>NW_027248536.1:689333-1034000 GCF_031021105.1 Erythrolamprus reginae | reverse complement strand
TATGTGCAACCTTTGTGCTTCCATTTCAGATCTGATTTATGGAAAGCGATTGATATTCTGTTTGCAGAATATAACAAAATGCCACATATGAATGCCTCCACGTCTCAGAAATAGTTATATTGATGTTATTTCTGATTCATAGAGGAGATATAAAGCTGACTTGTAACTATCCACAGTGTGGCTTCTGGCTATTCATAATGTGATTTCTCATATTTCTGTCAATTCTGAGGATGTTCCCTCAAACAAAATTTCATCAAGGAGAAAGTTGGCCCTCACCTTATTCCTTTTATCCACTACAAACAGTACCGTTTCTTTTAAATGCTTCTAACATATTCTGAGGCTCAGCTATCTTTTGGCTGGTATGACATTTAGAAAACATGTCATTCGTCTCTGGGAGAAAACATGCTTTGAGGAAGCAACAAAGAAAATGTTAGCACGGCACAGAATGCTATCAGCAACAAAGCACATCAAAGTATTTTCTGAATGGTGCAAGGAGCAGGAGTAAATTATTATTCTGGGAAGAGAGTAAGCAACTTTTAAGATAGAATTAAAGCTAATCCTAAATGGAGCATGCCTGTACATGATGTAGCCCTTCAGCATAATGGCTGGAAAATTTCCTTACTAGCTTTAAGGAAGATGACCTTAAGCTCTGTTTGAGACACTGAACATAACTAAAGGTCTGCGGTATTTGCATCAGAAATGGGAAAGGTGTTTTAGATCTGGTATTGGAGTGCATGCTATATCTGTTAGCAGTATCTTAAATCATTGATGGGCAGCAGCCGGAACTTCCAGATGCATAACTCCGGTAGAAAAATCCTGGATGCGTGCGCAGCGGCACATCCCCGATGTGTCCCTGTGCAAGATTTGGCTTCTGTGCATGGACAGCAAGCCAAATCTCGCACTATGTGTACAAGAGTGAGATTTCAGCTATTTTTACCAATTTTTTGCTTCTGCACATTTTTGAATGCATGGAAGCAAAAATATCAACAAAAATAGGCAAAATCTCACTCTCTCGTCCATCTGGCATGAGATTTGGCTTCTTGCACATGCGCAGAAGCCAAATCTCATGCCGATGGGTGCGCGCACGCATGCACCAGCCTCTGAGGGAGCTCCGGTAGCAGGTAAGTAGAGCGGCCCTTCGCTGTCTTAAAGGAACCACATGTGTCCTGATGTTGCATTTAACTATAGGAATTTATATTATATTTCCATAGGTTCAACTACTAGCTGTATTTGGCAGGGCCTGGCATCTAATTCCAATATATATCTTTTAAAACACTTGTTTGTCATCAGCCATATTTCATATTAAACAACTGGTCCTAATGCAAAATAACATATAGGTAGTCTTCGCTCATCTCCACAATCAAATGACTGTGGAGATGGTGTAAGGATCAGAAATTCAAGAACCAGTCAAAAGTACCACTAATTCAGTTCTGTTGAAACTTTGAATATTTTACTGCAAAAACATATAGACCACAAAACTTGACCAGGGCAAATCAATAGATGCAATTTACATAGACTTCTGCAAAGCCTTCGATTCAGTGGGGCATGATAAACTACTTTTAAAACTGAAATCCTACGGAATCTCTGGACTCTTACATGACTGGATAACTGCGTTCTTATCAAACAGACAACAAGTGGTCAAAATAAGGAGTGCCCAATCTAATCCTGTTCCTCTTAACAGCGGTGTACTCCAAAACAGCATATTAAGACTAACACTCTTTATATTGCAGAAGAGACGGAGTAACGACTCGGACACAAGAGCTGGATTTAAACTTGGGTCATTTTTATTATAATAAATTTGCATAATTTATTAATTAAATTAGCATGAATTAGCATAAATTTGCATAATCAACATACTTAACTATGACCCGGAACCAAATGGACCTGCAGGGTCAAACAAACACTTCCGGGGCGGAAATGACGTAAAAGGTCAACATTCCTGGGCAACTATGGGCGTAATCGATGCTGGTCCAGGTGAGGGACCTCTCCCTCACCTGAGACCCTGCCGGCTCACCCCTACCCTGGGACTTCAATAGCGGGACCCAAAGACAGGTTCCCCCCAAGTGCGCAGGTAGCACCCACCATGGTCTTGGAGAGAACCTGTCAATCATCCCCAAAGATGCCCAAGGGAGAACGCGCAGTTGCTGAAACCACCCAGATTTCCGCCCCTAACCTGCCACGGAGCGGGGGTCAGATCTCTATCTTGGCCCCCCGACTCCCCCCTCTATCTGCGCCAGCTCACGCAGAGACCTCTGCAGGTCCTGTAAGAAAATGGCGTTCCCCTGTTCTGACAGGTGAACGCCATCGGCCCGGTAAAGCCACGGCCGATCTACAGTGATGAGGGGATGGGCAACTACAATCCCCCCTAATTCTTTGACAGTCTTTCCCACGGCCTTATTCACCCTACGTCTAACCCGGTGGATGGCCCTAAGGGAAATGGCGTCCCTCCAAACGATCCGTGGGAGGATCTCTGACCACACCACTTGCGTGGTGGGCCATACCGTGCGAAGCCGCCGCAGGTCTTCGCGCGCCTGGACGATCAACGGTAGACCGCCAAGCAGGCATAGGTCATTGCCACCGAAGTGCAAGACCAGCCATCTGGGTGCGGCTATGGGCTGCCGACCACCCAGTCCCATCTGGGCGCGACCCTGGGTAGCCGCCCGCCCAGCAGCGCCGGGTACCGCCCTGAGATGCTGCGTACCCAGCAGCGTCGGTAGGAGGCCCTCCCACCGCATACCCCTCCGGCCCATCCAAACAACATTGACCCACCGTCCCAACGACAGCTGGGTCCCGATGGCACTTCTGGCTGCTGAGCGGCCGGCCCAGAAGACCATGCTGTGGCCACACAGCAGCGCCGTCGGTTTCTGCCTGGACTGGGAACCTGGAAGAGGACACACACAGAGAGGTTACCTAGCCTAAACCCTGCCCCGGATCCTCAGCGGGCCTGACATAACCCAAATATGCCGCTGACCGCCAGCGGCCGATCTCCTGAATCCGTTGGGCCGGGAGACCAGAAAGTGCCGCGCTAGTGGCGGCGCCGATACGGAACGAATGCGTTCCATAGCCGGCGGGATCCATGCCTACCTGAGACATAGCCTTAGACACTATCGCCCAGAATTGATACCGGGTCAGGGGGGAACCATCCTGGTGTATAAAAAGGTACCCACGCCCTGACCCACGCAAAACACAAAATTGCTGCAAAGCAGCCACCGGGCAAACAGACTTATCGGTGGCTGCACTAAGTTCAAGTCTAACCCCTCTGTGTAACTGATCTGTCTTGGAGTGTCTCACCAAAAGAGAGACACCCCCCTGTCTAAAGGACAGATCAGCGAGCTGGAAGGCGCGGAGCGACAAGTCAGACTGCGAGGAGGCCATTGCCTCGCTGACCCTGAGGGCCCCGAAAAACATAACGCAAGTCGCTGCCCTGAACAGCCGAGCCTCGTAAGGAGAGGCGCACAGACTGCCAAATGTCTGATTAATCAGAGACAGCTGCTGAACCGTCAGGGCCCGACGAGCGTCAGCGGGAAACCCCTGTCGCTCCCTCACCCAACCTTCCAGCATCCTCCGGATGCGAAAATCACCCGTAAAATCACCAAACCCCCCCGCCTTGGACAGAAAGGCGAGGCCGGCTAACCTAGCCCTGATAGTCCTCACTGAAAGGCCACGCCCCTTCAGCAGGACACAGAATTCAGCTAGGTGCTCAACCGGGGCAGGCCAGCAATGGGGGTAACCCTTACCCAGCCTGAAATCCCCAAACTCCTTACCTGCACGCTGATAAGCTCGCAGGGTACTAGGAGCTACCGATAAGGCGATCGCCCTGGAGGCCTCGTCTCTCCAGCTCTCGAGAGCCCGCCCAGGCTCCACAGGTGGGCTGGAAACACCTCCGGCGACTCTCGGGCCCACGGGGCCAGGGTCCGAAACCTGGACAACTGACCACGGGACAAGGCGTCAGCCACCCCGTTATCTAAACCAGGGACGTGCCTAGCCAAAAACAAGGCGTTCAAAGACAAGGACCTGTGCACAAAATGGCGGACAAGCCGCATCACCCTGTCACTCTTAGAGGACAGGGCGTTCACAACATGGACAACCGCTAGATTGTCACACCAAAAATGCACAGTCTTATCCCTGAACTGCTCCCCCCAGAGCTCTAAGGCCACTATTAAGGGGAAAAGCTCCAAAAAGGTTAAGTCCTTAACCAATGAACAGGCACTCCATTCTGGAGGCCATGCCGACCAGCACCACTGGTCACCTAACACTACCCCAAAACCGCAAGTCCCTGCGGCGTCGGAACACAGCTGCAGCTCCGCTTCCAAAAGAAGCTCCTGCCGCCAAAACGACAACCCGTTAAAACGTTCCAAAAACTCCCGCCACACGCAGAGGTCAGCCCCGACCCCTGCACATAAGCGGGTACGATGGTGGGGCAAACTCAGCCCCTTCATCGCATCATACAACCGGCGAGAAAAAGCCCTACCAGGCACCACCACCCGACAGGCAAAATTAAGAATCCCAGCCAACTCCTGGAGCTGCCGAAGAGTAACCTTCCTGCAGCCCAGGACCGCCTCAAGCTTGGACCTGATCTTAATCAACTTATCCAGGGGCAATCTGGAAGATTGCTCCACTGAATCCAATTCAATACCCAGGAAGGTAATCCTGGTGGCAGGGCCTTCGGTCTTCTCGGAGGCTAAAGGCACCCCCAATTGAGCACAAAGGGCTTCGAAGTCCCGCATCAAAGCAAAGCATTGCTCCGATTGCGCAGGCCCGGCCATCAAGAAATCATCAAGGTAATGAACGACAGACCCCAGGCCACTCCGCCTCCTGAGCACCCACTCGAGGAAGGTACTAAAGCTCTCAAAGAGGGAGCAGGAAATAGAGCAGCCCATCGGCAATGCCCTATCCACGTAAAACCCACCTTCGAAATGGAAGCCCAGCAGCTCGAAGTCGCCTGGGTGAATGGGGAGGAGCCGAAATGCCGACTTAATGTCGCATTTACCCATAAGGGCTCCCACCCCACACTCCCTAACCATAGCCACGGCCGCATCAAAGGATGCGTACCGGACGGAACAAAGCTCGTCAGGAATGAAGTCATTCACTGACTCCCCTTTTGGAAAAGACAAATGGTGAATCAACCTAAATTCACCACTCGCCTTTTTGGGGACCACACCTAAGGGGGACACACGAAGATTCGGAAAGGGCGGCTCCGGGAAGGGCCCAAGGACCCTGCCCTCAGCCACCTCCTTTCGAATCTTAGCCCGTACAATGTCTTCATGTCCGACAACCGACCTGAGGTTGTCGGACATGAAGGCCCTCCTAATACCCACATAAGGGATCCTAAATCCCTCGGAGAAGCCCCTCAAGAGCAACTCGGCTCTCGGGCGAGGGTGGTAGTCGATCAACCAACCCTCAAGTACAGAAACATTAATTGGGCTGGGCCCCTTTTCCCCCAACTGGTGGGGGAGGTTTTCCTGGACCCCCGCCCTTCTTCTCCGCCCCTTTCTTGGGGCGGGGACAGACTGAAGCTGCATGGGACCCCCCACAATTCCCGCAGGCATGCTTGTACTTACAAAAGGGACGAAAACACGCCCCTTTTGCAGCAAACTCATGACAAGCGGGCGAGGCCCCCTTGCCAGCCACACCAGGAGTCGCCTTGGCCGGCGAAGCCGCGCCGGGCTCCTCCTCCATAAAGTGCCCACTATCCGTGCGCTCACACCCTTCCTTCCCGGACATATGCGTGGCCCGGAACCACAGGTCCGGGACCACCATATCCCACGGCAAGTTGGGCTCCACAGACATCCTCATGCGGAAACCCTTATCATAATGGCGCCAGATGGTGCCCTTATATTCAAAATGGGCCCTGGCAATTAAGTCTATATACTTAAACATGGCAGAGGCCATAGCCGGCTGCCGTTGGATCACTACCGACCCATAGGTAAGAAAGGCATTTCGTTACCTTGGTCTACTTCGTTTTCTCCCCCGGGACAATCTCTTTCTCCTGCTTGGGAACCTCGCGGTTCAAAAGCGAAAAAAGATCGACGTATTCGCCCCGCCAAATAGCCTCCTTGACCGACGGGTGAAGGTGGCATCCTAGAGGGGTGGACGGCAGCCCGCACGGTATGGCCCCCGCTTTAATACAAGCGAAGGGGTCCCATACCGAGTTGGCCGCCACACCAAAAACACCCGCCCCATGGGGGTAGGGGAAAACCGGGAGCGGGGGCATGACAGGAGGGACCGGAGGAACCCACCCCCCTGCCCCTGGCACCGCTGGTGTCCCCGCAGGACCCGTCCCAGACAACGGAGCAGCGCTGGCCGCCGGCGGCCCCGGAGGAGGAACCGGCGGAGCCCACACCTGCCCGCAGGTGCCCGTGGGGGACCCCAAAAAGCTGGACCCACTCCCGACCCCCGCCAGGGGAAAACCCGGGGCGGGGGGAGGAAGAAAAGACAGAGATGTGGTGTGTGGTGCAGCCTCACCTGCCCCGTACGGGGTTGAAGACATCCACGGGGGGCCCAATGGTGTGGGGCCCGGGAAAGCCGCCATCGGCCCTGCAGGGGCCTGCCGACCGAACGGAGCCGGCTGCCCAGCCTGGGCCGCCGCCGGATCTCTCCCCAACACCGCAGGCACTTGATCGCTGGACACTCCGGGGACCGCACCGCTCCTCCACTGCTCGAGCTCATCGAGCCTCTCCAACACCCTGGCCCAAGACAGAGCAGGAGAAAAATCAGGTTGAGGGGCAGGAGGCAACGAGACCACCCCCCCCTGTTCAGGGACCACCCCAGCAGTCCCCTCCCTGCTGGCCCGGGCCCGGGCAGAAGGCCTAAGGGCCCTCCTGGGGCGCGCTGCTGGCGGAGCCATAGGAGCAGTGGCAGGCCTCTTCTTAGGAGCCATCACACTTTCCCCTTAGGTAAGCAATAAGCCACTAAAAACCACCTAGGCCGAAACCCACAGCACGAATGGCAGGCCCAACTCCCCCCACAGGGCCCTACCTAGGGCCTGGGAGCCCCTGCTACCCCTATTAACCCCTGTATTGGGTATAACAGTACAATTAGCTATATATATTGCCACAGTATTTATGATTAATGTGTTATTATGATGACAAACCTCCCTGCACAGGCAGGCCTTAGAGGCCTGCAATCCAGGAACACCCCCCGCCCAAGACCGGGGGCCCCAAACCCAACACCCCCACCGCGCCCTCCTCCCAGCCGGGAGGAGGTTACCAGTCCCCCTCGGGCCCGAGGGGGATCGCTGCAAACAGCTCCGGTGAAAGGAGTGAGGCCTCAACGACGTCCTGAAGCAAGAGAAGTATTAGCAAAGCACTTCTCGCCCCCTCGGTAGGCCACAAAATGGCGGCCGCAACACGAGGGAGACACAAAATGGCGGCCGAGCAGCACCAAACAAGTGTCTGCTCAGGCAACCAGGTCCGGGCGAAAAGGCTGTTTCCCGGCCTGCTGCCCCTTAAATAGGGCCAGCAGGCCCCGCCCAGACCTGGTGTCATGCCCAGCCACGTGGGCAGGGCATTCCCGGCCGAAATCTCGTCTCGCGAGATTTCGGCCGAAAACAAGATGGCGGCCGCCATCTGAAGGGTCCGAGTCTGCCCGGCCCTTCAGCAACATCGCCGTGGGGCCGGTGAGTCAGCCGGCGTTATTCTATATAAATGACCTTTGAAATCACATTACAAGTGACTGTGTTCTCTTCACTGATGATGTAAAATACCTTTACTTTGTATCAGAATGGTCAAACATCTGGCAGCTCCAAATCTCAACCAACAAATGCTCTGTTCTACACATTGGCAAAAAGAATCAGAATACCAAATACAAGCTGAATAGACAAGACCTTGCAGACGACCCTCACTGTCAAAGACCTTGAAATACTCATATCAAATGAATTAATGTTCCCTCTTATCAATACCCACCTCATGTATATAAACAATGTTATATCTATGTATATTACCAATACATACTTGACAAAATAAATAAATAAATAAAAATACTAAATAAATAAATAAATCTGCAGAAGAAACAATTACTACCAACTTGCCTTCCCTTGAGTATCTGTAAATTACATGAATCAAAAAGAGGGCTGTAAAAATATATACAGACCCCTCGCATCCTGGACACTAATTGTTTCAACTTCTACCCACAAATGATGCTATAGGGTACTATACACCAGAACACCTAGATACAAGAACAGTTTTCCCCCGAATGCCATCACTCTGCTTAACAACTAATTACCACAACACTATCAAATAATTTACTAAGACTGTATTCTATTATTCTTCTCTTCTTTACTAGTATCTCTCTCTTTCCATTTATTACCATAACCATGTTGCTTGTATCTTTCAATTTATATTGTTTCTATTTGTTCCCTAATATGATTTGATAGCTTATTAGTAACTTTGACTATCGCTGAGTGCTGTTATCTTTTTTATTCTTGATGAATGTATTTTATTCTCCTTATGTACACTGAGAACATATACACCAAAGACAAATTCCTTGTGTGTCCAATCACACTTGGCCAATAAAGAATAAAGAAAGAACAGTGGTCCAGTCTAGTGCAATGGTAGGCAAAGTTGGCTCTTCTATGACATGTGGACTTCAACTCCCATAATTCCTGAGCTAGCATAATTGGCTCAGGAATTCTGGGAGTTGAAGTCCACAAGTCATAGAAGAGCCAACTTTGCCTACCCCTAGTCTAGTGGAACATGTGAATCATGCCTATGTGGATATAATTGCAGCACCGGACTTACCCGGCAGCAGGCTTTGCTGGAGGGACCGGGAGACACTGGACTCTCATGGCAGCAGCCATCTTGAATCCCGAGCGAAGTCTCATGAGATGAGACTTCGCTCGGGAGTTCGGGCCTGTCTGGCCCGGCTGCTGATTGGTCCGGGCGGGGCCTGCTTGCCCTATATAAGGGCGAGCAGGCCCGGGGCTCTTCCTTTTCGCCCGGACAGCAAGCCACGAGCAGACACCCGCCCGCCCGCCCTATTTTGCAGTGTGCTTAGGGGTCGCCATTAGGGGGCCGAATGGGAATTTTTTGCAGTTCTGCCTTTTAGCCGGGCTGTTTTTTCGCCCATTCCACACTGAGGAGATGGATGTGCGGTTAGGGGGTGCTTGCATTTATTAGGTTAATTGGCTTACCTTTGGTCATTTGGGTAGGCAGGTTGGGGGCGGAAAACTGGGGTGGTTTAGCAACCGCGCGTTCTCCCTTGGGCATCTTTGGGGATGATTGACAGGTTCTCCGCAAGCTCATGGAGGGAGTGCCTGCCTGAGCAGCTGGGGGGAACCTGTCTTTGGGTCCTGCACCTTTAATTCCCGGATTCGGGGTAGCCGGTGGGACCCCCCTCATGCAAAGCATGGCAGGGTCGCAGGTGATGGACTGGTCCCTCACCTGGACTTGCATCGAGATACGCCCATGAGTTGCCCAGGAAGTTTTTTGTCATAACGTCATTTCCGCCCCGGAAGTATTTGTTTGACCCTGCAGGTCCATTTCCGGGTCATAGTTGATTATGCTAATTTATGCAAATTTAATGAATAAATTATGCAAATTTATGTTAATAAAAATGACCCAGTTTAAATCCAGCTCTTGTGTCCGTGTCGTTACTCCGTCTCTCCAGCAAATGGCTGTCAAGGCCTTTATCTCTGCTTTTTTCCTTCTTCATTTTAGAGTCTATCCATGTTTTTCATTCTGCTTTTACTTGAAGTTTTACTTGGCATTTAAAACAGAAAATACTTGTCTTCCCTTCTTGTTTCTCCTGCTTATTAAACATTCAACATTGGTGTTGCTGAGTAGAATTTCTAGAAAGTAATATCACAACTTAGCTGATGGAATATGAATTTCAGAAGAAGGAATATTCTTGACAGAAAAAAATGGAAGAAAAAAGATGGGATAGGAATCAGAGAAGACAAGAAAATCTGAGGGGGAAAAGTATTTTAAAAAAAGCTAAAGAAATTTAAAAACAACAGAGGAAATACATAAAAGATAATCAACAACAAAAAAGAAGACAAAACAATACTATAAACAGGAATTACTGCCAAATTCCAGAGCAAAGCGAGCAAAGCTGCCTTAGGAAAACAATGTGAGGCCCATACTGTTTGAGGGAATGAGTGAGGAGCATATGAGATTGTTACTGTTGAAAAATATTGAAAAAACAATCTTTTTTTACTGAGTTGGTAAAGGAAAAGAAATGTACAATCAGCCAAGTACTGAATATTTAGGAATGTGAAAGGAAGTAAACAGACTGAGAAAACTGGAGATAAGAGTAGAAAGTGCATTTTAAAAAGGGAATTAGAAGGCCCAAATTTCAGATGTTGTTCATAAATGAAAAGGCACAATCTCAGGAAGAAAAGGAAATGTAGCCAAATCAGGGCTTCCATAGCTTCCAAACAAATAAAACAATCCAATGTTTTCCAAGTCTTTAGATGATATGAGAGCAGGTTGCAGAAACTGAAGTAGATCAAAACAATGGCTTCTACTTGTCTTATTTGAAGTATAAAATGTAAATTTGATGTACTTAATGTAGTTAAATGTAAATTTGATGTACTTAATGGCATCCTCAGATTGAACAATCATCCAGTCCCAGTTTATTTTCAATGGGAAAGGAACCTGATCTCCTGGTCATCATCTTCCTCACTATAATGAAATGTATAATATCTAAATTACAATATTTATTTCTTCAATTGTATGTGCATATTTTTGAATGTGTATAACTATCTGTCCCCAGTTATTCTTACACTTCCCCAGTGAAACATCTCCTTTTTGACAATGCATTCCCAAAATTCCTATAATGTGAAAGTGTTCTGCATATTCATGCTGTTTCTCAACATAAAAGTGAATACATGAAAATTAATTGATGCGCTCTTTTTCAGTATACATTTTATCATAAGAACATTCATTGACCCTAACTGATCTTATGATAATTCAGTAATGTGACTGTTCCTGGATTTGGAAATAATTAGGACTTGCTGCTAGTAGAAAAATAGAATATTGCAACCTCATTGGATTAAAGAATGAAAGAATGGAAGAATGGAGATAGGTAGTATGCCTATAGTTTCAGTTGTGGCAGCTTTTTTCAACTTAATATTTCTTCACATATTTTGGACAATAGTTAATGTATTAGATTTTTATCCTACTATCACTTTATAAGTAACTCAAGGTTGCAAACATATCTAAATACTCCTTCCATCTCCTATTTCCCACACAACAACAACAACCCTGTGAGGTAGGGAGGGCTGAGAGAGAGGAACTGACCCAAAGCAGCTGGCATTCATTTCTAAAAGGAAGAACTTGCAGTCTTCTAACTTTTACTTTAATTTTACTTTAAAATTAAAACTGAGATGTCCACTTTTTAATATATTGTAACTTTTGAGCATTCACAATAAGAGGTTAACATTATGATCTTATATCAGCTCAATCACTACACCAGGCTGGCTCTCATAAAACTTCTCATAATTACCAGAAGTTCCAGTCCAAAATACAAAACTATGCTTCCATTATACAACATGTGCTTTGCATACCAAAAGCTTCAAATTCATTTCTTGTCATTTACAATTAGGCTGAAAAAGCCCTTGCTTGAAATTCTGGATTCAGTGTCAAGAATACTGGTTTAAAGCAACAAACAGTAAAATTCCTTAAAACATGATGATGTTTTCTCATGAAATTTCTACCATGAGTTGAAATTTGAATATGCTTCTAGCCACTGTATCATATATTTTATCCTTGTTTGCTTCTGAATCAATTATTTCTTTGTACCAAGTAAATTGAAATTTAGATAGTAGAGAATATAACAATAAAGACAACATTCTTATGATATGTTCAACCTGTTCTTTCATCCAGTTTCCCATTTGAAGTTGACAAAACAATTTTTATGTAATACGTTTTGTTAAAAATACTGTTTTGCCTCTTTTTTTTTTAAGAACAGATTTTTAAAGCTTTCCTTGACCTGAAAGGTGAGTACAGTGTTCCCTCGATTTTCGCGGGTTCGAACTTCGTGAATAGCCTATACCACGGTTTTTTAAAAAATATTAATTAAAAAAAACTTCGCGTTTTTTCCCCTATACCACAGTTTTTCCCACCCAATGACATCATATGTCATCGCCAAACTAATATTTTTTGCAAATAAATAACAAAAAAATAATTATTGTTAATAAATAATTATGTTTATAAATATCAGGATCACTAAGTGTCTTATTCAATGGTGAGTACCAGTAATAATGGTGAGTAAATGGTTGTTAAGGGAATGGGAAATGGAAATTTAGGAGTTTAAAGTGTTAAGGGATGGCTTATGATACTGTTCATAGCCAAAAATGGTGTATTTACTTCCACATCTCTACTTCACGGAAATTCGACTTTCGCGGGTGGTCTCGGAACGCATCCCCCGCGGAAATCGAGGGAACACTGTATACTGTAGTGCTGAAAATGATGGACTACAATTGAAGAAATCCAGGTACAAGTCATTTTTCAACACAAAGCCTACCAGATGTCTTTGGACTGCTCATTATCTCTTAGCCAACTTCCTTAAGTGGACTGTTGTAGGTAAAAATTTAACAATACACCTTTGTATACTCCATTGAGCTCCCATCCAAGAGAAAATACCCAGCTGCTGTGGCCTAGAGGTGGAGCTCTTGCCTCACAGTCAGGAATTTGTGAGTTGGATCCAGTGATGGGCTACCAAAATTTTTACTACCACACTGTGGGCGTGGCTTATGCATTTTGTTTCAACATCTTTCAGTGCAAATTGGGTGTTCTGAGGTGAAGCTCCATTTTTTTTACCCCACTGCGTTTCTCCCCCTCCCCCCGGTCCGGGCAGTAGCCCACCCCTGGTTCGATCCTAGGAAGAGGCAGATGTAAGGGTCTCCCTGCTTGAACAGGGGGTTGGACTAAATGACCTGCAAGGTCCCTTCCAACTCTGTTAATCTGATCTGATTTAAAAGATAGAAATATACATTGCTCAAAAAAATAAAGGGAACACTCAAAGAACACATCCTAGATCTGAATGAATAAAATATTCTCATTGAATACTTTGTTCTGTACAAAATTGAATGTGCTGACAACATGTGAAATTAATTGTCAATGAATGTTGCTTCCTAAGTGGGCAGCTTGATTTCACAGAAGTTTGATTTACTTGGTGTTATATTGTGTTGTTTAAGTGTTCCCTTTATTTTTTTAGCAGTATACTTTCAGGGCTATGGCAAAATTTTCTCTCACTTATAATTTTACTTTAAAATTAAACTGAGATTTCCATTTTTTAATATATTTTAACTTTTGAGTATTTAAATAAGAGGTTAACGTTATGCTCATATGATATTTAAATATAAGTCCCGAAGAATTCATAGAACTTTCTCTCAGATGAATACATTTAGGGTTGCAGGGTAACAAATTGGCTGCCAAGGCACTACTCATAAGTCATAAATTGTTTCTAAATCAAATGGCTGGATTCATAAATATACCTGTAAAATACATTGTGGATTAGCAAAATGTGTGAATGCAATAAATGATTAGTATCACTTATCAAAATTAGGTCTCTGGAAAATAGTTGGCACCTTATTTATTTTACTCCACCGATTTGTAATAGTGCTATATTTCATGTCCACTATCTTTTATGGTCTTATAATGTCAGTGAACGCTAACATTAAGCAACATAAATGAATAAATTATAACGGCGGGAAAATATGGCAGTATATACTATCTGTTGTTTTTTTATTGTGATTGATAAATTGACTTTCCACTGAATGCATTTGCATGGAGGCAAAGAATCTGAAAGAATTGCTCCCATACACTGATAATATTCCCAGAAGTATCTTCTCAACCACTAGAAAAATCAAATCTAGCTAACTAGCATTTGTTTCATCTACCGGTAATAGGATCTTTCATATATTCTTCTACACATTCTTATGGCTCTAAGTTACCACTCTTCAGATTTTGGAATGAGTAATACTGTTGTACAAAAGCACTATGTTCCTAGATCATCCCAATTTCTGAGAGTGCTACAGAAGTACCTACAATATTGCCATGTCATGAGGTTTAGAACAAAAGAAATCCTTAGGCTATTGTTCAGTCTAACACCAACCTAAATTCTTACCAACTTAAATTCCTTTTTTTCAAAGTGTACAGGCAATAAGATATTAATAAATAAAGTACCAAGTTAAGGAAGACTAATATATTTAAAGTAAATATAATAAAAATCTATACATTAATTTATTGTTTAAAATATTTAATTCCAAATGTTGTTTCATTTATCTAGTAGTGCTTGACTCAGTCATTTTTAGTTTATCTTTTCTTTTTATTGTTGTTTTATAAACAAAGAAAACAATCAGGGGCAATTTCTAATTAAAAGAAGTCAATATGTGACTGTAATATGTGAAATATATATTCACTACAGGTTTGATAAGCAACAGTGGCTAAAATGACCAATGCTCTTCAAAAGTCGAGTCTCCAAAGAAGTGTCTGAACAATGATCAGTAATCCTTGGGGTGCACAAGCTAATAAAATCAAGGCCTATGACATCTGCACCACACAACACTAAATAATACCATTCAGGACATTAGTGTCAAACTTGTTGCGTCATATTGCCGTCATGTAATGTTTCATGTTGTTTTTCCCATTTATGGAGATGGTGTGGGCGTGGCCTGTGTGAGATGCATCTGGCCTATGGGCCACCAGTTTGACACCCTTGATCTAGGAGGATCTGTCCTCCATGTGTACTATTCAATTGAGAGTTAAATTATCACTTTGTGTAATGCATGATAAACATATTGATATCACCTCCATTTCTCATACATTCTTGTTATTCCATATTAAAAATGTGTGCATAATTGACATTTAGATGATCTGAGCCAGTTTTGTCCGAACTAGATTGTATGTTGCAGAGATACCATATTTTCTCAATCCTCAAGGGGCAGTGTTGTATGTTTTAGAAAATTAGTACCGGTATTGTGCCATCTACTATCACCTCAGGGAGCATTATGTAGCATATGAATGAGTCAAGGATACAGTTAAGATAAAAGGAAAGTCTGTTGTGTCAAATATGAAACTACATTGTGATTTTACTTCAGTTCTTCAGAGTGATGCTTTGCAATGTCTCCACATGAAAAGAACACTTACCTCAGATCTCAGATGGCAAAATCTCATTGTGAATCACTTCGTGTAATGTAATAGAGCACAGCGTAAAATTTCAACTCAATCCCTCAGGGATACTTGGTCAAAGCTATCCACATCTACAATCCTTGGATTACCAAAATGAGGACACTTCAATCTCAAGAAGGTTCACTTTTAGTATCTCATCTGCCCTGCCACTCTTTTTTTAAAAAAAAAAACTATAGACCCGCAGACTATTGGATAGTTGAGTGTAGCTAACAAATTAACTTTTCACAATGTCATTGATATAGCACTGTATTATCAAAGGTGGCTATTCATAATTGCTGCAATTTGTCACACTGCTATCCAAAATTCTATTGCTGCTATTGGACAAACCTGAAACAGAAAAAAAACCCCAACCACCTGAATTCACTTTATTGGTGTCTCTTCAAAGCTGTAGCTACTAGACCCACTTTACTTTCGAGTTCATTACTGGAATACATTATCACCTCACAATTGCACAAAATAGCTTAAGAGTTCACCCTTTAAGTCAGCAAAAAGTTCGACTTTAGTAATATAATGACCAATACTAGTTTTTTTTAAAAAATCCAGAGAGCCTTATTTATATTCTTAACAAGAAAAGTCCTCATAATAGATTTAGTGGCAAAAGTGGTGCCATTATATTATTGTTTTTTTTTAAAAAAAAAACAGAAAATGCAAGATTTCTGTTTCCTTTATAGCAACATCATCTGAAGCCCCCATCAAATAGAAAGCAAGCCGGTGCTTTTCTCTCTGTTATATCACAATGGGAATCAATTCATTAGTACTGTATTGCAAAAGCAACATTTAGGATTTTTAAAAAAATTATAAACAATATGAAGCCACTACCCTAACAGTTTACAGAAATTCTATGCAACATAAGTTTTTAATGATGTTAAGAAGAGAAAATATAAATAGTATAATGTGTATATATCTTCATATGATTGTTTTCAAAGTCTGTTTTAAATTCCCAGAGGTTTTTTATAGGCAACATGTTTGCAAACAATTTGCATGTTATGACCATCAGAAATATAACATTGTGTTATGGATGCAATTTATGTTCTGGCTTGTTTTGTAATGTGTTGTTTTGTTTCCCATTATTTATAAAAATGAAGGAGTTTAAGAAAACATTCAAAATGCTCAGCATGCACACACAAATGAAATATTTTAATGTCAGATCATATTCATAAAAGGTACATTGTTTACACAGGGTTCATTTGTACTTATGAAAAATGTTTTAAATGAAAAGAATTATTTTTCTTCTGCTGGCAAACCTATTAAACAAATTAACATGTGTGTTGGATGTACAGCTTGACAGGAATATAGTTCTTCTAATATTTCACAGGAGATAATGCCTTTTAATGATTACAAGGCTATTCATAAAGAAATAACAACTGTGATATCTGAAATTCACCAATGATTTGAATGGTGCACAGGTTAATGTTGCTGAAACTATTTTTTAAAAAAATCTTGAGTGATTTTCTTCATTGCATAGTGAATATGTAATCTTATTAAAAATTAACATGATTCATTGTATTACATATTGATTTGCTTAAGTTTTATTCAAATGATGGATCAAATGTTTTAACAGGAGTGCAGGTAGCTAGTAACCATTGATCAGGAATGTCTTGTTTAAATATTTAAGCAATCAAAATACATTTTAATCAAATTTAAACATTCCAGTTTACTTGATGTTAAGAACAGAAATGCTAATTGAAAATGTGCTGGATCGTGCTCTTCTGACTGATATGAATTATATTAATTGTGCAGGGGGAGAAATGAAAATAAAATCAGAAGAATATCAAGGAAGTAATTTTATGTTTCTGAACAGTCTCTTTTGTTTCATATGCTCCAAATACTTTTATGAAAGTGCAGAATGTATATACTGCATGGATTTTGTAAAAAAAAAATTGTAATAATAATAATAATTTCAGCAGTTATGTCTGGGTTTACTAAGTTTGCATCAAGTAAAATATTTATTAATGAAACTACTGTACAGGAAACATCAAAGCGAAATGCATCATACAGAAAAAGTACACTCTAGGTGACAGATGGAAAAGTGCATGCAGGTTGCTTTAAATTTTAAGTCAGAAACAAATAATACTAATGTTGATCCCTAATATCTTAAATGAGAGACTTCTCTAAATTTACCAAAAATGCCATTGAACATATATGACTAATACACATTGGCAAGCAGTATGAATGAATTCAGGTTTTAGATCTTATTTTACAGGTATTTTTGCTTGACAAATGTGAATTTAAATAGATTCATAAAAAAGGAAAAATCTTCTCAAATTGGACTGACTGGGTAGTTCTGCCAGGTTGCTCTGATGTCACACAAGCCTCCAAGTGTTTAATTAGACACCATCAAATCACATATGTCGTGTTAACATTCAGGAAATGACAATGAGTCTGTCTTTAAAGAATTATTTTTGGCTCAATAAATTTTAAATGTATAGTTTATCATAACCTAATATTGTCTTTGTCTTCACTGCAGTGGATTTCCGATCAAACTTTCCCCTTCTTTTAATACTTTAGGGAATTTTCAAACGTCGGGATGTTTGGCTGTAATGCCCCAAGATTTGTTCTCCCTGAAAGAAATCATAGTGACAATTTATTAAACTACAGAGCAACCTGGCTTTTAGGGGTCTGCACTTTTAATTTGTGTTCAATAAACCTAACAACTAAATTGTGATGCATTTCACCATAATTATTTATTATTTTTTCATGCAATTACTACTTCCACTCCTATATTCTCTGGGCTTTGGGTTTTAGATTTATTTGATTGGGGTTGGAATTGGTTTTATGTTTTAATGGTTTTAAAAGAAACATGCCAATCTGTTCTTAAAACACAAACAGGTGCAACCCAGTAACTGTTGTTTGTGATTTAATCTCATTAAATGCAATGAAATGCATTGAATCAATATTAATTTAAGTCCCATTCCTTTTAACGAGACATAATTTGGTTTAAAATTTTAAATTGTGCTCACTATGACTTGAAGGGAATTCCCATTCTAAGCCACCTCAAGCTAGTTGAATTTGTGTTCAATGGGACTAAAATTAATTGCAATTAACTTGTCCAACTTTTCATTGGCCTTCAGTACCGTGTTTCCCCCAAAATAAGACCCTGTCTTTTTTTTTGAACCCTTAAATAAGCCCTTGGCCTTTTTGCCATGCACTCTAAAGCCTGATTGGGCTTATTATCAGGGAATGTCTTATTTTGGGGAAAATAGGGTACAACTAGAGTTCATTGAATCAGAGCTATATTATTAAACACTGCAACCTAAGATTGGGTTGTAATATCAATCAGTGGAGCATTGTTTTCAATTTTTAAAAATAGAAAGCTTAAATTACATCAGGTATATTGTTATTAAACAAAAACTAGAAATAATCTTAGTTTGAAATTGCTGTAAGATTCCCATTAATGTGTTAAGTACTTCACACAAATTCACACATACTGTAAAGCAACACAACACACTGTCACAGTCAGGAAAGACTCCATTTTTTAAAAAAGAAAACTGATGGTAAATAAAACTCCTTTGATTCAAAATGGTTTATTCACACAAATTTAATAGGATATATCACAATTGTTTGGTCCATAAATATTTAGGGGAAATACTTTCTATACAATGCATTTTTCAATAAAACAAAGAAAACATGGACAACTTTGCTAGACCACTTAACTGTACTATAAACACGAAGCTCAATATATAAGATTATTGAATTTATCAACTATATCCGAAAGAGTGCACAACTGCTTTCTATGACATGTTTGTCCCCTCTACCAGGTTACACCATAAAAAGAGTTTCAGAAATAAGAGGTAAAACAGTACAAAACTAGTGAGGTGTCAAAAGGGTTTAAAACAGTTAATTTAACAAACAACACATATATATCCTGATTTTTTTTCCACAAGCTTACTCCCAAGTTATAGCATAAGGCACATTGTAGAACTGAGTTATAAGAAGTCTACTTAATAAAGTAGATCTATAGTACCATATAGTTGTTCTGTCAAAGAACAAAATTTATATGTATCAATTTTTGTACCTGTAAAAGTGTATTAATAAAGATCTCAGCCTTTCCAAGGTTGTTTGGTCTGGTTAGTGGTAAATGCCCATAAGGTAATAGTAAAAGTCCAAGATTGGCACCTCAATCCTAACTATATCAACTTGGAAGTAAATTTCACTCCTGTCAACTGAACTTCCTTCCTTCTAAATGTGCTTCAGGTCAGCAGCCTTAAGCCTTCTAGAAGATTATGACCACACTGGCTAAATATATAACAACAAAGACACATTTTCTCCATTACAGTGTTAACATCTCTTCCATTGTTTTTTCTTTAAAAAATAAGCTACTTTTCTGTGCTAATTTTCTAAAAACCCTGAGCAAAAGTTAGAATAATGCACTTTAATATGGGCAGTGAACTGTCAGTATGTATCCACTCATTATTGGAGATCAAGCTCCCCCACTTTCAAATAATCAATTTTTTAAAAAATTAAATAAAATGAGACAGGTATGATTGAAAGGAAAAGGGAAGAGAACAAAGAGAAGATGGATAAAATATAAAACATTGTGCAAAAGTTATTCTTAACAATCTATCCAAAACATTATTTTGACAGTTTTTGGAAAGTCTCCCCTGTTTAGTGTTTTATCAAAATAAAGGATACAAATGAACATTCACCACTGCCCAGACCATTCAGACTTTAGCTTAAATTTAAAAAAAAATGAACCACTTGCAAATGTAAACTAGGAAAGGTGTTTCCAATCAGCAATACATCCACAAGGCTTCTGAGTTTGGCAGCTTCCAAGAATTTCAGTTTTCAAAAGGATTTTGTTTTTAATGTAAAGTGTTTTCTCATATTGGAAGAGAGATTTTGCTTCCCTTTTTAATGAAAAAAATGGGGGCAGGGGGAGCGGTCACCATCCAACACGGAATTAAACTTGTATACAGGGCAATCCAAATAATGTGTAATCAAAAATTAATTCCATTGGGTTCAATGAGGCTGATTTTCAATCACATTAAGACTACATTTTAAAACCCCACTGAATTATGCTAGAATGACCACATTTGGCTGTGAGTCTGCTGGGGCAGAATGTCTACCTCTGCATGTGTTATTTTGTGTATTAATTATAAATCCATACACACAAATTAACCCTAGGTGAAGTTCCATGTAGCTAGCGCAGTACAGTATATATATATTTACTTGGAAATAAGCTCCCAGTGAGTTAAAACAGGCAGACTTACAATATGACAGAAGCACAGTATTATTCACATATTTGCTGAACTTGTCTTTTGAAGTTAATACATTAAAATGGCCAGCGTTTACCCATGTTAGAAAAAATGCATGTTCAAAACATCCAAGAATAAATATATTTAAGTAATTGTTCAAACATTTTAAGAAATTATATATTGACTATTTTCATCTTCTTCTGAAAATGATTGAAAATCTGAACAGTTACTTTAATAATGGAAATTCATGTTTTAAAGACAAAGGTTAGTAATTTTGTAAAGATTATGATTATTTTTCTAGACTTATAGTACTCCACGTTGTCCTATTGAAATGTAAAAGTGTTTAAAATTCACATGCTGGATTTTAAGCATATTAAGGGAAGAAACAATATCCAAGATAGATACTGTAATGGCTGCAATCCTCAAGCCTGTTGGCTCAGAATAAACCCCCTTGTTTAGATATAATTAATATAGAGCAGAAAGCATTACCATTTTAATAGGACAAAAAATTAGCCTTGAACTACTGATAATATCTAGCAAAAATTATGGACTTTGAAATCCATTTTATTTCCATGGAACAACACTGAGTATACATTTAATTATTCCCTTTAAATCACCATGATTGCTATCTAATTTAATCTTGGATATGTTAGTGTTTTGCTGTCAGTCCCCCTGCAAACCAGATGAAGCTGGAAACTATATTTGTTTGTTCAGTTGAATAGGGATTAGCCCCAAGCAAATGTTTCTAGGATCAATGTGTTTTAGAAAAAAGGTTTGTGTTAGATACACATAACCAACATTCATACTGTCTGAAGCTGTTCTATTTTCCAGCACAATTTATTAGACTGCAGGACAGAAAGTTAACGATTGACATTCATAAATAGCCTAAGTTAGCTGAAAAGTTAATGTAGTCTAAATGTTATTCGTCATGTGTATGTAGACATAGCTGGGATATTAGAAATCCTGAAAAATAATATAGCTCAAACATGGAAAAAGTGAAAGGTTTCCTATACCACATTAAGTCATACAGTTTAATTAGGACTTAATGTGATATATGAGGTTTGTAAATGAAAAGGCTGTAACTTAACTAACTTAAACCCAATAAGTTATGATTTAGTCACTAAACCAGGGATGTCAAACTCAATTGCATTGAGTGCCGTATGAGGGTGATGTTTGACCTTGGGGGGCTGGGTTGGGCGTGGCCAGGGTGGGCATGGCCAGCTCAACATCACTTGTGTTGATGCCTACAATGGCCCAAGCACACTGCGAGCGAAAACAGGCTCCCGAGCTCCATTTTCAGCTGTGACAGCCTCCTGCAATCCTCTGCCAGTGAAAATGGAGTTCATGAAAACAGAACTCAGGAGGGCCCTCCCAGGCTCCATTTTCACTGACAGAGGGTTGCAGGAAGCTATCACAGCTGAAAATAGAGCTCGGGAGCCTGTTTTTGTTTGCAAAGGCACCACAGGCCAGTCCTTCACTCTTTCCAGGGTGGCCCTGCAGGCTGAATTTGACCCATAGGCCTTGAGTTTGACACCCCTGCACTAAACAATGTTTAGCATGATACATGAAATGAAACCTGTTAAACCAAGCTCTTATACAGGTAGTCCTTGACTTACAACAGTTTGTTTAGTGATTGTTCAAAGTTACAATGGCATTGAAAAAAGTGACTTATTACCATTTTTCACAGTTATGACCTTTATAGCATGATTCCCTTACCACCAGATTACTAATTTATGAGCTGCAGGGATTCACTTAACAATTGTGGCAAGAAAAGTCATAAAGTGGGGCAAAACTCACTTAACAAATATCTCACTTAACAACAGAAATGTTGGACTCAATTGTGGTAATAAGTCGATGACTACCTGTATACAATGCATTTTCAGAAATAAATTGCCTTTTGTTTTAGATTATGCTGATGGCTAAGAAAGGAAATAGAATTTCACATTTAGGCTATCAGTTTTTATATATCTGAAAAGGCTTCTAAACATAGCATAAAGCATCATACAGAAGCCAGTTGATTAAATGAAGAATTCACAGTTTCTGGAGCTGAAGCCTATTATTTCCAGGGCACACTACTCCCTCTCTTGTTTTTCCCCACTCATATTAAGCTAATAAAAACTGTGCAAACGTTAGTCCCAAAACAAAACTTTTACAACTTTCTTGCATGTGTACAAAATGAAAGAAAGTATAAAATGTAAGTATCTGAATGCAAATTGTGGATTAAAAATCTGAAATGCAAATCACTCCTGGGCAGCCTTTCAGTATGAAATACTGGCATTGATTAAAACATGGTCAAAGCATGTTGGCATCTAAAAATGAACTGAGGGAACAGTCACAGACAGCTGGGCTAGGCAGGCCACAAATATCTCTGACATAATCATGTTAATACTCAACCCATATATGGTTTAATTAGGTGATCTGTATATGAGTGAGACTCCTCTACAGGACATGTCGCATGTCTCAGGATGAATACAAACAACTGTCTTAGCACACATTTGTAACTGATGTGCAATAACATTATAAGAACTGACCTCAGAGCATGATAGTTTGATTCTTTAGGCTCTTCCTATTCAGTGGTTTCTTCTATATATCCCAATGTGTATATTATTTGAACGTTGTGTTCTTTACAACTTTTTTCTTCAGGCTATGCTGGTCCCTTGTAAGTGGCAGGTCAGTCATATAATTTAATGCCAAAAGCAACTACCACTAGCTTGGCATGCCAACCCAAGTCATATCATGACACGGTAGAATGCAAATTGAGTGGGTTTTGTACATGGCAAACATATCATAAAGACAGCTTCCAAATTGCAGGGAACCACCATAAAATAAAGAAAGCAAGTCACACAGATCACCTGACTTAGAGCAAACCTCTTTACTGATCCAAATTTGGTAACTGGCCAAAGCCTGCTTTTAAAATGATAAGTCTAGTTTCATTTAGAAATATAGTCCACTGAACTCACGGATAGAGTAATGTGATATGGAAAAGGAACTCAGTTACTTCGAGTGGTAGATTTTATAGTGCTAAATATATTTAGATTTTTCCGCATCTGATACCAAAAGAGCTTGGTCAGCCTTGCTCAGTGGGATTCCCTTACAACTGTATGTTTTTTAATGATTCAGATGCCAATCATTTGAAGAAAACAAACACTGATCTATTTATTTGGAAATACATTTTCTGATTAATATATCAACCATTTTGCCCCCAGTAAATTCTGGAAATAAGGAACATACAATTTTAAGAGGCACTTAAACCTTCCCTTTAATTAGGCAATGATTAAAAGAAAATCCAACAACAATTTATAGACAAGTTCATGTTGCATTATAATAGAATTCTATTACTGCAAGCTCATTTGCCAAGTGGTTGTGGGTGCTATACACCAAGTTATTTTTCCCAAATATATTGTGGTGGTGTTTTATTTTTTTAAAAAATTGTTGCAAATAATATTAATAGTAATTATAATCATATAATGGAGAAAAAAGAAGAGGAAGCAGAAGTACCAAATAAGAATTATTTTGAAATCAAATGTTAGAAAATGTTTGTTAAGGTAGTTTGTGAGGGGCTCGCGGAATCGTGGCTGTCCATGTTAGAGGTCACTGATGATACTACAGTGATAGTGGGATTGGTCAGGTCTGTTAAAGTGGTCGCAGTGCCGGGTGGAGTGAGAGCGCCGCTGTCTGCTGAGGGCGGTGCAGGAAGTGACGTGCCATCAGCTTTATCAACACCCCCATTCTCCTGTCGCAAAAGATTCCTTCTGAATTTGGCTCTTGCGTTTTGGAACCAAACCTGCAAACCAATCCCAATTGATTTCTTTACCAAAGTTATATTTTATTTTTGACTATCTTTTTCCCCCCTGTCTTTTTTCCTTCTCCCTATTTCTGTTTGCATTTTTAAGGATGGTGGGCTTCTTGCTTTTTTACCTTTCTCCTCCTTCCCCTACATGCACTGATCACACTTGCTACTATATTAACTGGGGATCTTTTCAATGATAATTCACTAAGACTATCGAATACTGTAATCATTTTAATGGGCACTTGTGATTGTTTTTATTTTACACTTGTGCTGTAACATCTTAGTAACATAAATATTCCACTAAAAACTCTTATAATCATTTAAAAACATGGAGAGTATTAAATGTAGGATGAAACAATTCATGTATCACTTTTCTTATGTGGTTTCTGTGTATCAGAGCTGAGCTAGTTACGTTAAGATCACTGGTCTCTCATATACAGAGATGCACTTCATTTCAACTCATCTTTGTTGGCTTCTATGGAACTGGCCCATAAGTAATGATCTAAATCATTTAGAGGTATGATATATTATGGCCAGACCCCTGTATCTGTTAAAAATATTATAACTTCTTCCAAAATAATTGTGGGGGTTTCAACTATGTTATGAAAGAGTCAGATTTGAGAGCATCACATCTTACAGAGCAATCCAAAAATAACAGATTAAAGCACTTTTACATGCAACACAAATCCCATGTGATGTATTCATTGCTGCACTGCACTGCTTCAGAATTCAGTGGTGAGAATTAAATCTATGAATGTTTTCTATACAGTCCTCCAAAAACTCTTCAATGTATAGTGTTAAATCAGCTTGCTAGTGACACTATTAGGCCAAAATGGTTTCCTTCATATCATCTTAGTATTCTTATATAATGCAGTATAGCAACAAATACTCCCATAGGACTGTTGACTGTATATAATAAAACTCAGTTCAGGTTGACACAGAGGACTCTTGAGGTTACTTCTGGCTAATAAAAATGGAGAAATGCAGTAAAATAAATTATTTGCCTTAAATTCAATATCCAATTACTGTTTTAATTACAAAGGATACCAGCATATTTTACATATTTCCCATCCCAATCAGAGCAAACAAAATTGATTCTCCTTCAGTCCTGAGAGGAGTAGCTCTGGAGGGAAGCATAATTGCCCACTTAAATATACCTTCAGTACCCTTGGAGGATAAGATCTGAATATGGAAATGAATATTTATTTATCTATTGGAGGAGTCAGCTGATTTAAGATAGCAGAAGGGAAATGTAAGGGAAATGCATTTTTTAAATAGAAAGGAATGGAGGGAAGACATTTAAGCAGAGACTTCTTACCTGCAGAACTCTCTTAGTTAGTCCAGTTTTCTGGGCTAACTGTTTGAGGTCCTTAGCATCTGGATTATGATTAATGGCAAAGTAGGACTTCATGGTACGGAGCTGGTGATGTTTAAAAGAAGTGCGCATGCGCTTAGTCTTCTGAGATGGGGGATAAGGCTGCTGGTCTCTGTCCAGATGGTCTGCCTCATTTTCATTGCAACCTGTTTGGGAAAGCAACAAACAACAACAAAATTGGAAAGCTGAAAATAAGCTATGTGTTCTACCTCTGTGTACACAGACAAAAAAAATGTATTAACGTATTACCTTCCATTGCATGATTACATTACAAAAATATATTAACATATTGCCTTCCATTGCATGATTACATTAATTTCACATAATGTACTATAGATATAATATAAAGAAAATGAGGTAGTATACTCCTGGACATATTCTAAACAAGTGAAAGGACTGGATGTTTTCATGTCCTTCCGTTTTTAAGGTGATCCCTGCTACCTATTTATTACTAAAAATATGAAAATGGAATATACACTATAAGATATTCTAGTATAAAATAATAAAGTATAATTAAAAAAACAAAAATGAATATAACATAGTAAGAGAAAAGTATAGGGTTTTTAAAATAATAGTAACCCTGAGTCACTTGCTGTGACCCAAATGCAAGAATAAAAAGCAGACCTTTGCATGTGTCATAGAAACAGTCTGAAGAAGGGGCACAACATGGAGGAGGAGAACCACACTTTATTTTGCTGCATGCTTTACCAGAAAGAAAGAGACCCCAAACATGAGAA
Organism: Erythrolamprus reginae; assembly: GCF_031021105.1. Lineage (NCBI taxonomy): Eukaryota > Metazoa > Chordata > Lepidosauria > Squamata > Dipsadidae > Erythrolamprus > Erythrolamprus reginae. Next base: position 1,007,769 of record NW_027248536.1, on the reverse strand, counting down.
AGCAAAGATTTTATAGAAATTGAGAGTTAGAAGGTGGAAAATCATAAGGATCTGATTAACTGGCCAGTTTGGGGAAACTAAGCAGGTCCTGATCAGTGTATTTGGAATAGAGTAGAGTAGAGTAGAGTAGAGTAGAGTAGAGTAGAGTAGAGTAGAGTAGAGTAGAGTAGAGTAGAGTAGAGTAGAATAGGAGATTTTTTTTAGTGGTCAAGTGTGACTGGATTCATAAGGAATATGTCTTAGTGCATATGCTCTCAGTGTACACAAAAGAAAAGATATGTTCATCAAGAATCATAAAGTGCAACATTTAATGATAGTCCACATACAAATAAGCAATAAAAACATATTAGGAACCAGTCAATATAAATTGTATCAGTACAAGCAACAAAGTCACAGTCATACAGCCATTTGTGGGAGGAGACGGATGATGGGAATGATGAGAAAATTAATAGTAGTGCAGACTTAGTAAATAGTTTTGACAGTGTTGAGGAACTTATTTGTTTAGCAGAGTAATGGCATTTGGGTGGGGGATGAATAAATGAGATCTACTAGTAGGCAGTAGAGTTTGGAAAGCCCTTTGGTGAAGGAGACGGAATATTGAGCTCATCAGCTGATATGGGATGGAATGTTGGGGGCTCTCTATGTTGCAATTTCCTCATATGGGATTTCCCTTTGTATTGTGAAGATTTATTTTCTCCATTAAATATGGCACTGTAAAGCAAACAAAACTGATTTTTTTTTCTTAGAGTCTCAGAAAAAGAGTGTTCAGAGCTGAGATACCATGATCGAGAAGCTCCTCCCCAGGTCCCCATGTAAAGCTCTTATGACAAAACATGGTTAGGCAAGTACACACTAGGAATGGCACTCCAGTGCTCAGGTATCAGGGCTGCATACCTCAAATGTCATTATTAAACTTCACTTTAGAAGCCCTGGCAGTTATTAGGGCTCCCTTAGCAATCCGGCCACTCTACTCAGTATTAACTGAAGCATTCAAATAATTCAGGGCAAACCTATACTGCAGTCACCTAACTAGAAAATTACCAGAAAAGGAATTACAGGCAGTCCTTATTCAACAACTAATTACTCATTCAGCAACCATTCAAAGTTATCACAGTGCTGAACAAAGGGATTTATGTCTATTCCTTGTGGCTGTTGCAGTGTCCCCACAGTCACGTGGTTACAATTTTGGTGTTGGACAATTAGCTTGCAATGATAATGGTTATAGCATCCTATGGTCATGTGATCACTATTTGTAGTCCTCTTTGCCGACTTCCAACAAACAAAGCCAAATGGAAAACCAACAGGTTATCACAAATAGCAATTACAAGGCCACAGAACACTGTAACAGCATGGATTTGCCTAACAACAGAACTGTCATAAGTTGGCACATGTCACATCATTGAGCAACAGAATTGCTAATCCCAATGATTGTCCTTAAGCAAAGATTACCAATAGAGGTACAAGGCCATCCTATTAAAGAAATGTGTCATCTAATGGTTCAGGGGCAACTGGCCAAATATATTATGGTCCATTAAGGCCACTTGGATCTTTGAGTAATGGAAACAAATCTAGGAGAATATAAATACTATTTACACTTCTGCTCATCCAGGAAGAACAGAACTCTATCCAAAGATGATACTTACCCAATTCCAGACACATGCGCCATCAATCCACAGCATCTCTTTCTGAATTGAATTAATTCAAGAGAAGGCCATCTAGCACCCTCCAAATCTTTTGGACTAAAATTTCATTGACTTCTTACTGGTGGCAATAATAATAATAATAATAATAATAATAATAATAATATACTTCACCCTGATGCATTTATTTAGCATAGAATATTTTCTTACATGCAGAAGCATTAAAGTTGCTATGGATAAATATTCTTCACCAGCACAATGCTAAATTGGAGGTGGTATGGTACAGAAATCTATTGCTTCATTCAGCATTAACTTTAAATGATAAACCAAATAATGGGATGAGTGATGATTCAATAAAAATGCAAAAGAAGCAACATGGCTGTTTCCTTAAAATGTACATTAATGAACCATCTGCTAAGAGTGCCTGCCAACTTTTACTTCTTTTACTTTATTTATAAGCCACGTTTCTCCAGGACGATAAGGAAACATTTCAAATTTTATATATTATAGTTCTGACACTTTGTTCAGCCAACTCTGAGGAGAGTATTAAAGCTATTGCCTATTAGCTGCTTTCTTTACTCAAATTAATAGCAGTGGATGCTGTGCAACAGAGAAAGAGTTGCTTCGAGAAGGGCGACTCTCGAAGTCCTGAGTCGCTCCGAGAAGGGTGGCATAGAAATCTAATTAAATAAATAAAATAAACAAATAAGAGCTTGCAAGAAAAGGAATCAACTTCTATTTTTTTCTTCACTTTTCTTGTGTAATTTTCATCAATCTAATTTCTCAATAGAAAATATATTTTCTAGACCCACAATTATGCATTGCTGGATAGCGCTAACATTTTCTTTTCACCTAAAGACGTGAAGAAAAATCAAAACTGGACCAGCCCATGCCCATCTGGAATAAAGCAATAAAGCACATTCTTATTAGATATTTAGACCACATCTTTAATCAGTTTGGACCAAAGCCATAATGGTATGGTATCATCTTAATTTGCTTCTAAAAATCAGGGAGGAAGATCCACCTCAGAGAGTTCCATTGAGTGGGAAATTGCATGCTTTTGTTCCATGCTGCATCTACCTCACCAGGAGGGAGGGTATTCAATAGAACTCTTCTCAATAACCAGACTTGGAATGAAGATTTGACTTGGACAGGGAGCCTGATATAGAACAGAACTCTAGAGGTTATGGCTAGCACTTCGAATTGAGTATGGAAACTACAAGTAACCATCAAATTAGGTGTAAGTTCACACTGGTTGTCCCATCAGTAGTCTAACTACAGCATTTTGTTCTAGCTATAACTTCTGGGTCATCTCCAAAAGCAACCCACAAAGGCCATGTTCCTGTAATCCAGTCTCTAGGCAGACATAAATTAACATTGCCAGAACATTCCTGAATCATAATTATCTGGACCATAACCAACAGTTATGGACCATGACTGGACCTGTATGAAATCTCCCTAGTCATGAGTTCTATTTGCTGCTTGAGCGATAGCCACAAGTCCAAGAAGATGGTTGTATCTCAGACCTCATTCAGGAAAAGCATGACCTGATCCAGGATTATCACCAATCCCCAAGTGTTTATAACGAACAGCAACTCCATTTTGGAGAAAGCACTAGGATTTTGTTTTCTCATGCAGAAGGTATGCTTTCTGCCTTGTCAGTCAAGCCTGGGCCTTGGTGCTAAAGTGATTGATTATAACTGTTAGACCATTAAAAACAAGCAAACTAAGAGATAATATATGATGGAAACACATATATATATTTGTAGTTCTTGCTGGAAAAAAAGGATGGAACAATGTATGAATCAAATAATCACATATTAGGAGCTGCCTTTAGCAGCAAATGGTGGTTTCTTTTAGTTTCATGCTTCAGTAAGTATAGATATTATATGACATAGCTCTCTGTAAACTCGTTTTTATATAGATTTATGTTTTACTGTTAGCTGTACGATTGCCACGAATCCTCAACAGGATTAGATCATTGAGAAAAGTGTAAATTGTAGACCATTGACTCTTGGCTTTTTAGCTGTGACTAACACTGCAGCTGTAGTTGCACAACTAAAATGAGCCAGTTACATAAAAAATAAGCAACTTTCTAAAATCCTGATTCTATTATGTGGAAAGAATCCCTGTGAATATCAATAGGACTCAGGTCTATCAATATATTTCATACCAGAATACAAGTGAATTTGTTTGAACTATTAAGCTATCACTCTTCAGGAATGATTTAACCAAACTATCATCATGCAGGAACAGAATAAACCTCGGAACAGGTGGCTGGAATTATTTCACAAAGTGTAGCTATTCCTATTGATGGAAAATATTACATAGGTCCATGGAAATACTGTAGATTGGTGTGAGAAAGAGTGGGGGGGAGGGGGGGAGGGAAAAGACAGCATATTTTATGACTGCGTTTGCCTTCTATTAAAAAAAACCAAAAAACGAAAATGATGTTTTCTCAACCAGTTTGTAAAAGAATATCCAATACACAATGGTTTTCTAAACTTATTTCACCACTCCCAGCTAACAAGTATTTTTGGTGAATATAATAAAAATAATTTGGAAAAATACTGGGCAGCCAGAGATAACAGATGCTTTTCTATAAGGCAGCCTTATTTTCAGCAGCAGAGAGAGAGATGTAAAGACACATGAGAATGATTTTTAAAAGAAGATAATTCTATTAAGTGACAGAGGGGGTTTCAGTATTTGACATATTTTCTCATCTGAAAGCCAAAAGCATGGTCCACAAAGAGAAAATTAAATATAAAAATAGTTATAATTACCCACACATATATTGGGATTACAACTCTACAGTTCCTAGTATTTCTAGTAGCTCATTAATTTCAGGCTTACTGGGAATTATTGACACTGTAATACCAATTACATTTAAGAAGATGCAAGGTGAAAAAAGCTGTTTTAGTTCATTAATTTTTGGAACATATCCATGGTTGATCCATCAATTCGTTCTGAACCTGAATCAAATGTGGTTCTTCTATACTCTGTATAGAACTTTTCAACAGCAACAGAGAACAACCTGTTCTCAGATAGCATTTGTGATCTTCAAATCATTCTTGACTTCTGGCAAGTATATGGAGAAATCCATGCATTGTTCTTGGAAATCTTGCCATTGCTTTTCCCAAGGCAAGGAAGAGGTTACTAGCCCAAAGACATATCCATGGTTAAGACAGGACCAGAATCCAGATTTCCCAACTCCCAGTTCAGTACCTTAACCTAGACCAAGCTAGATATTATGTAAAAGGGAACTTGGTTCTCTTTTACATAATGTGCATTGTGTTGTGATGTGTCTAATTACATGAGGAAGAATTATTAATGAAGGTCAATCAGGTAGTCCTTGATTTATGACCACAATCAAGACCAGCATTTCTGCTGTTCTGTGACATTAAGTGAGTTTGGTCCCATTTTATGACCTTTCTTGCCACAGTTGTTACATGAATCACTGTAGTTGATAAATTAGTTACATGGTGTTAAGTGGCTGGAATTCACACTGACTTTGCTTGTCAGAAGATTGCAAAAGGTGATCACATAACCTTAGGACATAGCAAATAAAGGTATGAGTCAGTTGCCCAGCCTCTGAATTTTGATCACGCGGTCATGGGGATTCTATAAATGACGCAAGTATGAAAAATGACCATAAGTCACTTTTAGTACCGTTGTAACTTTGAACAGTCACTACATGAACTCTTGTAAATCAAGGACTACCTGTAGCAACTTCTTAATTTGGGGATTCCAAACAATCATCTATATAATATCCTATTGACCTATTATTAATTTGTGCATCACTTTTGCTGCTGCTGTTGAAAAGTTCTATATTCCTCAATTACCTTCTATTTGGGGAAGGGCTGTTATTTTTGCAAGCAGTTTTATAGAATAACACATCTCCTAAGAGAAGGTAAATATAAAGCAATGTCTCAGAACAGGCTAATGAAACTGGTTTGTTCAAAGAAAATTCACATATGAAAAATAAAATGGGGAAAATGGGTGGAAGGGAAAATTGAACAGCATATCAAAGGGGACTGCTCAACTGTCTAGCTGACTTGCACCCTGAGCAGATACATTTCATATGGCAATAATTTGATGGTTTACTGGCAAATATATTGATGCCAATTGGGCTCTTGTTCTGTTTTGAAACGGTAGCATAATCCAATGCAAAGTCTAAAGGAAAAAACCTTACAGCTTCCCTTTTAAGATACACAAATCATTCTATTTCTCCAGAGAAGAAACATCAGTGATAGAGTTGTTTGCAAAGAGGAAGGAATGGACATACCATGTTTTTATAACAGCAATGGCTTGCAAATATGCTAGTTAGGGTGAGATTGCCTTTTGCCTCTCAAGAGGATCAGCAGCTGCTGTAATACCAATGGCAGTTATGTCACTCATATCAAGAGAATGAGAAATGGTTATATTTCCATTAACAGCAGTTGAACAAGGGGGAAAAAACCTTTGTTAATAATAATAATAATAATAATAATAATAATTATTATTATTATTATTATTATTATTATTATTATTATTATTATTATTATATATTAGATTTGTATGCCGCCCCTCTCCGAAGACTCGGGGCGGCTCACAACAATAATAATAGCAATATTATTAATAAAACAATAAAACAAATCTAATATTAAAAACATCTAAAAACCCCATCATTTAAAACCATGCAACACACACATACCAAACATAAAATATATAAAAAAAGAAAAGCCTGGGGGAGATGTCTCAGTTCCCCGATGCCTGGCGATACAGGTGGGTCTTAAGTAATTTGCAAAAGACAAGGAGGGTGGGGGCAGTTCTAATCTCTGGGGGGAGTTGGTTCCAAAGGGCTGGGGCCTCCACAGAGAAGGCTCTTCCCCTGGGGCCCGCCAAATGACATTGTTTAGTTGACGGGATCTGGAGAAGGCCAACTCTGTGGGTCCTTATCGGCCGCTGGGATTTGCGCGGTAGAAGGTGGTTCCGGAGGTATTCTGGTCCAATGCAATGTAGGGCTTTAAAGGTCGTTACCAACACTTTGAATTGTGACCAGAAACTGATCGGCAGCCAGTACAAGCCACGGAGTGTTGGTGAAACGTGGGCAAATCTGGGAAGCCCCACGATAGCGGCCGCATTCTGCACGATCTGAAGTTTCTGAACACTTTTCAAAGGTAGCCCTATGTAGAGAGCATTGCAGTAGTCGAACCTCGAGGTGATGAGGGCATGAGCGACTGTGAGCAATGACTCCCTGTCCAAATAGGGCCGCAACTGGTGCACCAGGCGAACCTGGGCAAACGCCCTCCTCACCACAGCCGAAAGATGATGTTCCAATGTTAGCTGTGGATCGAGGAGGATGCCCAAGTTGCGAACCATCTCTGGACAGACAGATGGAATTGTCCTTGGGAGGCAAAACCCACAGCCACTCTGTCTTGTCAGGGTTTAGTTTGAGCTTGTTGATACCCATCCAGAGCTTGTTGATACCCATCCAGACCCCATCCAGGCACCCGCACATCACTTCCACTGCTTCGCTGACTGGACATGGGGTGGAGATGTATAGCTGGGTATCATCAGCATACTGATGATACCTCACCCCATGCCCTTGGATGATCTCATCCAGCGGTTTCATGTAGATATTAAATAGCAGGGGGGAGAGGACCATCCCCTGAGGCGCCCCACAAGGGAGGACCCCCCACTAACACCAACTGCAACCGACTGGAGAGGTAGGAGGAGAACCACTGGAGGATAGTGCCTCCCACTCTCAACCCCTCCAGCCGGCACAGAAGGATACCATGGTCGATGGTATCAAAAGTCGCTGAGAGGTCAAGAAGCACCAGGACAGAGGATAAACCCCTGTCCCGGGCCCGCCAGAGATCATCCATCAGCGCGACCAAAGCAGTTTCCATGCTGTAGCCGGGCCTGAATCCTGACTGTTGAGGGCCTAGATAATCGGCTTATTCTTAATTCTTATTCTTATTCTTAATCATCTCTATTATACAGATAATCCCCATTTAGCAACCACAATTTGGACTAGCCATTCGGTGTTTAAGTGAAATGGTCACTTTACTAAGTGAAACCATGACTGAATTTATGATGTTATTTCAGCTTTCCTTTGCTTTACAGATCTGCAAAGGTTATAAATGCAAGGATAGGTCACAAAATTACCTTTTCATCACCACATAACTATGAAAGGTAGCTCTATGAAACAGTCAATAAATGAGGACCACCTGTGCCTCCAAAGCCACTTAGAGAAAATCTAACAGAACAAGAACACTAGATATTTTCAGTCATTTGCCATAATTATTACAGACATTAGATATCAGCCTGAACACAATAACAAGATAGCACCTTCACCATATTTTACCTGTGGCAACAGAACATCACTTTTCACTCTATTCATTCATTCATTCATTCATTCATTCATTCATTCATTCATTCAATATTTATGCCGTCCAACTCCCTAGCGAATCTGGGCGGCTAAGGATGGCAGGCAAGGCCTACCGCAGATGATACAGCTCATGACCTTGGATCCTGGCATCCAAAGATCCTGAGATGGTTCTCCCAATCTACCAAATGATGAGATTGGCCTTGAACAACATTCCCCAGCAATGCGCTATTGTAATTGCTTCAGTGCAATTGGGGGGGGGGGTGTTATTTAGTATAAGAATTAGGATTTCAAAATGGAAGAAAGTTTGAATAATCCTTCAATTTTCCAAATGGGTGAAAAATCAACTGCACATTTCATCTTTAATCCCTTCCTTTTATGTGGGAGCCTTTAAGCCTTGGACATTCACATCAGCTTAACGTACAACATAAACAAAAGAAGTTGGAGATACTTTGACTTCTACTACATTAGAAAGAGAAATATTCTCTGGGTTTGCCTAAATCCAGTCCAACCATGTTCAGTAATGATGTGCAAATGTCATGTCTCACAAATAGGAATGCTGTCTATATATGGTAACCCACCAGTAACCCCCAACCATCTAACTGCCTGGGCAAAATACCTCACATTTCTCTAGAGAATAGGTAAGCAAGTAATAGACTCTCAGCCCCATTTGTCCATCTATAAAACATAACAATAACAGCTTAACTCATATAATTCCTGTTCAATGACCCAGGACTGTGCTTTGCCTATTTGAAATCCTCAAACAGCTGACAGTCCATTGATCATGGACAACAATTTCACAGGACTTGTCAGGGCTTACAGAATAGGAAATGACCTCAGTGCTCCCTGAAGGCAAGCGAAGGAAAGATAATTTCTATAAGCTTTTAAAGGAAATATTTTTCACAATGCATTGCCATATTTTGCTATCTTGCTTATTTAATCATTGATTTGATTTTTACAATCCTTTCTGGTAAGAATTACAACTATCCAAATTTTAAAAACAAAATGTTCACAATATGTTGATAAATTTGCTTAACAGCTCAGACGTCAGGCTCTTGACCCATTGACCTCCATGATGTCTATCCTTAGCAAAAGGTTTTTTTTCTTCATCTTCTCCTGGAAATATTTCAGATAGCTTAGGACCAAGTGCCCACAATCTTTAATATCTGCTATCCCAGGTGGTTGAAATTCTCTTCCCCCAAATTATTTTACAGCATTTGTGTTATGTATTATCTTAATAATTTCATTTTCTTCCCAGTTTTAAGCTATGTATAGTTCAAAATAGACTTCTATTCTAATGTAACAAATTCACAGGAAAAGAACTGGCATGGACTTAGGAGCAATCCTTACATATATTTGTCTTTGTGATGTTTCTCAGCCCTTGGCAATCACTTGTCAGTAATAATTTGAAAGTAAATACTACATATAGTGCACAGTAGGGCTGTGTATGCTTCAAAAATGATTCAGAAGAAGCACTTTGGCCCTCACATGAGCACAGAACTTCTCCTCTATTCACTAAAGCATCCTGTCATTTTTTGGAGTTTCACACAAAACTGAAATAAAGGAGCTGCTTTAAGAAACACCAGAAAGGAGCTAGGCTCGTGTGTATTCTGAAGGGCTTCTTCTGTAATTTTTGAATCATGCCAAGTCATAGTACACAGAATATCTGCTACAGGGTTATATGTAAATATATTACTCCATCTCCTATACCTCTCCTTGCTCTATCAAACATTAGCACTGACCATAAAAATGAACTCTGTGATTACAGAAGTTGGCAACAATCCAAGAACAGCCATAAGTAAGCTAAGCGATTTTGTACGCAGGCTGAATTTTTTTCATGCTTTTGTATATTTCCACCTGCAACTAGATTACCAACAGATCAGAAAAAGATGGTATGTTACTAGAGAAAGCCAACAAAATCATTTATTTAATCTCCTTTGTTTCAGCTCTTATAATAGTATGCTATAACCTACTGCTGCAATCCTATTACTGTATATTCAATAATATAAAAATCGATGAGTTTCTCTTTGGGAAGGTGTTTGGCTTCAAAATGTTCTGAGCCTATATAGTCTTGCTATCTCTTTCGTTCTACCTGCTTTTTCCACTGAATTCACATGTTATATCCCTTTATTTAATCCTGAATATTTTCCATCATTGCACAAATACTAATTTATTTATTTTTTTTAAATGGCATTAGATTTTTTTCTCAACACTTTTCCTGCCTACTATCATTGGTGTAAACCATATATGTGCTTTTTTAAATTACTAACTGGTTTAATTGGCCTGAAATCTAAAAAACATAGTTTACATTTATCCAGAACTAGGTCATGTACATCCTTTCATATTTCCTTAGTTACAAGTTGATAATCAAATAGAGCAGATAATTATTTTTTCCATCACTAGAAGAGATGTTGATTTTTAAAAACAAAATAGAACAAAATAGACTTGTATTAATCATTTTCCACCTACACAACAAAATATACTTGGGATTAAGTTCCACATGATGTGTCTACAACAAAGTGAACAGTGCTGAATGCTCTTCTTTGGGGTACATGATTCCAACATCCAGCTATTCCTCTTTTACTATATTATTTTGCTTATACAGTTAACATACTATACTTGCTAAGGATGATCATGCTGTTTGGGAGCATTCAGCCTCACTAATTCTTTTCTGTCATGCAGTGAATGCATTACAGTATATCCAAATATCACCCAAATTCCTTTGGTTTCGGAAAGAGAATATTACTCCTGTTTGCTTTTTGCTTCAGTTTTGAGATTAATTAGAGTACAACTTTTCCATACTGGTAATCCTTGGGTGGACTCCAAGTCAAAGGACACCTGTTTTACTCAATTTCTGCCATCAGATAAAAGCGTAGTCAGACATAGAAGACCTTCTATCAGTTATTGGTGCTCACATTTTGCTTGTGGCATGTCCATTACATAAACAGTTTTCTTAGATATGGTTTATAATAATCTAGGATTTATTTTCCGGCCCTCCATTCCAGTTGTTCGTGTTGCTTTAAAAAAAAAACCAAAAATACAATTTTATGTACCTTTTTTTCACCCCTTGGGCCATATAGGTCTTCAGCAAGTAAGCCAAAGGCTACAGCTTAAAGCAGATACCTATTGTTGGCATGCAGCCACCCAAGTTGCTATCTGGTCTTCTATTACCCCCACACAAAAGAACACTGAGAAAACATTTGTTTTTTCTTTGATGGAGCTGCAATAGAGCATGGGAGAGCTGCTGCTTCCGAAACTGCTGGCTTTTTGCAAAACAGTATTTTCTCATTGATATCCCCAGCATCATCTTTCAAAATGGAAAGGGAAGTAAGGTCTTTAGGAACCATATCTTCAGTCAGTATCTTGAGACAGCATTTATTAACTTATTATTTTTGTGCCATCCATCTCCCCCTATAAGGTGACTGTAGTCAGCTTACTTGTTATAAAAGTATCAATGGAACTGCTTATTTGCCTTTTGCCTTTTGTAGCAGGAAATTTATGAACTTTTCATGAACTACTGCTAACGAATAGGCCGCGAGTTCCTAAACTTACTTGTTTGGAAGAAAGTCACAATCAATACAATGAATTCTGTTTCTGAGTACAGATGGATAGGACAGCGCAATTAGAGGGTTTATTCATAGGCATGACACTTTCATTTATGAAATCACCCTTGATTTTCTTTCATAGATAATAGCCACCCAGAGTTTTATGAATGAATTAGGTAATAATGTGTGTAAATATATTATAAATATATGCCTGTTAAAAAAGCAAAAACAAAAGAAAATCATTTGTAAAAGCTAAATGAACATTAAAGCTACTGTAATGTGGGTTTATACACATATTAGTGAAAGCAAAGTAAATTTCTATGAGAATTAAGCAGGTTTGTCAATGTTTGAATTAGACTACCCTATCACTTAGATATTCCTTCATAAAGAGGTTTCATCTATAGCAGCTACCTGGCAATATTTATCTCCATATTGTGGAAAGATTCTGTTTCCTGCAGACCACATTCCTGATAAAAGCAAAATCTATGCAAGGCGCTTGGTAAACGTAACATCCTATGTGAAAATAACTCCCCAAAGCCAGAGAAGATATAAAAATCACCCTCACAAAATCTTGGCAAGACAAATTCCCTATTCATAAAAAAAATCTGATTAACTGGTATGTATGACTGATAATTTAACATAATGTATTGGACATGTTGTCAGAAGCAACATATATTTTTCCCAAGCCCAGGATAATGTACTCCATCACAAAGAAGCCAAATACCTATTTTTGCCTCTGATTTTTTAACTGATAGCTGATAATTAACTGATTTTTAACAAGAGGCACACAGAAATATAATTGTATATTTTATATATCCTAGCACTGTTGCCATATGCTATTCACCCCTTGTGTTTTCCATCAGCAGACCTTCCATTGGCAGGCCAGTTCCTCATCAGATCTTTATAAACATGCATAGTGAAACCAGATCTAAAGCAAGCTTCAATTGGCTGGAAAAGAAAGAATGCCTTACATCCAACAAAGGATAAGGGTCTCAAGTGAATTAGAAAAATCACTTTTCTCTACTACTGCAACATATAAAACAGGACACATATGCTACATTTTTCTTTCTAATCTAGAGTCTAAATTGTCCAATAAGCAACCTTCCCAGCCGAAAGAGCAATACAAATTTACCACCATCTTCAGACAATCTTGTCAATAATATATAGAAGTTATTTATTAACCTTAAAGATTCCTGAAGTGGGAGAAAGAAAATAAGTTTCAATTTACTTCTGCTTTTAATCTGAATAAAAGTCGGGCAAATGAGAAATAATCCTACTGAAATATGTCAAATTTATTTTTCTCCCAATGTAAGTCGCATTTTAAGACTAACACAATAGCCAGGAGCACTTTCCAAATTAAACAGTACACAAAAACTCTCCTCCCCCACTTCATGAGCAGGCCTTCTCCATTCAAAAGCCAGCAGAGGTCACTGCTACATTTGTTTGGCAGTTCAAAGATGTTGAGAGCTAACATTTTATGATTTTTTTTTTACTGGTGGATAATGTGAAGCCTCTTATTTTAGCTGCAGAACTCAAATGGAATTGGGGCAAAGAGGTGGGGGCAGTCAAGTGCCACATAAATTCTATTCAGTCAGCTTTATAAAAGAAGAAAACACAATCCATTTCCATTCTCAGTTAAAATCTCTGTTCTACTGTGATGTGCCTGATTTTCTATCCTCCTTTAAACACCCTATAATGGAAAAGACGTTTTTAAGCCATTTTGCTAAATGAAAGTATTTTGTAAGGCATATCTGAATTAACTGTTTCAATTTCTGAAGCATCACATTTGAGAAAGGAATGGACTGATTTATCCTAAAAAATCTGCAGAATGTGGTTATAAAAAAGTACTGATACCTTCAGAACTATCAAAGTATTTTAACTATTAACTATTTAACTATTTAACTATTTAACATTAACAATAGTTATACATGCTTGTGTTTGGTCTTTTTGACTGTCAGATATTAAACTAGTAACTTGGAATTAGGGGTGTGTGTGTGTGTATGTGGAAAATAGTATGGAATTGTATGCAAGAAAAATTAGGTTCTATTTGGTTCTATTTGAAAGACTAAAATTCTCCAGAAACTGACAACTTTCTTTCAGAGTCAAATCAGATTGCATAGCCTGAAAAGTTATATTTCTATATGATTGTCAGATTTAATTTGTTTTATCACAAATTAAAACTATTTTTAATTTGTTTACCATACAGAGCAATGGTCATTTCTCCTTGGAACCAAGCTTAATTCTTGGTCATTTCATATAGTTTTCTTGATTATGGAAGTGATTTGTTAAACTTCCCCCACCCGCCCAATTTCCCATATTGTCTACACTACAAATGCAGAGGAAAAAATCAAATAAAAGCAAGCTTCTAATCAGAGATATATCCTAGTCAAGGTAACTACAAATGCAGCTTCTGGGATATATGTGTGTAAACATTATGATAAATACAAGATATCAGATGCATTACATTCCAACTATGCCCTATTCTAAGATATAGCAATTCTTTTTGCATCTGGAAATTCTTTATCTAATTTTGTTTGTGGAAGGGAGATCTTCATTTGGGGGAATAACTCTAGTTCTTTGCAATATGTCATTACATACGGCGACAAGAGAAAATAAATATGTATGTCTGATCTATAGCCCAGAAAGTCCTACTTTATTCAAGCATCAATAGGATTCCAGATTAAAATTATTGCTTATCAAAAATATTACCCCCAAAATGTATATTGGGATGAGGAGAAATAAAGAGACAGTTTTCCTTCAACACCTCTTGGATATTTGGATGACAGAAAGCAAATTATAGATATATGATGACAGACAGACAGACAAAAATATGGTAGTATTTTTAACTATCAGTTTTTTTACCCTTCCCATAAATGTGTAGCATTACACTACCACTGGATGAATATGAATTAAAACATTCATTTTCCTTAATATTTAGAGTTCTGATAATAGAGCTGGAAAATAGCAATATATCTTTGGGTAGCAATCAGTGTTCCCTCTAATTTTTTTTTGGGGGGGGCGGCGGAAAAGTATAGTGTCTGAGCTGCAGTCCCTTCCGGACTGGGTGGCACAGAAATAATAAACAAACAAACAAACAAACAAATAAAAAACCCACCCTGTTTTGCCTCAGAGAATTTCAAAATAAAATACTGTACTGTGTGTCTATAACAGTGAGCTCATAATAGGGCAACTCTATCAATATCAAAATGCCACTTAAATAGTTGAGCTAGTTTCAAACTAGATTTTGATTTTCTTTCTCTCTTCCTTACTCCCATTCTTTTTCTTTTTCTTTTCCTTCCTCTCTTTTTTCTATCTGTTTCTCTCTCTTCCTCTCTTCCTCTCTCTCTCTCTCCTTCCCTCTCACTCTTTCCCTCTTGGCTTCTGGGCAGGTTTGGAAAACTCTGAGTTGATGATGATTTTTAAGTGAGCGATTGCTCACTGCTCAGCTTAGAGGGAACTATGGTAGCAATCTTTCCTGTATCACAACTATGGGCCGGGTCCTACCATAGTAATTTTGATCAGAAACCAAATAGAAAATCACCATATATTGATAATCTGATTGATCTGATCATTTCTTTGCGATGATTACAAAATCTGCCTACTTCTACAATCACAAATAATGAAATGGGCCAGACTAACTTGAGGTACAGCTCAGCCAGTCTCAAAATTATTTACATCATGTTCTAAGAAATTAGGAAAGATTTAAAGAGATATTTAACTCTCCCATAGAAAATCATAGGAATTGAATAATGGAACCATCCATGTATGTATGTATGTATGTATGTATGTATGTATGTATGTATGTAATGTCCCACCTTTATTATTTTTACCAATCATTCAAGGCAGTGAACCAACACACCTTCCTCCTCCTATTTTCCCCAACAACAACCCTTTGAAGTGGACTGAGCTGACCCAAGGTCTCCCAGCTGGCTTTCATTGTTAAAGTGGACTAAAATGCATGGTCTCCCGTTATTCAACTTGGTGTCTTTACTGGCCCTAAACTCATTGACTTTAGGCTATGTTAAATTGGGGGGAAATCATTATAGGATTAGCATTTAATTTTTTAAAATTTATTTAGCACCATCCTATTAAAAAACATTTATCTGCATGGAACTACTTTGTTCCATTATTTACTGTCGCATTCTTTTGCTCTCAGCAATACAGCATTCCTTCAGTCTTCGTGATTAAAGCTTTCTAGCGGGGAAAAGTAGCCGGTTATAAACGAATGAACGATTCCAGCCAGACTTCACACATGCAGCTATCGAAATGCTCCTCTTGAATAGATTCTGGGGGTGATCGACCTGGAAACCCTCCAGCACAATCCCCCACCCCAGAAATAAATCGTAACGGATTTATGACGTAATTCGGATAAAGTTATGATCCGCGAGGCGTCACTTTTTCTCCAGTTTGGGGCGTCGCCGCCCTGTCTTCTAAATCAGGGGTCTCCAACCTTGGCCACTTTAAGACTTGTGGACTACAACTCCCAGAATTAAGAATTAAGACTTGTGGACTTCAACTCCCAGCTTTGCTGGCTGAGGAATTCTGGGAGTTGAAGTCCACAAGTTTTAAAGTGGCCAAGGTTGGAGACCCCTGTTCTAAATTACCTTGCACTCACTTTTGCTTTCGTCTTCTCGGAAAGAACGGTGTTGATGCCTTTTCTCAAGAGAAGGTTCCTAATGCTGAGTCGCTCCGAGGCAGAAATAAAAGAACTGCAGCAAAATGGAAGGTACCAAATATAATTAAAATATAACTGCCCCGAAATATAAGCAACTCAACTTGCTCGGAAATTATCTCCCGAATTTTCCTTAACACGTTTACTCTTTATAAACTTTTGTTTTTGCAGAAAACAATGTAACGTTGAGCACCGACATTCTGCTCCGGCTACTAGCACGACGGTGATTGGATGGTTTAGTTGAAACTGTTTGGAATTTTTAAATTTTGGGTTTTATGTTTGAGTCTCATGAATTTATATTTTGTATCCACTTTTACCTTTAAGCCTCCCTGGGTCCGCTTGGAGAAAGGCGGCCTAGAAATCCAAACAAACAAATAAATAAAAACCAATCCAAATTGCACCGGGAAGGGCCACCTGGCGAAGGTGAAAGTGACTTTACTTTCGAGTAAACCTGTGAAAGGTGAGGCTGTACAGAAGCAGCTGCTGGATTCCGGGTCCCTTTCTTTAGCTCTGAAATAAGGCGGCGGAGCGAGGAAAGGCCGCTTTCCTTACCAGAACAAACCGACACCACCGTCTCCTAGAGAAGGGGGCTCAAACTTGCAGCCCCTTTCCCTCGTCCGCATTCCTAACGGCGAAGAAAGCGGGGGCTGGCTGCCCACTTCAAAGCAAGGCGAGCCCCAGGCGCAAGCTTCCCTCCCCCGCCTCTAGGGACGACACGCCCTGAAGCGGCCCCTCCCCGCTTGGATGCGTCCCAGCCTGCCTCGGCGGGAAGAGGCGCCCCAGCGCTCCCTTGGCCGTTCGCCTGGCCTCAAAGCGGCTCCGCTGCCAGAGGTGCCGGTGCCAGCTCCAATTAACAGGGAACAATTAAAAACAGCTCGGCTTCCTTCTCCCCTGCCCCTTCTCCTCCCCCCCCCCCGCCTGAGAGCACTCTGTCCCTCAGCACTGGGGGGGGGGGGTGTTTCTTCAGACAAAGCCTTCAACTGGTTACGGGATTAACCCATTTTCTGGGTTGGCGCAGGACCTCCGGCTTTAAAAGGGGGGGGGCAAAGAGCGAGGTTTGCGCAGCCCCCGAAAAACCCAACCCCTCCGAGCCTGCCGTGTGGCAGATGGGAAGACAGCCGCCAGGCCTTAAGACCAGTGTCTGGACTTCAACTCCCAGAATTCCCCAACCGGCATTTGTTGGCTGAGGAATTCTGGGAGTTGAAGTCCAGACACCTTCAAGTCATCTAAGGTAAGGAAACACGGCCTTGCTTAGACCGGCTCCTGTTATCCAGACAGCCGAGCGATGTTCTAAGCTAAGGCGCGTCTCAGACCTGCCTAACCCGGCACTAAAAGAGAGGAGCCCGAGAGAAAGGAGGAAATAGTCCAGGAGCCTCGGACTTTCCCGTTTTTCGAAAAGGAACCTCGCTTCTGGCTATTATTTCCTGCACGAGGTTCTGATCCAAAACAACCAGTTCTGACTTTCTCGCCCTGGGCTCCCTCCCCGCCTTTTCAGAAAGTTCAAATTCTTTCGGAGCATTAGATGTAAAAAACATTGTATCCTTTTGGAGCAGGCCGAGTTGCCCGCGGGTTAAGAGAACCGAACAGAGCCCACTTTGGACAAAAGCCTTCGATGCGCTTCACGAAGGGGGGAGGTCCCTTTGGTTCTCGGCAATCTTCCGGACCTCTCGGAACCAGAGGCCTCGGTTCTGAAAAAAGATGCTTTCGCAACAATAGCGCGCGGGGAGGGGGGGGAAACCCGCTCACTTTTCCTTGAGCTTAAGCGCCTAGAAATTCATTGGGGTTAACTGTAGAGTACCAGATTGTGCTGGTGGTTTCTAACTTGAACGAATTGCAACTCTGCTTAAATATAGGGCGGTCGCGATTCTCATCCCAATTAGCATTTCAACTTTTTTTATAGAGAGAGTGCCATACTAGCAATCGCGTGGTCGGGACAAATGGATTCTAAGGAACCATTGTTAGATTTGCATTTTAAGCAAATTGTAAAGCAAAATAAATAAATAAATAAATTCTGATCTAAGAGGTCCCCAGATGCAACAGCACGCTATCAAAAAAACGCCCACTAAAGTCTAAAGAAACGCCTTATTTTTCAGCAACTTTGTCATTAGTAGAGAAGGCACATCAGACTGTCCTAACTTGCAAAGTTGTTTTAACTTTACACGCATAACTTTTTTTAACTTTTTACTTTACAGGCATAGAGAGATGTACCTTGTATATTTATAAGTAAAATATCTAAAGCATATTTTCTGCCTTCATTCTACTTGCCTGGAAATATCTTTATTATAAAATAGATCAAACTCTATATATGCAAAGTAGGAAGATGTTGCTAAGGAAAGAAAGGAAAAGAAATACATTTTTTTTGTATTCCAAATTTCCTAAAGAATTTTTTTCAAATATAAAACTGAGACAAGAAGTTTTAACAGGCAATATTTATCTAAAATATAATTTGAATTCAGGTTGCAATCCTAAATATACTGGAAGGATTCACATATTCCCCTAAATTATTATTATTATTATTATTATTATTATTATTATTATTATTATTATTATTATTTATTAGATCACCATTTTGATCTAATAAACAGTATAAGATTGGCCCTGTACTCATTTTATATTTCCATGTGTTCCTGAATGAAGGAAATTTCATTGAGAAAACCTTCCCTCCCCTTTCTCTCTCTCCTTTCTTCTCCCTCCTCCCCCTCTCTCCTGTATATAAGCTATATTTCCATTAACCTTAATGGAACTTTCTTCTCTGCAATGTATACTCCTATTCTTCAAATAGCATGTTTCATTTCTGGCTGATTTTACAGACAATATGTTCTTTTTCTTCCTTCAATTGAATAGCCTCTTCCCAACAGTAATTTCTGCCAAGATATTTGTTAAATGTTAAAGTAAAAAGATCATTTGGGTGAGAGCTGAGAAACGCCGAAATGATCTAATAAAAATCCTGCTCTGCAGTTCACAAACTGGGTTGCAAGGGAAAAACCAACTGGTGTCTGCCATCCTTCAGGAGAAAAAGCAAGCATGACTCTCAGTATACGTTTAAGATCCCTGACGGTTCTCTTAAAGAGGATTATCCTACAACCCACCTGAACTGTAGCTGACCAGATCAACACCCAGAGCTGGGCTCTTCCTTTTCCTAGGCCGCCCTTTCTGGACTGTACCGGTGCCATTGAAGTAAGGCAGGGCCAGGCCGCCACCCTTGGCTGCCAGCTCGGTGTAGCTGAGTGACGCCGGTGGGTAGGAGGCTGGGTCGGTGCCCTGGAGCAGGCTCTCAAAATGTGCCCGGCAATAGACCACGTTGTCCTTCATGCCAAAATGGTCGCCTGTCGTCAATGTCTTGTTGCACGTGGTGCAGGTAAAGCAGCTGAGGTGGTAGACCGAGTCCCGGGCCCGCATCACCATCTCCGAAGCAGAGATGCCCAGGTGGCAGCGGGCACAACGCTGCACGGAGAACCTTCTGGGAAAAGAGCACATGAGTTAGTGGAGACCGACCAAGAGCATCCGGGTCCCAGCACTTCAGCCCCTCAGGCCTCATTGACTAAGGGTGAAGGTTAATTGAGTCTGATTGAGCTCAAACCAGTTTGGGCCAAGGAAAAATAACATAGCAATTACAGATCTGGTAAGGGTGGCATAATTAGCTCGCAAAGCATCTGAGCCTGCACTACTCTTTAAATGGCCTTCTGAATAAGTTCTATCTCTAAACTCCAATTTCATACAGTTCAAACAAGGAAGGCTGTTTAAAGTTGGGCAGTCAAGGGGTATAGGCATTTCGTAAAAGAGAGGTGGGCATCCAGTTTGATGTAGTGGCTAAGGTGCCAGGCCAGAAATCAGGAGACCCTGAGTTCTAGTCCCACTTTAGGCCCAAAGCCAGCTGGGTAACCTTGACTCTCACTAGGAAGAAGGCAACAGGCAAAACAGTTTCCAAAATTTTTGCCAAGAAAGCTGCAAGAACTTCTTCAGGCAGCCAGAACTCAAACGGACCAAAAAAAAAAGAAGAGAGGATAAGAACAAGATGCCCCTTGGATTTAAGTGCTGTGGCTGTTTCTTAAACTTTTAAATCATTTTCTTGTATATTCACAATCTAGACTAGACTAGAACTAGCAGAAGAAAATCACCATTAAACTGGACTCAACTATACCTTCTTTGTGAATTGATCCCGTTGAATTTTATGAAACTTACTTTTGAAATATGGTTAGGATAAACCCTATAAATCTCATTAATTTCCCCTGGGGGAAGACCTATTTTCTTGGGGTATCACATAGCCTCAATTTACCAGTTGGCCAAGCATATTGTGCACACCCATCCTGCATGGTTAATTGATGGTTCAGTTTGTCCTGTAAATACAGCCTGTTTGTACTCCACTAACCCAGAAAATTGGGTTAATAGAGTACTCCATAGTGGGTCTTGCACAGTTATTCCCACTTACCTGTTGAACTCAGCAGGACTACATTTGAATTTACAAGGATTAGGATTGTACTATTACAATTAAGGATAATTCCCTACTATATTTTCTTACTATAAGTAGGTGCCTTTTCCATTTACCGAAAAAATAATATAAGATGGCAACCTCCACTCCTACACAAACTGGTTTTTGTGTGTGTGTGTGGTGTTTATATGGTATATTTTGTAAAGCACTGGCATTTTATTAGGGAAATCAATTAATTAATTGCACAATTTTTAAGGCTGAACTACTCCAGAAATTAAAAACAAGTTAACATTTTACTGTGGTGGGATGGAGTTAGGATCTTGTATTTTTATGCTATGCCCACCAGATATAGTTTCCTCGGTCCATCAAACTTTCCTCTGTCCAACAAACAAACAAACAAATATCCTGCCCTGTTCTGATGGGGAAAGTTATATTTTGGTCACCTTTGCCTGGAAAAATCAGCATACCTAATAATTGAACCCACTGAGCTATTAAATCACAGAGTCCACGGAGAGGAGCGGTCTAATATTATTAAATTAATAAGTAAATAATAAATCAGTCCAGTCAGGTTTGCAGTGATGCTGGGTTGTTTTATAATAGAAGGCAGTGCTCAGAAGTGTCAGCTGGGTCCCCCAACTGTAGTATCCCGGAATAAATGAAGGAGGAGGGCAGAGATTCAAGCATACGAGTAAACTCAGCCTCACATTCTTCTCTGCACTCTCAAATGGACTACATAAAATATCCCTATTAGCTGTAGTTCCAAGTCTGCAGTATATGCTCTCTGTGTGCGCTCCGCTCCGGGATACTCTTTCTGGCTCAATATAACTAAGCTCCTTCGGGATTTCTCAGGTGGAGAGAGCATTCACCCGGCAAGCCCAGAAGCCAGAAAGAGGCAAAGCTCCTTTCCTGCAGCGTAAAATCAAAGGACACCAAAGAAAGAGGGCCTCTCTACCCACCGGCTTAGTGTTGGTCCCCTCCGGGCGAAAGGGGGCTGTGTACAGAGTTTGCTTCTTCCTCGAGTGTGGGATTTATTACCACAACAAGGACTTTGGCCTGGGGGTATGAAATATGGATCCTAAGCAAGCTCTACTACTCTGGCCCCAGATAAATGTTGGGAATCTTCTAACCATTTGCAGAGGAGCCCCATTCAAGTGAATAGCACTGTCACAAAACCCTTCTTTAGTAAGGATTCTATGAAATTAAAATTGAACAGTAATTCAAAGTCACTCTTTGGTTGTTTGAAAAAAGCTAACACTGGAAATAAAACTTAAGGTGAAGTCTAAGTTTAAGAACTTATCTTTTTGAAAATATCAGAAATAGAGCTAAAAACAAAGCATACCCGGTCTCCTTTCTTACTTTTAGTAGATATGTGATAAAATCGATAGCTCTAATCCACCCTTACTTGCAAATAGACCTAACAGACTTCAAGGGTATTTAGTGCTGGGTAAATAAGGAGCATGTCCCATTTTGTGGATATCTTAGAAATGTGGATATCTATTGATTTTTGTGAAATCAATAGGAATGGTTCCAAATCTGGTTCCAAGATTGAGGCTCTGCTGGAACAGAACAATAAAAATGGGAGATACTCATTACATTGTATGCTCAGAACGTTGGGAAGGGAGGCTGAAAAAAAATTGAATATATCCCTTTTAGCAGACAGGCTAGTCAAAGGGCAGTTTCTCATTAACAAGCAAAGTAGAGCAGGCTGCCCAGCGGGAGAGTTTCTATGCCAAGCCTTTCCTTCAAGCCCTAGTTCAAGAATGGGTAGATCAACAGCACTCCAACCACAACTCAGGAAAGAACACAGCAGGTGACCGCTGCGGAGAGGAGCTGCAGAGGACAGGGTAGGAAAATGACTTTTAACCTGGTTACTTAGTTAACCCTTTTTTCTGAATACATTGAAGTTCAAAATGGCCTGCACTTGTGTGCGCTATTCACCCAGCCTTTACTAACATTAACACTAATCTAGTTTAACAGGTTGTGCGAATCCCTCTGCTCATGCATTCCTGACCCGATTAAGCGAGCTGCATGAACACACAATCTGTAAGAGTTCACAGGTGCAATGCAAGTAAGAGGTCACTAGCGTTGCAGAGATGTTGCACTGATTCTTGGGGAGAGCATTTGGCAAGCGGCTTTCCCGGTGCCTTGACTTGCTTTAGCTGTTCTAAACAACTGGCTCTTCTTTATAAGAAGGGGGCATTTTGTAAAGTTCTATGGAGCAGAGGCGGCCTTGTTTGTCAGTTACTTCCCAGCAAGCAGTAAGTAAAAGGTTTGCATCCCTGCAGCCCAGTAGGGATCTCTGCCCTGGATTTGTTTCCCCCTATGCTTCTGGAGGTCTTTTCATAACGCATCCAATTCCAAGAGGAATGTGCACATGTTCAAATGGTCCCCCGTAGGCCAAGCACTTTAATCTAGACTTCTCTGGGAGGAAGTGGTGAGAAATGATGGGAGAAACAGATTTAGGACCTTATCTGGGACAGGATTTTAAATCACTTGGTGGTCTTCTTCCCTTGCTTCCAATAAAGACAATTGTTTGTTGGTTTTTCTGGTAGAGGCAATTCACACACACGCTTCCCCCTGGAACATGGGGAGGGAAGGGGGAGCACCTCTGTGAATTGCCTTTACCATAATTTCCAACAAGGCAATTGAGCCAATGCTGGATGTCATTTCTCTGTTTTCAGTGGGAGATAAGATCCTGATATTCCCTTATAGTGTTTAATTTACCACCCCCAAAAAGGGAGCAGTTAAGTGTCAAGGTCATCCACACCTGCAAATATGTATGAATGCTCCCTAGGAGATGTTTTTTCTCAGGAAAATTCGGAGCCAAGAGACGTCCACACAACTCAAATCATCCCATCTTATTCACCCCACCCACAAACCGTTTACCTGTAATAATCCTCCTTGCAGTAAATGCTGCCGTCCTTGGCAAAGCAGGTGAGTTCTGACTCCAAAGCCAGTTTACATTCACAGCACTTCAGGCAGCGGAGGTGCCACTGCTTGTCCACAGCCAATAAGTAGTAGCGGTCGGAGATTTTGCCCCCGCATCCTGCGCATAGGGCAGGCTTCTCGGGGCTCAGCGGAGGCATGTTCTGCAGAGGGAAGCAAACGTCAGCGGGTCGGGCAAAATCTTACAAGCTCAACATCTAATTCAGCTTTAAAAAAAAAAAATCAATACCAGATATATTTTCAATCAAAATCAGAACGCATGTGTATCGGGCCTTAACTTACAACGCGATTCTTCCGACACAAACCTACTGGATTTCTGCGGTCTGTGCAGTATTTAGTGCCGCTTCTTTTCTGTGGAGACTTTCTAAAGAGACTAGGAATTATTTTTTCCGTCCCGTAGATTTTAACTGGCATTAACGTCATTCCATGTACCTGCGAAGTAAGTCTTGTTGAAGTTAATTGTATGTAGTTAGATATAGTTAAGTTTCAGCTTTTTTACTGCATAATAAATCTGGATCCGCTCTAACGGCTGGATTTATCCAACATTAAGCTCTCTCGCTCACTGAATACACCACAATTGTTCGGGCTCACTCGTGTTTTCGTTGGTTGGGTTCACACAAGGCTGCTAAGTCTGATACTAAGGAGATGCGGTGGGTAAAGTTAAAATTTGTGGCTTATGGTGGCTTCCCAGGGGGAAAAAATCTTTTGCGGTGGAAGAAACTGACGAGATTTTCCCAAGCCTAAAACAGACTCGGGCAATCTCTCGCTTGCTTCTTCGCCTGCCTTTCACTCCCACACGTTGTATAGAGCGGCTTTTGCGAGAAGCCAGCGTTTTGACGCAGAAGATACCGATTGCTGGAGGGATAATCGTGGTCTGAATCCTGGGTCTGGATTTCAATGGCAGAGTTTATATTCTGCACGGAGAAGATATAACCCCCGGTTCCTTCGTCCCGGTGTAAAATTCCTTTCCCGGCCTTCGTGCAGCCAAGGTGTGAGCCCGGGAACAAGGCAGAAAGTCTAGCCAGGGCGAGCCCCGCTGCTTCTTCGCTTCTTGGAAGCGCAAAAGGCCGAGTTCTAGCTGATTCCTCTTCAAACCGCGCTTTGAGGATTTATATCCGAGAAAACAACCTCGGGACAGATTGAGATGTGATCTTGAAGCAGTGTGCTTGGGGGCGGCCGGGGGGAGAGCAGAGGGTCTAACTGCCTGAGCCATTCACTTTCATTTTCCTTGACCTAGGCTCAACTCCAGAACACATTTTGAAAAAAAGTGTTAGACTACTGAGGATAAGGAAAATGGAAAGGAAGCGTCGTTTCATCTCCCTTCCCCCTTCAGGACCTTGTTTACTTAAGGAGAAAAGGTGGGAGGAAATAATATAAGCCATATAAACTACCTAGATTTTTGGAATGACCACTAGGAAGATCAAGGGGTAGAAAGGTAATTCAAGCACGTGATGTGTTAAAACAGGTTGTAAGTTTGTTATATGGACTAATCTTTTTTTTTTTAAACCTTTTCCAGAATTTCTCTGAATTTAAGAGAGGAAAGAGGACGGTTTAATCCACTTGGGAAACAACTAAAATTTCCCCACAGATTAAAATATAAAGGCGTGAACCTACCAAGCATAAGGAATAGTGGCAGAACCACAAATGAAACCTATGTTTTTGGTTTCCTCTGCTTGTCTTCTTCATTATTTGGGTTTTTCTCCTCTCTCTCTTCCATAAAACATAAAGAAACTGAAATGATAACGAAACTGTTGCCTTAATGAATTTGGTTTCTGCTGTGCTTGGTCGGAGGAGACTCTAGTTCAAAGAATCATAACTATACAATAGACCCTTACTTGTATTCTTCATAAATGCAACGGAGATCCTGGGATTTCGGAGCAAAAGAAATAAAGCCTTGTTTACATACACACACACACTCCAAGTCCCTTTTCTTGCCGCTGGGGTTCATCGACTTAACTTATAGTTCTAATAAGAAACTGTTCTGATTTTCTGCTTAACGTTCAGAACGACTCCAATTATTGGGCATTTTAAAAGGGAAAAATAAATCTGAAGAATTGGAGGGAGTGGGTGGGAGCCTGTCTACTTAGCCTGGATTGTTTGTTCTGTTTTGTCGATTTGGCTCAGCCTCAGTTCTACTTTTTATAAGTTGTAGCCTTTAGAGCGAGCTAGAGAAGTGAAGCTGCGATAAACGTTTGTTTCTTTCAATACAAGAAGTTAGAATTTTTCAGCAGCCCCCGAATAATTGAAGTAAAATTGTTTAAAAGCCACCAAAACACATAATTCTCCCCTGTTGCACCTTTTTTAAAAAAAACAAATGATTTGGAATATAAAAGGCGCCGGAGTCGTTCCAAAAGGTACCGAACTTATTTGGGAGTAAATTTGGTAGCCTTCAAATCGTCTAAACAATTTCGTTCTGAAACCTGTTGGGTTTAGAGCCGCTTGCCCTTGAGAGCCCTTTCTTCTTAGAGGCTCTCCTTAAAAGCTTTCCTTCCAAACTTACTCAGAAAACAAACGACATTGAGCCTCGCGAGGTTTATTTCTCATTTCCTGAAATTGCCTTGAAAACGAGAGTTGTTTTCAAGATGGCAAGCTTACATTCTCGGCTAAGGCAAACTTTCCTGAACTTGCTTCCCAATCTTGATAGGGGCCGGGCTTGTGCAATTGGGTAAGACCGTAGACTCCAAACATCTTCAGCACTTTTCAAGACGAAAGTTAGCTGGAGAAAACTAGACGGGCGATCAGGGTGGGAGGGTGGCAAATGTACTCTAATCAGTTTCATTCGGAGCATCGCCTCCCTTTCCCTGGAGAATGTTTTTGGGTATCTTGCGCTGGCTCCTGTTCACCCGCCTGCGCGCACACACACACACCCAAAACACCCACACTTTTACAAAATACTGTAGATCGAAACTTGAAAGCCTGACCTTAAAAACTCAATAGAACTTATTCCTGAATAAAATATCTTTGCCACCGGGCTGTAATGGCTATCTCTGAGCTTATTTGTTGTCTTTTTTATATATAAGTAACCCAGATGCAAAGAAACAATTGTTATTTTAAAATAGGGGGTGGGGAGTGGTTAACATCTTTTTCAAAAGGACAAGTGGAAACTACTCTCTTGAAAAAGATACCTGGAAGTGAGACTTGAAGAACATCTCGCTGGGCGTTCTCATATACGCGCGCGCAAACAAGGCATTCCCGTGTCCCTGGGAGGTTCCAGTTACCTTACTTCTAGGATTGGGAGGGGACGCCTCTCTCTCTCTCTCTCTCTCTCTCTCTCTCTCTCTCTCTCTATCTATCTCTCTCTATCTCTTTCTTTCTTTCTCTCTCTCACTCACACACACAAAATCCACCCTTCCTCCATCTCTTCTGTGAAAACCCCCGACTTTTCCCGCCACTTCTTACCGCTTCCCGGCCATTCATCTGCCCCGCTTTAGCCAGGCGGGATTCGGTCTTGGTCCGCCTCTCCATCTCCTCCATGATCCCCTGGATGTGGCCTCCGGAGATGCCGTGGAAAAGCATGGCTGGGGAACGGAAGGGACACGCGTTTCCTTCGACTCGGCACCCCACTATTTCCATATACAGGCCCCAGAGTCTTCGTTTAGAGCATCCGAATCGCCGGGCGACGGGACAAGCCCGCAGGAGAAGCTTCGTGGCTCCGGAGAGAAGGCAGGTAGCAGCCGAAAACTGGAGGGAGGTTGCCGAGCGGCGGCTGGCGGGAATGATCTTGGGGAGGGGGTCTTTTCCCCCGCCTGACCGGTGCAAAAGACTGGGCTCCTTTCTGAAGAAAGGGCAGGCAAGGAACGGGACGGACCCAAGGGTAAGAGGGGAAGAAGGGGAAACGGGGAGGGGGGAGAGAAAGAAAGAGAACGCAGACACGAAGTTGAGGCTTTGAGCAAACTGAGACAACAACAACAACAACGAAAAAAAACCGGTTCACGCAAAAAAGGGGGGGAGGGGATGGTGGGGGAGGTTAAAAGACAAAGAAAAGCCAAACAAGATAGGGAAATGAGTTGGATGGGAGCAGGTTAAAGCAGAGATCTCCGTTTGCTAGAAAGTTCCCGTTGCTTTTGCTTGGATGTGGGACTGCTGCTTACTGGAGCTCTGTCCAATTTGTTGGAGACAGAAGCCAACCCAGTTTGGATAATTCAGGAGGAGGAGTCCTCACCCAAGAGCTGCCACCAGCCCCCTGCTCCTCCTCCTCCTGCTCTACAGACAACAAAGAGCTGTCAAACTTCACCAGCCCCCACTGTGATGGGCAAGCAGTGACAAATATTCCGGAGAAGTGGGTGGGAGAAGGGTTTGGACCCCTTCTTTCTATCAACGGTAGGGAGGAGATAAGAGGCAACTCCCGGGGATCTTTCAGAGAGGGGGGGTCTAGACTGTGCTCCTGTGCCCCATCCGCCCATTCTTCAGCTTCTCCCACACATCCCCACCCCCCTGGCATACAGGCCTCAAGTTCAAATAATTTTTAATAATGAAAAAGGGTGGGGGAGAGATATAGGCAAGGCGGATCTTTGAATGGAACTTGGTTGGAAAGCTGTCCCTGACCGAAGGGAGTGGAACGGGATGGACAGATAAGAAGAGGTCGGGGAAAATGTAAACTAGACTAAGACACGCAATGCCTTAAATTCCAGCAGAAGGCTTAAATTATAGGCAAAGCTTTTAATTCTACACTTGCTGAAGTTAAGAAAAAGCGAATGCTCTTTTGTATTAATATTTTATTTTAAAGTGTCAATTCTTTTTTTTAGTTCTAATTTAGTTCTTATGACAAAGAATTCCACCTAAGAAGCAAGAATAAGAGAAAACAGCAGTTACAGTCATTTTGGCAGAACCCTTTGCAGGTGGACTAGGATGGCCTTCTCTTTTCTTTTAGGGAGAAATATCCTCTAAAATCTCCTTGTTTAATTGATTTTAGCCAGCTCCAAAAAAGAACCCAGCAAACAGATTTGAAAATGCTAGGACAATGGAAGAAGGAACTAATTGAAGAAAGTTAACCGAGAGCAAAGAAAGATACAGACTATCAGGTTTGGGGTGTCCACAAAGATAGGTGGGATTTAGGTAGGGGGTGCTTTGCTGCAGTTCGTGATCTCTTGTGGTTGAGAAGGGCCTGCTCATTGGATGAGTTGAGTGAATGATTCTGATACTAAACTTGAGAATGACAAGGTGTTGATCTCCAGGGGGCATAGATTTTTTTGGGTGTGTGTGTTAAGAGATTCTCTTTCCCTTTTGATTTTTTTTGTGAGGTTTTTAGAAATTCCTTTGAGGCTTGGGCCAACACACCATCTTCTTGGATGGAATCCAGATTTTTGAAATCACCATCCCAGGAAACAAGACGATTGGCCACCCACCTGCATTTTTTTCATGGCTATTTTCTCTGCTCAAGGACAGGAGACGGAACTTTTCTTTCCTTGCTTTTTAAAAAAATTAATTTTAACTTAGGGATGTAGGAAAAGAAGATCCTTTATGAACCTGTCCATCACACATCCAAATACCAGAGCAACGGAGAGTCAGGGAAAGTGTTCTTTGAGTCTCGATAAATATCTCTTTTTTCATTTAAGGAGAGCTGCAGGAGAGTTCCAGAGAACAGAGAAATCCAAACCAGTGAAATAAGCCTGTAAGTGTGCACATACTTGTGTCACTTCCCTTTTCTTTCTTTTTATTGGAACTCAAAGCCCAGGACAGCAGGACTGTCTGCTGATGTTAATTCAGATTAGCCTGAGAAATTTAAAAAGCACTCCAGAGGAAGACAGTAGCAAATAACTTCCTTATTGTTCCTTTAGTAGCTTTGCCCATGAAGTCATTAAAAATCTCAAAGAAAACTTGAGTTGACTTCATGCAACCAAGAGATAAACGTTGAGTTGGGAGGAAAAGGAATCCCCAAAAAATATTCTAAGAAGTACTGTACTGTGGGAAAAATTAAGAATACAGACCAGATCCTTTGTCCACCATCTACATCAATATCTCCCCCCAAAATGAATGGTCAAGAAGCAGTCAGCTGTAAGAATGAAATGGTGAAAGGGACATGGCTGGGCTTCTCTTGAACTCCAAACAGAATTTCCACTGATTTGAATAGAGCAAAAATTGCCATCCAGCAGAGCACCACTGCAGGAAAGTTGGGTAACTGGGCTTAATTATCTTAACTCCCACCCCCCAATTAAATGTCAGAGGTTGTGTTGTAGGGCTTGCTTACTCCTAGTTAGCTTTACCATGGGTGACTGAATTAATTCAATGTTCAGGCTTCTGTGTGTATTCTGAATCATAAACAGGCTGGGATAAAAATGTGCTTGGCTTGCATGAAATTACTTAATTGTTTTCAACAACCCAGAGCTGCTCTATTTTGGCCCCTTCTTGTACATTTTGCTCAGCGGGATTCTGGACTTCTGCCCCAAAGTCCTACCCTGGCAAGTCTACACAGTAATGGACTCTAATTGTGTCCAAATAAATGTGCTTACTAAAGCGACCTTACCTTATCACCTTGCTCAAAAATGAGATGAGGTTAATTTTAGTGCCTGCTAATTTTTAAGACCAATGTGCTCGATGAGAATTAATGGGGTTCAATATAACTATGGTGAACTATGGTAGGTGCAATCTTATCAGAGCGCAGTTCTGTTCTTGACTGCTCTGGAGTAAGCCCAACTTATTTTTATGACTTCCATTCCCAGATAATTGGGTGAAGTGGTCTACAGTTATATATGCCTGACTCTGTACATACAAGTAAGCTTTAGTGTTTTAAGTCAGCTTATTTTTTTAGTGATCTTGGGGGAGAGTTGGGTCAACACCTGGCAGCTCAGTAGAAGAAAGGGCAGAGGCCAGGAAAGACAAAAGTGCAGCCTTCTGTCGCCTCTTGCCCTCCAGTTTTTCTGAGCTACTGGTCGGTGGCTATTGGGTCACTGACTACTGGACTAGCGGTGATGGAATAGTAGACCAAGCCAGCTGGAAGATTCCAGGCTGGGAAGCCAGGTTAGAACTTGGATAGAACATAAAGAGACTTTTAAATTTTGAGCTGAAGTATAAAGCTAGGTCAAGCAAAATTTAAGAGTTAGACAAGCCACATCTTTTATTTCTATTATTTAGACACATCCCTTGCTTGCATAATAAAAAGTAAAATCGAACTTAAAGTATTGAAGGAATTTTGTTCCGAAATGGAATTAACGGCTCAGTCAGTTTACTAATTTTTATTATTATTATTATTGTACACCAAAAGATTCCTTTCTGTCAATATTAATTGTATGGTGCATGCAAGGGCAGTCCGGATTGACCACCGTTGGAAACCAGATTCTTAACTGAATCTGTACTCAATATTTCTTTACCCCCATGAGTAATGTTCCTCTGCCCATCTGAACATGGAGAGAAAGTAGCCCAAGGAACACAAACCGAATACTTATTTTGATGCTTAAACCTTAATGGAAGTAGGAAAAAAGCAGTCCCATTCCCGAACTTCTACTGAAACCAACATCCCATTTGAATATCTGGGTCCTGACCAGTGTTCCCTCTAATTTTTTTTGGGGGGGGGGGCGGAAAAGTATAGTGTCTGAGTGGCAGTCCCTTCGGGACTGGGCAGCACAGAAATAATAAATAAATAAACAAACAAACAAACAAACAAACAAATAAAAAACCCACCCTGTTTTGCCTCAGAGAATTTCAAAATAAAATACTGTACTGTGTGTCTATAACAGTGAGCTCATAATAGGGCAACTCTATCAATATCAAAATGCCACTTAAATAGTTGAGCTAGTTTCAAACTAGATTTTGATTTTTTTTCTCTCTTCCTTACTCCCATTCTTTTTCTTTCTCTTTTCCTTCCTCTCTTTTTTCTATCTGTTTCTCTCTCTTCCTCTCTTCCTCTCTCTCTCCTTCCCTCTCACTCTTTCCCTCTCGGCTTCTGGGCAGGTTTGGAAAACTCTGAGTTGATGATGATTTTTAAGTGAGCTATTGCTCACTGCTCAGCTTAGAGGGAACTATGGTCCTGACTAGCAAATGTGCTGATGTGAACGAAGGGCAACCAAAAACCTGGATTAAACTAATTGTCTGCCCTTGTGCTAATCACTTCTCATCTAATCTTTTTTTCTATCCTCCCTCTCCTTTCCCTTGGGAAGATTTAGCCCAATGGGTACCTCTCTTCATAAGGGAATCCATCGTTTTCAACTCCTGCAGTCTCTGCCTGCGAGGCAAATAATCAGGAAAGGGGGTGCCCTGAAAGACCTCAAACCCCACGAGAAGAAATGTGCAGGATCAGAGGAAAGGCCTCACTAGCTGTTCATACAAAGGCCAAAAGGCCCCACACTGAGAGCATTAGTGGCCAGAGCCTGTTCGCCTTCGGTATAGCCAATTAAACGCCAGTAATGGAAGATGGTCCCCTATCAATACCAGTTGTCACTTATCCAAACTTGGCAGTGTCATCAGGGCAAAACCTTAGGACAAAAATGTGAGCCCCCACCCTTTCCAGGGAAAGCTGTAGGAGGCTCCCTAATGAAACAGACTGGGAGAAATGAGAGAAAGTAAAGGGCATTCACTGTAGCTTTGCTTGCACAACATGCTTACTTGATTAAGCATGTTGTGCAAGCAAAGAACATATGCGGTACAACATGCTTACCTGATTTAGTGATAAAGGGTTAGCCAGCTGTATACAATGAGCTGTATTGGCTACATTGAACCATGCTCCGAGCAAGAGGGCTCAGTTCACTCAACACACCTAACGAAGTATGGCTCAGGCAAGAGTAGCAACTCTTTCTTTTAACTGACTAAGCATCTTGTATGACTGTGGACTACATCCCTGTAAATAGGTCTTGCAAAGTTTGTGAATAACCAGATTCTAAATTCGTTCTAATGGATTCCTTCTCTAGATGCCTTGTGCCCCACCCCCACAATAGGAACCCGGAATATCTCTTTCTTCTTTCCTCTTTGCGTCTCTTTTCCCCTCCCTGCACACACGCACCCGAAAAAGAAGAAACGTGTTAAAGTAAAATGAATACAATGCCAAGAGCAGAAGGAAACCCTTTCAAGAAACACCGTCTGCTTTAAAGGGGATTATGGGATCCCTTTGTCTGGATCGTGCTGCAAATGTTGGCCGAGAATGGGGGACAAAAGCATTCAACTCTCGTATTTTCTCCAGAACACAACAGGCTTCTCCCTTAATGTAATATTCACTTGGAACGGAATATACATATTTCGCTATATTGAATAACCATGACACAACAACTTTTTTCTGGGACCTCTGGTGTATTCAGCCTTCCTGGCAGGGCCGCTGTGAACATTAGGATAAGACCGGAATGCTTATAGTCACTTCCACTTTGGACATTTTGAGTGCTGGCCATTCCCGGGGAGCCTCTGGTGCACAGAACGTGCGCAGGAAGGAGCAGAGGGCTGCCTAACCTCATGGAGCCGATTAGGAGGGGACCATTAGTATGAGTTGTCGGGCTGTCCGCAGGTAAAGCGCTGAGGGGACCCTGCCAAAACTTTCCTGCCCCAGTGCGGAGTTTCCAACTGCCTTGGTTGCCAGCTAAAGGCAACCCTCCATTGTTCACCTTGCCTGTTCTCTAAACACTTTCTTTCTCCATGTCCAGGGGTGACATGATAGCAATATTCCAATACTTGAGAGGATGCCACAGAGAGGAGGGGGTCAGACTGTTCTCTATGGCACCAGAAAGCTAAACAAGGAATAATGGATGGAAGCTGACCAAGGAGATTCAACCTGGAAATGGGGGAAACTTTCTGACAGTGGGAGCGATCAACCAATGGAACAGCTTGCCGGAGGAGGTTGTGGGAGCCCCCCACTTGCCACCTTCAAGGGGAGACTGGATTGCCATCTCTCTCGAATGGTGTAGGAACTCCTGCTTGAGAGGGGGGTTGGACTAGATGACCTACAAGGTCCCTTCCAACTCTAATAATAAAACTAAAAAATCTAAAATCTCCCCACCCCACCCCATATTGCTCCCCCCCTTGGGAAGAAGGGGGAGATAAATGGGGCAAAGAAGCAGCCTGTGAAGAAAATTGGTTCAAATGCCCCCCTCCCCTCTCTCTGTGTAGACAAGAAACAGAAAAGGGTTGCATAAAAGGGAAACCAAAGACCGATGAGAAGGCCTTCTCTCCCCTTCGAAGGAGCAAAGAGAGGCAAAAGACAGGTGAATGTCCAAAGGACGAATCTCTTACAGGAAACCCGGCTTCCCTGGTCCCCATAGACACAAAGGGCCAGTGATTGCAATTATTCACAGACGGGGAAGGATGGAGACTTAAAAAAAAGAAGAAGAAGAAGGTCCAAATCAAGGGTTCTACAAAAAAGGGTTCTATTAAAATGGTGAAATATGGCACAGGGTGATCAAGGGGTGCTTTCAAACGTCCCAGTTGGGAAGTTAGAGCACAGCAGGCATCTCGGCTGGTGGTACAACGCCTCGCTGCCCTTGATCGGACTTCCAAAGTTAGTAGACTGGTCAGGTTTGGGGGATCCGAAATCTCCAGAGTTGTAGGAGAAATCGGTAGAGATAGGAGAACAGCTTAAAAGAATACCGTTGCCCAAGAACGTGGCGCGGAGGTCTCTGCGAAGTTGAGTTCGGCAGGAAAAAGACTTTACATAAAGGCGGGGGATTTGGGGGGGGGGATAAATTGTCCTTCCAGGCGGGACGAGGAGGTCGCAACAGCTTGCCAAGGGGCAAATCCCTAGACGGATGACAGCTCGGGGGCACCGGACGGTGAGCCTCGCAGCGAGCGTCGGAACAAAACACTTGGAAGCGAGCCGTGGGGGCGGGGAGTGGGGGGGGGGGGAGAAACCGCGTTTTGGCAGAAGCAAGAAATTTGCTCCGAGTGGACAGGCAGACAGACAGACCCGCACGCACACAGATCTGGGAGATTATCGGGAAGACAAAGGGGCTGAGCCGCAGGCGGATCCAGCAGCTTGATTTTGCTCTAGGAAAGATAGATAGATAGATAGATAGATAGATAGATAGATAGATAGATAGATAGATAGATAGATAGATAGATAGATAGATAGATAGATAGATAGATAGATAGATTAGACAGACAGACAGACAGACAGACAGACAGACAGACAGACAGACAGACAGACAGACAGACAGCGGCTTAAGACCGCCGCCCCACCCCCACCCCCAAAAAAAACAGGAGTAGAGGAAAGGCGAGAGAATATTTTACCTCATACTCTTCCTCCCTTACTCATGTTCTTTACATGCGGGGCTGGATCCGGTCCAAGTCTCCCTTTCACTACCCGCATCTGAGGCAACGGCTTGGCTTTGGCCCTTTTCTCTTTATTTGAAATGGCAATTGTGAGAAAATCTGTGTGCGCGAACTCCAGCCGGGCAGGCAAAGGGCTGGACCGGAGCGGTTCGTCCCTAGCTGTTCTTTGCAGGGTCCAATTCCATGTTTCCTTTCTCCCCTGCTCTAGTCTTACCGGCTTCTCGACTTTTCCATTCACTGGACGGAACCCGCTTGAAGGCCTCGAGAGAAGGCCCTGAGAAGTCCCCCTCTTCTCCCTCGGCCCCTGGCGCTCGCCCAATTGGCGCTCTAAAGCGGGAAACTCACTCCAGGTGTCGTTAGTAGGAAGAGCCCGGAATTTGCCTTCCCGGAATGAGGTCCGGCTTTCCTCCCAATGGGCCTAGTTTGGCTGACCCAAAACTTATTATTATTATTTTTAAGAGCCTCGTCCGCACCCGTTATTTTAAACCAAAGGGGGTTTAAAAGCCCCAGAAGTCCTGAAGGGGAGAGCGCTGTGCTTTGAGAATATTTTACCTCACACCGGAGGAAAGGCGGGAATGTTTTACCTCACGCGGTTCCTTTCGCTCTCGCGCGCTTTTAACAGGCGGAGCAGGAGGCGGCTCAAGCCTCTCCTTTTACCACCCGCCTCTGAGGAGATCTTAAGGGATTCTGAGGGATTCAGCCCGGCATTTTCCCGCCCTCCCCCCACCTTTCGCTAACTTTCCCTCCTCGGCTTTGACGAAAAAACCCGCCCTTTTGGCGGAGGCCCAGGCTAGAACAGAGCTCATTCGAGAGAGCTAACCCCAAGCGGCCGAAAGAGAACCGTCCGCGGCTGCCAACTTCGGAAGCGCGGATGGGGGGGGGGGAGGAAGATGGTCTTCGTCCAAGTCTGGATCTGTGCCTTCCTGCCCCCGCCCTCCAACGCTGTTTCTCCCTCGCTCCCGGTGGCTTGGCAGCAAGGATGCGCCTGAGCTGAGGAGCGCCTGTTGCCAAACCGGAGGCGAAAGCCGGCAGCCCCCCCCCCCCGAGCGCGTCTCCAGCGCACCGCCCGCCAAAAGAATAGGGCTCGAGGAGGAAAAAATGGAGAAGGAAGCAAGAGAAAAGGGCGCAAGGAGAAAAAGTGGGGAAGAAGATACGAGTAAAGGGCTTAATGAGATAAAGTGGGGAAGATAAGAAGAGAAAAGGGCTTGAGGAGAATGGTGGAGGAAAGAAGAGAAAAGGGCTTGAGGAGAAGAGTGGGGAAGTAAAGAAAAGAGCTTGAGGAGAAGAGTGGAGAAGGAAAGAAGAGAAAAGAAATTGAGGAGAAGAGTGGAGAAGGAAAGGACTCAAGGAGAAAGGTGGGGGAGAAAAGAGCTTGAGAAGAGTGGGGAAGGAAAGAAAGGGGGTTGAGGAGAAAATGGGGAAGAAGAGAAAAGAGCTTGAGGGAAATTGTGGGGAAGGAAAGAAGAGAAAAGGGCTCCAGAAGAAAGTGGGGGGGGGGGAGCTTGAGAAGGGCGGAGAAGGAAAGAAGAGAAAGCGGCTTGAGGAGAAAGGTGGGGGGGGCGGGAAAGTGTGAGAAGCGCTCTCAAGGGAGTCTTCGCGAGGAGCAAAAATGGATCAGCCGGGGCTAATAGGCGAAGAGAATGTGCTCCTCTCTTGGCTGATCCCGTCGCAAGCCCCACGAGGCGCCCGGTTGGGGAACTTGAGGGGGAGAACAAAATCCTCAAACCTTAAGGAGGAGCGGGGGGGAGCTTTCCCAGGCAGATGGCGCCTAATCATAACCTTGCTGAAGTCCCCTAGTCGGGTTCAGATACTGGAGAGACTCAGGTGAACCCAGCTTCGTTATCTACAGGTTAACCCCACTCCGGTCAGTTACCTGCCTGAGTTATTGTACTATGTGGGACTCGTTAGGGTTTCTTCCTAAGTTTCAAGAACGGCAGCCGAGATCGACTTGAAGTGATTCTAGAGAGGTGTTGTTTTT
The DNA here is from genome assembly GCF_031021105.1 of Erythrolamprus reginae. Taxonomy (NCBI): domain Eukaryota; kingdom Metazoa; phylum Chordata; class Lepidosauria; order Squamata; family Dipsadidae; genus Erythrolamprus; species Erythrolamprus reginae. The sequence goes on along the minus strand of NW_027248536.1, from coordinate 971,008 downwards.
ATCAACTCCCCCCCCCCCGCCCCGCAAGCAGGTTCTTTCTTAACGAGGGATAAGGGGGACGGGTTTGGGATGGCGTGGAGGGAAAGGGAGGGCAGGAAGCAGTGATGTAACCAGGAGATGGAGGTTGGTCCTTGTTTCCAGCAAAGGATTCCTGTGCTAATTAAAATAAACAAGCGGGGAGATGTACAAAACAGGAGGCAGGAGCAACTAGGAGGGAGCCTTCCTCTCCTCTCCTCCCCTCTCTCCCCCTCGTTACTACTCCTCCACATTAAACTGATACCAATTTTTCATCCCTTTCCAGCTTCTTTCTTGTTTACCGCTATCTTACCGCAGCACATCGCGAGCCGTCAGAAAGGAAATAAAACCCACGGTACAAAGGCGGCGTTCCTACCTGGAAGTACCGGTCCGCAGTCAGCTATCGGGTATTAAGACAGCCCTGCTTGTAAAGGGGAAGAGTAGAATCACGACCATGGTTGGAATCTACTGGTGAATGAAAATGACAAATTGCTCGCTCTCCCCCACACCCCGCTTCTCCCTCCAATAGAGGGATCGAAGGGAGGGATCGAGGGATTCCTGGGGTGGGGTGGGGTCTATCCTTCAGTTTGCCAGGATTGAGATCTGACTGAGGTTCTTGGCGGAAGTATCTCAGCTTCGATTCCTGGCTGTTTTCCCCCCCCCCCCCCCTTTTTTTTTGGACCGAAAGTGTGCATGCGTTATAAGAAAACTAGGGGAAAGCGTTACGGGATGTCTAAAGCGAGCCGCACCTCTTGCTCTCTCGCTCGCTGCTGTCAGTCTAATACGAGCTGATCTATAGATGCGCGGAGGAAACCTCGCCGGCCAACTAAAGCGCAACCTATTTATGGGACCGTTCGCCTACACATACACACGCAGCAGACCTACAGTTACAGCGAGTCCCTCCCGAGATCCGTGGAGTGAGCGGTGGCTTTTTCTTTAGAGCTACAGACACCATTGGGGCAAAACAACAGGGATAATGAAACGCCGGCGAAAACGCCATTAAAAAAAGCGAAGGGAGTTTCCTGTTGATAAGAGACCCCTAAAACCACACAGGTAGAAAGCCAAGGCTTTGGGGAAAACCGACTGCGCAAAGCCCCGGTGAATGGATTGGTTAGCTTGTGATAGCCCTAGATCGTTCTTCCTTATCAATCTCGCAACGGGTGTATCATAATTTCAAGGCAACAATCCTAGACAGTTACCCAGAAGTCAGTCCAACTGATTTCCTTCTGCGCGGGCCTTGTAAAATATCGCACTGCATGGATGGTGCATAGGACTAACCCTGAAATAAGTACAAATGTCCAAGTAACACGCTTTCCATTTGATATTGGCTTGAAAAATACAACCTTTCTACCCGAACATGATTGGAGGAAGGTGGTGGGGGATAAATGATTAATACTGAGGGGAAATAACTCCCAGGTGAATATGAGAGAGATTTCGCTCAAAAGACTTCTGTTTGCAGCTCCGTTTTTTAAAAATCCATTTATATTTCGGGTTTCCTCGAGCAGCTTGTTCAGGATTTTTTTAAAAGTAGAGAATGTATTCATGGGGGTTGGAGAGAGGGTTCTGTTCTTTTGTTGGAGAAGAAAAGAAAGCACATTTCTTGGGAAACTTGTCAATATAATTAAGTGACCTGTTTATTTTCAACCTTCCTAAATCTATATTTTAGATATTCTTGCCGTTTGCAGTCACCCTACTTCATCAATGTCAAAAACAAAAGGCGCAGGGTGGCTTTGACCTAGCACTGTGGTGTCTCATTAAATCTTAAAGGGGCAGGATTGAAGGGGTCTTAACTTCGCCAGGATCGTCTCCGCATTTATGTATCTGACGACGCGTAGAACCTACAAGGGCAATATAAGAAATGAAACGGTAGTCATTCTATAAAAAAGCCCCCTCCTTTAACCCAAACAAATGCTAAAAGGCAAATATCTGATTATTCTGGTAATGATTGGGTATATACCAAGTAAAACAAGAAAATATCTTAGTTCCCCCCCGCCCGTCCCCCCCCCCCATATTCCTCCAAAGTATCTTATTAGCCCCAACGTTAGTTGTCCTCTTGATCAGTGAGAACAAATCCATACAGACCGAGAAGACAGAAGTAAAACGCTAGTAAAATTTCCAAGCACCCAGCATTTGTGTTCCACAGAGAAATGTAAGCACGCACGCACGCACGTACCGAGCGAAAATAAGGCCACCTTAAGATCATCGCCCTTCTCCTTAGCCAGAATACCTAAAGAATAACCTTAGATTCTTCCTCTCCCTCCTCTCAACGCACCCCATCACCTCGCGCCTAATGATGAATTCGATCCACTAGTCAGGGTAAGGTAGTCGACTGGCGGATTGTACTACTTCAGTCCGCTCCCAGGTGGGCAAGGGAAGACCGTGTCTTAAACAGTTCCTAAAATTTGAAAAACCAGAGAAAGAAAATGAAACAGCCCCACCCAGCATCGCCCCCTTTCCAAGGTGCATTATTTTTACTCTTCACAGACCCTCTGTTTTAGGCAACGGAGGGGGAGAGAGGGCAATAGAGAAGAGGGGTGTCGGGGAGAAGAGGACATTTTCAAACGCGATCCCTCACCTGCAGTCTGAAGTGGTACAGTCCCAGATTATACCATGTCAAACCTAGCGCTTCCCGCTGCTGCTCGTTCGGCTCCTTCGTCACATGGTGTCCTCAAACTCCCGCTGGAGCCCCGAGCAGTCCCACCGGAGGTCGCGCCTCGGCCGTGTTCTTTTTTCCCCGTTCTCGCTTCTTTGTGGGAAATAGCTCCCACCCACCCGCCCCTCTGGTGTTCCTCAGCGCTTTTAAAAATAAAAGGAAGATTATAATGCTGTTATATCCATATTTGCCACGCTTTGTTATTGGATTTTTAAATAGATTTAAAAAACCTTTTGGGAAGGAGGTCTTAACTTTACACACCCACGCGCACGTATAGAAATAACAAACCACCTTCTTGTTGCTAAACGTCCGTCCCACCTTACATTTAACAAGCGAAATAGCTTGAGATCAATGTCTAGGGTAAAGTTGGCATTAGAGGGGAAGCAAAAATCTTATTTCTTCTTGTTTCTTGTCTGGCAGGTATTGTTAAGGAGACAAGATTGGACGGAAGCCTGGGACAGTGAAGGAGTGGGGTTACAGATTTCATGCTGCAAGATTTGATGTTTTCTCTACCTGAAGAGATGGAGCTTAGAAAGAAGACAATATAGGGAAAGCATTGAAAAGGGAACAATGGAAGTAGATGTCTTGTGTCAGATAAAAGTGGAGCACTTGCTGGAAACCATCCAGGACTAGGTGATATGTGCCTCTTGGAGCTTTCGAATATGCTAAGGGGAAAGGGGGGCATTTGGGCTTTTTACGTTCCAAGAAGAACCTCAAACTTTCTTCCAGAAAGAATCTCTTCTTGGAACTTTCCGGACAGAGAAATCCTAGTGCAGGTCTCTCCCCTTTCTTTTTGTTTTTAAATGTTATTGATAAAACACACACATATGTTGTGAACCGCCCCGAGTCCCTGGAGAGGAGCGGCATAGAAATCAATCAATCAATCAATCAATCAATCAATCAATCAAACAAACAAACAAACAAATACCAAGATATTAAATTACCCTAAGAAACCCTATTTTATTTATTATTATTTTATTTATTACTTAGATTTGTATGCCGCCCCTCTCCAAAGACTCGGGGCGGCTCACAACACGTGGAAACAAATAATAAATAATCTAACAAATTTAAAATTAAAAGATTTAAAAGACCCCATATACTAACAGACATACACACAAGCATACCATATATAAATGAAGGAGTAAAGAGTGTGTGTGGAGAGAGAGAGAGAGTTTCATAATACTGTATTTCGTCTCATTTTTTCCCTTTCAATTCAAGAGTTAGTCTGTCCATCTCCACGCACATTAATATTCTATATAGAACTACTTCTTCTGTGGGTATAGTCCTGTTTTTCCAATATTGAGCATAGGCGAGTCTTGCAATCTCTCATTCTCTCATTGCAGTACATTCTCATTCACTTCAGTTGTCAGCCCAGGCAAAGTAAGGAGAAAACGCATCGCTTCTGGAGATGAGGAATCTGTGGCAGCTTTGTGAAGAAGACAGTGGAGTACCACAATACTACTTCCACACGTGGAGGCTTTATAGGGCTATGTAGTTGTGGCTACGAGGCATCAGATTAGGAAGGCATGCTTTATCTTATTCTTGGATTAAATTGAAGAGTAAGGCAACTGTTTATTGCTATGCCACTTCTTTAAGACTCAATGGACCACAGCAAAGTTCCCATGTCCTTGACTGTCTCCTATAGCTTGGTCCCATTGATATTCATTTCATCCACAAGATTATCTATCTTATCCTCTACTGTCCCCTTCTCCTTTTGCCAAACATCAGGGTTTTTTCCAATGAGAGGCAACTGTGGCTTAGATGCAATTGGTCATCAGCCTAGAGCCAAAAGCCACCGGTAGCACAAACTGCAATTCTGGATAGCTTGTGCCACAATCTATGTGTCAGACCTCAATCAGCCAATTTGTTCCAACAAATCTATGATATTGCTTCTTTGAGAAATGCATACAACCTGATAGTATGTAGATTGTCCAGGCTTCATTTGCAAGTATGCTTTAGGACTGGGTTCATGTGCTGGAATATTTGCATGCTTAATTGGAAGGTAGTGAATATTCTCTAACATGCTGCATTTGCTACAGTGCTTCTCAGTGTATTTATCCAGGTCTATTTGAAGCAATGGAACACATGTCACACATACACATTCTATCACCTCCAACCAGATGGGGCTGTGCAGAAGAGTCACAGTAAACCTCCAACTGATGCAAAGTGAAGCACCTTAGCACCACAAAGTTACCCTCAAGGAAATACAATTTTAAGAAGTGACAAGAATGACAAGGATAAGCCATCCCCTATGCTTTTATGGCAGGCTTACTCATCATTGCTTTACTGAACATTGGTTTGGGCTTGCTGCTGAATTGACCCAAATGATCAAGCTTTAAATTTGGATGGCTAGTTATTCAGTTTGCTGACATGTACATTGAGATTAAAGCCTGGACCATGTCCTCTATGAAGAATTTTGGTCATAATTATTTCAATTTATAAAATCTGGTCTTTTCCTGTAGAGAAAAGTTACATGTTTAATAACCCGACAGCCAAGAAGGCATAAGGTCTGCATGTGTCAACTTACTCTCTCATACATGAGAAATGTATGACCTTAGGAGTCATCAATGGTGGTTCCAGCTCCATTTGCTTTTTTAGAAATAGTGAGTCCACAAACCTTTATAAAAATATACTGCTCAAAAAATAAAGGGAACACTCATATAACACATCCTAGATCTGAATGAATGAAATATTCTCATTGAATACTCGTTGTGTACAAAGTTGAATTTGCACAACAGCATGTGAAATTGATTGTCAGTGTTGCTTCCTAAGTGGACAGTTTGATTTCACAGAAGTTTTATTTACTTGGAGTTATATTGTGTTGTTTAAGTGTTCCCTTTATTTTTTTGAGCAGTGTATAAAGGCAGGAGGAAAGATATGTACATAAATTTCAGTTTAACTTTTTGTATTTTGTATTTCTTCAAGGAGACTAATCTTTCTCCAATGTTCAGTTATCATTTTGGATTTAAAATGGCAGCTTTCAGAATGTCATTACAGAAATACTATTCACACGTGGAATTTTCCTAAGTATGGTTATGAGAATATAAACCACTTTAAACGTTGAGAATTGCTTTAATCCAAATCTGTTCTTAACGAGGGAAAGTGGTGCTAGAATTCCCAACCCTCTATCATTTATTTATTTTTTCAAAGCTTTCTGAGTTACCTTGGACAGTGTTGATTCTCGACCACACTTATCAAATGATAAAATTAACATAGAGCCTTGCAGAAGTGGAGTGGATGAGCCAAACAGATCTACAACCATGAATGGAAAATGATGCAATAGAGTCTTGTCTAGAGAAATGGATTGCTCTATGCCCATAGATTGCAGCATATGCTGAAACATGTTTAAAAATCAATATTGAAAGAGTAATAATTGGCATGCAAGAGCCTTAACTGCAAATTCATCGTCTTTGCAGCAAAATCTGAGGAACAATACCTACCTAAAGGGTTTACTGGGTGAGCCTCCCCTACTAACATCAAGCGAGGTATCTTTGGGGATACAAATTGGTTGTTCCAAGGCCCCGGCAAGCTTTTAGCACAGAAACTAATTTGATAGAAGCTTGCAGGCTGATTTCAAGATGTTTTTCATTGGACTTTATATATACTGCTCAAAAAAATAAAGGGAACACTCAAATAAGACATCCTAGACCTGAATGAATGAAATGAACAACATATATACTATTTCACTTAATACACTGTATGAATTCAACTACACAGGCTTCTACCGCTTGCCTGAAATGTCTTATTAACATTGACATATGCAAGGCTTTGCTATAAACATTACTATTTGGGCTAGCCAAATGAATCTGACTGGAATTCCTTCATTCTCAGTCAGAATGATCCGGTTGGCAATGATGACAGGAGCTGGGGCACATATTGGATGAAAGCGGTACACTTTCACAGCTACCTCCATGCTTTTCAAAGGGAAGGACTTATACGTTCAGTAGATTTACTCATTGATGGCTAGGTTCACTCCTTGTACTAAAAGATAACAGCTTGTGTAAAGAATGAATCCAGACATGTTGGGTTTTAAAGTAAGGGTTTATGGCTTAGTCTTTCTGTTGGAGCCTATTCAGGGTGCTTGATTTGATACGAGCAGAGTATGACTGGCTTGGTTTAGCCCAATAGGGTGAATGCACCCATTTGATTGATTGATTGATTGATTGATTGATTGATTTAGTCGAACATACAATGAGGTTTTTAGTGGGTATATATCTATATACACATAGTAAAATACATGATGAAGGTTATAGAGGAGATACTCATAGTAAAATATATCTAAGAAATAATAGAAAAGAAGATATAGTAATAGAATATATCAATGAAAGAATAGAAGAAGAGATATAGGAATAGAAGAAAGGTATAGGAGATATAGGAGAGCAATAGGACAGGGGACGGAAGGCACTCTAGTGCACTTGTACTCGCCCCCTAAGCAACCCCTGCCTAGAATAAACCAAGGCTAAATGCAATGTATGAATCCAGGATGTTACTTAAGACTGAACTGAGACTGTACTTCACTGCGAAGTACTCCGGAAAACTTAGGAGCAATTCATCCCGATCCGTTTCAGCTTCCGTGGCAACTGCTTAACTGCCCAGAAAGCTCTTTGCTGCTAACACGCGCGGTCACGGCTAGAGCCGAGGAAGCCGCCGCCTTCCTTCCAGACTTTGGTTCAGCTAATTCCCACTTTCTAAGTGACAGGAGAACCAGTGAGACCGAACTATTTGTTTTTCAGGAGGCCAGCTAAGTTTGATATAATTTCAGGGATCACCAGCCCCACTTTGCAACCCGCTCTTAACTTTCTTTCTTTCTTTCTTTCTTTCTTTCTTTCTTTCTTTCTTTCTTTCTTTTCTCTCTCTCTCTCTCTCTCTCTCTCTCTCTTTCATTCATTCATTCTCTCTCTCTCTCCCTTCCTACCTTCCTTCCTTCCCTTCTCTCTCTCCCTCCCTCTCTCTGCATTGGACGCATTTTAGGCAGGTGGGACACCGGTACCCAAAATCTTTTTGGTTGGTTTACTCACGAAAACTCCCGGAAAATTGGATTAGTTCAGTGAAACAGCATTCTGGGGTCGATCGTGGCTTTAAGAACGGGGCTGGGAGCTTTCGTATACAATATTGGGATCCCATTCGCCTTTGTCTCAACTATGGGCCGCACTTGCTGCTGCCCTCCTTCCCTCCCGTCCGACAACCAAAACAAAGCCAGGAAGAACCAAGCAAGCGCTCCATCGGTCCAAGAAACCGGGCGGAGGCTGCGTCGACATTCCCGAAAGCAAGAGTATTGATCGCTCATCTCTAACAAAAGTCCGGCGTTTTCCCCCCCACGTAAACCGGGCCCCAGAAGCAAAGTTGCCCCAGTCAAGCATCAACCCGAGAAGCAGCTTTCTCCCCACTCCTAAGAGAATAAATCCCAACAAATCTAGATCCGCCCAGGATCAGGCCCCGAAAGCCACCCCGCTCCCCGCCACCTTCCCTTCAAGCAACCCCGTTGCCTTCGAGGGAGCGAGAAGGTCTCAGGGCAAAAGGCATTTCAACTACTGCGGCTGCAAATTGCTGCCAAGGATATCCCCACTAGCCCAAGTCTTATATGCTGCCAGGGAAAGGGAATACAGTATCCCATTGTGGTAAGGGTGCGGTGGTTCTGAAGTCTCGTTGTAGAGTAGCAGCCTAGCGTCTGGCAAACCGAATTAGGATCACATGAGGGCAGTGTGTGTGTGTGAGAGAGGGGGGGGGAATAGGTCTGCGAGTTCTTGACTGTGGTGAAGAGACAATGGCAGGCAGAGGGCTAGCAGCCCTTGTGGCATACAACCAGTGAAGAGCTACCAAAAATTTTACTACCACACTGTGGGTGTGGCTTATGCAGGACGCCCTGCATTTTCTTTCAACATCTTTTAGTGCAAATTGGTTACTCTGGGGTGGAGCTAACCCAGTGCCCCATAACCCCACCCACCCCTCAGGCGGCAGCCCACCCCTGCATACAATAGTAGGGGAAAGACTTTTGTATTGTCTCACTGACGGCTGAGTCCTTAGTTGATGGCCTGCTCATTCTGCATCTTGTTAGCAGTGCTTTGGCATCCTTCAGTCTGGAAAGACCATGGTATCATGCACTGGATTCCCCAGAGCATGAAGCCTGGGTAGGTTAGTATGGAGGGTAGACTGTTACCCAAGCAGCAGATCCCCCCTCTCCACGTCTCTGGTTCCAGCTACTTCGCAGGACTTATCAGAAGGTGGCTTTACTGTACATAGTCACAAACTGCTTCTGGGACTCCGGCTCCAGATTTTGCCTCAAGGTTTATTCCTGAAGCCTTTTTCAATGATGGATATAGCCACAAGGCAGTAGTTTGGCAGTCAGAGTTTTCCTTCTCCTGATGGTTGACCAGGGCGTCTTTGGTGTCTCCCGTGCTCTTAGTGTACCACATCGCTTGCAGAGACCACCTTCATGACCGTTGACCTATTCTAGTAGGTTTCATCTGCTCAGTCCACCGGAATCTGTCTTTACATCACTAAAGGTCAATGACCCATTGGCTACTCTCAACCCGGTTTGGCCAGCCTGTGGAAGCTGTTGCCTGGGTTGTGGTTGCTGCACATGCTATAGCTACTAGGAGTCACAGGTGATAGCTGAGTGACAGGTGGGGATCAAAGTTGCCCTAAAAGCTGCCCTAAATGAGCTGCTGTAAAAGGACATGACCTGCTCCTACACCAGTGGTGCTACCCCTCCCTGAGCACCCCATACACCCCTTCTTAGCAATAACACTTACATTTATATGCTGCCATCAGAGTGCTTTACAGCCCCTCTCTCTAAGCGGTTTACAGAGTCAGCATACTGCTCTCCAATAATCTGGATCCTCATTTAACCCACCTTGGAAAGGATAGAATGCTGAGTCAACCTTGAGCATATCGGAATCAAACTGCTGGCAGTCGGCAGCTCCTTTGTACAGGAGTTAACAGATGTACAAAGGTGTGTTGAAAATTTTAGAAGGACATAACATCTAATCCTTTTGATCATGCTCAGCTCTCGGCAGGAACAGTTTGGATCCCTCCCTCCCTCCCTTCCTTGAAAACAGACTTTTCTGTTCAAACCTTGGGCAACATTTTTCAAGGCGATTCTGGTTTGTGCAACAAGAGAATCCAGCCAGCTTTCCAACTGGGCTAGCCATATACTACTGCCAACATTTTTGATGTGTGTGTGTGTGTGTATGGGAGAGGGAGGTAGGGAGCAGGAGCAGTGGATTATCTTCCTACTAGGAAGTCTGATGATATGGAGAGACTTTACTGGGCAGCCCTTCCTTACCCAACCGATCAGTGTCAAATCCAGAGCGGTTTAAGAGATAGGTGGCAGTTGTGAGGTGAGGCGGGAAAGCTTCCTAGTGGACTTTGAACTGCCTCACCTTTAAGATCCCAGCTTTGTTCAGAATATAATTTATCACAGAATGCTGCTAACCCCGGATCAAAAAAGGAACTCAACTGAGCTCCTTTTCAATATCTGAAAATGCTGGCGTGGAAGCATAGCAAATTCAGACAGATGGCTAAAATTGTGGGTCAGCGCTAGCCTCTGCCTTGTTTATTAAAAGGCAGTTTTATCTGCTGTCAGGTGATGGGGGGATGGAGGTGGGGAAATGAAACCGGATAATCCACCAATCAAATTCCCCCTCCTCTGGGCAATGGACGGACAGATGGAGGTGTCCTTGGGAGGCACAACCCACAGCCGCTCAGTCTTGTCAGAATTAATTTTGAGCCTGTTAGCACCCATCCAGACCCTAACAGCCTCCAGACACTTCTACTGCACATCACTTCCATTGCTTCACTGAGTGAACATGGGATGAAGATGTATAGCTGAGTATCATCAGCATACTGATGACAACTCACCCCATGCCCTCGGATGATCTCACCCAGCAGTTTCATGTAGATATGAAGTAGTGGGGGGAGAGGATTGACCCATTAGGAAGTCCACAAGGGAGGGACCTAGGAGTCGACCTCTGAAACCCCCCACTAACACTGACTATGACTGACCGGAGAGGTAGGAGGAGAACTACCATAAAATGGTGCATCCCACTCCCAACCCTTTCAGTCGGCACAGAAGGATACCATAGTCGATGGTATCGAAAGCCACTGAGAGGTCAAGGAGCACCAGGATAGAGGATAAACCGCTATCCCGGGCCTGCCACAGATCATCCATCAATGTGACCAAAGTAGTTTCCATGCTGTAGCTGAGCCTCAATCCTGATTGTTGAGGGCTTAGATAATTGGCTTCATCCAAGGACCATTGGAGCTGGGTTGACACCACCTTCTCAGTAACCTTCCCCATAAAGGGAAGGTTGGAGACAGGATGATAGTTGTTAAATACAGCTGGATCCAGGGAAGACTTCTTGAGGGGGCGAACGAGTGCCTCCTTGTAGGGAGATGGAAAGGACCCTTCTCTCAAAAAAGCTCCAGTTCCATGTCCCTCCTTGCTGACCAAAACCATCCAGGAGGGACATGTGTCCAATAAACAGGTGGCAGAATTCACAGCTCCCATAGCCTTGTCCACTTCATCAGTTGTTACCAGGTCAAACGCCTCTCATACAGATGGACTAGGATGGCCCCCTGTTATCTGGACTTACTCATTGTAAGCCAACACTGCATTCCAATTGGAATCAAGGTCTGTCCGGATCTGAGCGATTTTATCTGCAAAAAACTTGTTAAAGTCCTCAGCATTATCCTGCAAGGGTTCATCAACTCCCCTTTGATTAAGGAGGGAGAGAATCACCCTAAACAGGGTGGTTGGGTGGGATTCTGCAGATGCAATCAGGGCGACATTATACGTGCATCTTGTCACCCTGAGCACCACTTTGTAAATCTCCATATGGGTTTTTACAAGTGTTCAGTCAGATTCGAATTTACTTTTCCTCCAACACTTCTCTAGACATCTGTTCTGGTGTTTCATCCCCTGGAGTTCCTCAGTGAACCAAGGAGATCTCCAGGGTTTACTACCACAGAGAGGCGCAATTTGGTCTAAAGCCTCTGCCGCCACTGTATTCTAGGCTGCAGCAAGAAACTCTGCCGAATTGTGTACAAGTGAATGTGGCAAAACCCCAAGTGCCCTCTGAAAGCACTCTAGCTCCATCAGGCACATGAAACTAAGCTGGGCTCATTTCATAGAGAGGGACCCCACTCTCTGGGCCCAGCCAAGTCTTAGTCACACATGCCAGGTTGGCCTCCTCATCCAGGAGTAAATCCTGGATAAGGGGAGCTTTATTTGCAACTGGCCTGGTGTTAAATGGCAACAGCCTAAGCCCAGGGTCCAGATTTTGATTGTCACCAGCATCCTAGGCTGAGTTCATGGGGCCAGAACAAGGGATCGCTTTTAAGGAGCAAACTATTGTTCCCCGAGAATGGCCTACCTCATGTCTCCCATCATATCTGCCTCTCCCCAGCAAGAGCGAAATATTCTGGCCCTCTGTCACCCCAGAGATGGGCTCCCCTACTCCTCCCATTTCCAGGCCACCAGGCAAGCTGGCCCTTCCATTTATCTCATTCATGCCAAACATCCTCTCCATCCAGTCATATTCACTCATCCATCATTAAAATTAATCCCTCCTTAATTTAATTAAAAACAAGAATGTATATTTAACCCAATGAATAATACCCATCACAATCACGCTCACTGACTATCATGATACATACGCATAACCAGTCGCACTCCAACCCCACTCGTGCCCCTCCAATAAAATTACCGTTAATAATTTAACTAAAGCAGGTCCAGGTTTAGAAAAATATACAGTACTGCCCAACTCAGTCCAGTCCAGACAGGAATTGTTCTGTCTCTTACAAATAGAGAGCAATAAAGTTCTAAGTAAAATGATGAGTTAATAGTCTTTCTAGTGAGGTCCAATTGTGGTGGTAGGGTGGCCCAACTAGTTATCTTCGTTAGTTCACAATTCCCTCCTTGTTTATTCTCCTAGCTTTATTAGGAAGAGTTACAGCGTCACAGTTCAGGAAAAGCCAACTAATGAGTGCAAACATGCTGAAGAAAGTTCTTGCCAGTCACTCTCACTCACTAACAAGAAACAGATGACAGTCTCAGTTATTCTGCTCCCCAGCTTCCTCGTCAGTGCTGCATCTGACTGGCTGCTCTCACCCACCAGTCTCAGTCATGCCAGTCCTTCTGTCTCTCCCAGGGGCGTCGGCTCATTCTCCTTCCCAATAATAGTTATAGTTTATTAGATTTGTATGCCGCCCCTCTCCGAAGACTCGGAGCAAATTGTTTGTTAGAGAGTAGTTTGTTAGTTTCTAGGCAGAGGGTAATAGATTGGTTTATGATTGATTCCATGACTTTGCATGTCATGCAGCATAGAGAGATTAGTCTGTAGTTTCCTACTAGACTAGGATCTCCTTTTTTGAAGAAGGGGATGACTGTGGCTAGTGACCATAAGTTTGGTAAGGAACTGGTCCTGAAGGATTTTTCAAAGATTATGCTTATGCCTGTTAGGTTTCAGAATAGCATTACTTTGGAATAGCATTAAACCCATATTTAAAAGGAGTTCATACATCAGCTGATATCCCTTTGAATGCACCTGTGCAAAACCCTTTTGCCACTTCTGAGAAGTTTTAATAAATGGCTAGCTAGAGCTACTGATCTAGTCATCTGTTAAAACTTGCTTTTTTCTCCAGTTGCATTTTCCCCCTGATGTACAGAATATGGTTGATAGATGTTTCTCTACCAGCTCATGGTGATTTTTTTTTTTTGGGGGGGGGGGGGGATGCCCCAATTCCTGTCCTTAATGTGCACTGAACTGTATAAATAAGGACAGAAGCATTTGCTGGAACAGTGGCTGTGTCAGGAAAGGGATTTCTTCTTTGGTGAATAGCACATTAACCCTCTATGAAGAATAGGCATGTAAGTAGCTTGATGGACAATGAGGGACCTTTAGTCGGTGTCTAGCAAGTGGACTAACGACTGTCACCTAAAATTGTATTTTTAACGCAGAGAGAGAAAACTGAATGGTTCAGAATAGAATAGAACAGAATTCTTTATTGGCCAAGTGTGATTGGACACACAAGGAATTTGTCTTTGGTGCACATACTCTAAATATACATAAAAGGAAAGATACATTTGTCAAGAATCTTGAGGTACAACATTATATGATTGTCACAGGATACAAATAAGCAATCAGGAAACAATATTAATATAAATCATAAGGATACAAGCAACAAGTTACTGTCATAAGTAGGAGGAGAGGGAAATGATGAGAAAACTAGGCTAGCCTAGTAATGCAGCCTTAGTGAATAGTTTGACATTGGTGAGGGAATTATTTGTTTAGCAGAATGATGGTGTTTGGGGGAAAACTGTTCTTGTGTCTAGTTGTTCTGATGTGCCCTGCTCTCTAGTGTAATTTTGAGGGTAGGAGTTGAAACAATTTATGTCCAGGATGCGAGGGGTCAGTAAATATTTTCATGGCCCTCTTTGACTTGAGCAGTATACAGGTTCTCAATGGAAGGCAGGTTGGCAATAATGAGAACATCATTAACCGTTCTTTCCTTAACTCCTGGCAATATTGAAGCTTCATCAACAATGTATTTCATCTTTCTTGTTTTCCAGTGTCCATATGGTTGACTGAATATCAAAGATATGTCCAAAAAGAAATAATTCAGTTCATTTTTCTGTTCTTGATGATTGAAGTATTTTGTGTCGTGCTATAAAAAGAGGCAGTGTGGAAGGTAGTGGGGAGAGAGAACCATAATTCCCATCTCTTCCTTATTTCCTGCCTCCTATACTTTCACTGTTTTCCCCTCCTATTGCATCTTGGTGTTCCTCTACTTCAACTCTTGTTTATCCCAAATATTTTCTAATTTCAATGTTAAAAATTCATGTGTGCCAGAGACTGAGTCATTATCAAGGGTTTTTTTTATTGATAACAACTGAATTATTGCTTTGCAAAGTAACCAATATCAAGAAAAACAATTTTGGAACTGATTTTGTATTATTATTTTAATAAACATTGGAAGAGCTTGAGAGATTCAATTGTGTTTTGATAAATCAAGATAACACTTCATGGAATCATGATTGATTTCATATTATTACTGAAGTAAGAGTTATAAGGGACCTTAGAAATATTTAGTTCTCACTGAAAACAATAGATACTACAGCATTGCTAGATTATATATTTAACTGCCACTGTCTTTACAGGCTTTGTGATTGGTCATGGATTGATAGCAAGCCAAAAGCCAGCATTAAGAAAAAAAGAATCAAAACAAACTGTGGTTAATAAAATAACCACGATTTTGATCTGTAATTATACAGTAGCATGTCTCTAACATTGTTTAATGGAGTTATTAAAATATGCATATAATGTTGACTTGCCAGGCTACAATTTGCAATCAGGAGCTGTTTACCCTGTTAAGCACAGTCAGAGCTGTTTCAAAACAAAGTACACAGGATTACATGACCTGTTTATTTAACTCCAGAAATCAGGTCACTGTATCAGCTCTTGACTGAAGTCTTACCAGTGGAGCAGAAGTAGGTGGAATCCCAATTCTGAGTGGGCAGACATGTAATTTAGGCATACCTCTGCTGTGAACAACCAAAATATCTGCCAATTTCAGATTGCTAAATAATTCAGACAAAACCCAAGTTGCAAAGAAAATATTTTCCATCTCAGTTTATTTCTTGGTAGGGTACCATGCTTTTTATATCCCAAATGTATTTGACATTCAGAAATTAGATTCACCTTATCTGACACATTGCCATCTCTTCTGCTATTTCAATCCTTTCCCACTCCATTCGTATAAGTTATCCTCGTGCATTTGTTTCTAGACTTCATCTGTTTTAAATGTCTAAAGCTTGTAAATGTATGCATGTTGATAGGGAGGGAAGAGAGAGAGAAGTGATAAGGAGAGAAACACATCATTCATATATGTCTAAAGACCCCAAGAGATTATATACTAGTACTAGTACTAGACAGGTAATCGAAAGACCTGTTGTTGCACCTGTTGTTTCTTTTATTAACAAATAAATCCAACATTTTGTCTGCTACATTTAGTCTTATGTTTTGATCACATCAGGACTGGAAGCATATTTCAGGGTTTTAATTAAACACGACCATCCTTTGCAATTTGTTCATCAATCCTAAAAGGGACAATAGAAAGACAGAAAGGACAATTTAAATTCCAAATGAGGGGAATCTTGCTGAAATATAAACTCCAGGCATTATCTCTAGTGATCATGTAAATTGACAGTCCTAAGTGTTAGGAGTTCAGCAACATCAGAAGGCTATGCTTGGTTGAAATAATAAACAATTCCTTCCACAAGCCAGATAAAGGGTAGAATATTTTTAGTTTTAAAGCCAATTGGTCTCTACTTGATTCAAAAGCAGGAAAGAGCAGGCAGTTCCATGAGCATGGATTTATTTCTTAATTTATGATTGAGCTGATAGTTCCTTTAAAGTAAGGGAGCGTGGAAGATAGCTTAAGGGGCACAAATGAATCTTTAAAAATTTGGATGAGTTATCATTTCCCCTTCTTTAACAACTTAGTTTGATAAAGTGAAAGGTTGTGAGAAAAGATAGAGAGGACTGCTGAGGAAGAACCCAATCATGTTGACCTGGTCATACCTGTTGGCAGGGGTCGGCTACTGCCCAGATTGGGGGGGGGGGATGTGGTGGAGTAGCGAAAATGGAGCTCCAACCCAGAGCGCCCAATTTGCACTGTAAGATGTTGAAGGAAAATGCAGAGTGTCCTGCATAAGCCATGGCCACAGTGTGATAGTAAAAATTTTGGTAGCTCCTCACTGTCTGTAGGGATGAAGAAATTAAGGCAGATGTTGCCAGATCTTGCTCCAGTATCCTCACAAAGGATACTGAAGAAAGAATATTTAAGGAAGACCCTTGAGAAGATAGGATGGTAACACTAATCACCCTTGATTGGTTCTAATAAAACATTTCAGAAAGAGGACCTCTTTGTTCTTTCCAGTCCAACAATTGTGGATTTTTCTTCCCCAATCCCCCATCCCCTATGATTAAAAAGTTCCTTATTAACAAATTAACAGCATGCCCTTATTTTGAAGCCAGTATCTGAAAAGTTAAGAGGCTTTCTTATCAGCCTTGGTGTCTTCAAATGTTACCTGTTAATGGCACATATCCTGATATCACAGTGAATTTATCCAGTCTGCATTTATTTCTCTCCTTTGGGAGATTTGATAGGAGACAACCAGGAAATGCTAGAACAGCATGCTAAAAGGTAGTAAAAAATCTTGAAAGAAGTCAAATGGCCAACCATATTTACATTATTGCCATGAAAACAACTACATTGTCACCAGAGTTTGATCATATTCAATCTCATTCCTACCCTCAAACTAACGCTATAGAGGTCTGCACACCAAGACAACTAGACACAAGAATAGTTCCCCCCCCCGAATTCCATCATTCTGCTAAATAAATAATTCCCTCAACCATGTCAAACTATTCACTAAGGCTGCATTACTATTAGTCTTCTCATCATTCTTATCACCCATCTCCTCCCACTTATAGAATAGAATATAATTTTTTATTGGCCAAGTGTGATTGGACACACAAGGAATTTGTCTTGGTGCATATGCTCTCAGCGTACATAAAAGAAAAAGATACATTTGTCAAGAATCATGTGGTACAACACTTAATGATTGTCATAGGGGTCAAATAAGCAATGAAGAAACAATATTAATAAAAATATTAGGATACAAGCAACAAGTTACAGTCATAGAGTCCTAAGTGGGAGGAAAACGATGATAGGAATGATGAGAAAAACTAGTAGAATAGAAGTGCAGATTTAGTAGAAAGTCTGACAGTGTTGAGGGAACTATTTGTTTAGTAGAGTGATGGCATTCGGGAAAAAGCTGTTCTTGTGTCCAGTTGTCTTGGTGTGCAGTGCTCTGTAGCAACGTTTTGAAGTTATGAGTTGAAACAGTTTATGTCCAGGATGAGAGGGGTCAGTAAATATTTTCCCCGCCCTCTTTTTGACTCATGCAGTATACAGGTCCTCAATGGAAGGCAGGTTGGCAGCAATTGTTTTTTCTGCAGTTCTGATTATCCTCTGAAGTCTGTGTCGGTCCTGTTGGGTTGCAGCACCAAAACAGACAGTTATAGAGGTGCAGATGACAGACTCAATGATTCCTCTGTAGAATCATGACTGTATGACTGTAACTTGTTGCTTGAATCCTTAATTTATAATAATATTGATTGTTTCCTGCATTAGGGTACAAATTGCTTATTTGTACCCTTTGACAATCATTAAGTGTTGTACCTCATGATTATTGACAAATGTATCTTTTCTTTAATGTACACTGAGAGTATATGCACCAAAGGCAAATTCCTTGTCTGTCCAATCACACTAGGGCAATAAAGAATTCTGTTCTATTCTATTCTGAACCATTGTTTTCTCTCTCTACATTAAATATACAATTTTAGGTGACAGTCCTTAGTCCACTTGCTAGGCATTGACCCAGACATATGGCTCCTAATTATTATTCAGGACCTAGGTTTGGTCCTATTTGCTAGTAAATGAAGCAATTTCTCCTCTATACTCTCTATGCAATTCATAGTATATTTCATTGGAAGCACATTAATTGAAGAAAATAGATCTTATTTTATTATAAATCTACACCACAAGAGTATAGATTACTTTGGTCGTAACACATACAAGTTAAACAAGGATAAAATCTGCTAAGTGACAAATAAAACAGACATAAAGACTATATATGGCAACATATACTTATTCTTGTCTCAAAAATGAATTATGGGCATACTCAACTATGTGTTACTTTGGAGAAGAAAATAAGGTGAAATTATTCACATTGAAATGTTATTCAGATGTCATACAAAACTTTCAATAGATAGCAATTAGAGGATAATCAGAAAATTACACATCTGTATTTTTGACAGTGAGAGAGAGCTATAAATGTTTGACTTTTCCTATAATAGAAAGGGCAATAGTTAGTGAGGTAATACATTTATTATAAATCTTTCCATTGGTTTAACATGATGTCTCGGATTAAATCAGCCAACTATTTTTTCTTCGTTTGAGTCCCCTAAAATAGGAATAAATGAGTTCCACTGACTTGAGGCAGATCAAAGTTTTTAAGAAGAAGGGGCTAGGAGGGATTTAAGAGATGGAATTGGTATATCCACTCTCTATAAAGCTTAAGGTGCCAGTTTTTCCACTTAGTACCCAAATAAATAGGAAAAAGGTCTTTCTGGACCCTAAATTATGTAGGCCACAACACAAATACACATTTTTCACCTTTACTCTAGATACTGTCACAATACTGTACTCTGACCTCTATCCAAAGTGAAAAAAATGGTATCATTGTATTTGCTTCCACAAACCATGGTACAGTACATTGAAGATTAGACATTTATGTATTTATTTATTATACTTATAGATTATCTAAACTGTCTGAGATATTGACAGATTTATATTATAGCATAAGCCCAAGGCCTGTAGCCAGGTCACTCTAACAGCTACGCATAGAATTACAGGTATATAATTGGAATACAAGAATTACAAATATATAATTGTAACTATGAAAGATGATATCTATATGTTTATATAGGTCGTGTTTTGTTTTTGGTCTTTTTTGTTTCTGTTTGTTTTGTGGTATTTATGTATTTTTCTTAATGTAAATAAAGATTATTTTTTTAAAAAAATGTAGTGACAGCATTATCAAACATCCAGGCTTCGGTGGGTAGAGTGACAATTTCTCAGCTTGTCACTGTTTGCTATGGATATAACAGAACTCTATGGCCCTGAGAATGTAAATGGATAATTCTAAAACATTGCAGAACAAGAACAGATGGATATTTTGTTGATATATCTTAAAAATAAGTGATTTGCATCTTCCCTTTTAAGCCAAGACACTGATGGAAAGAAGATCAAAGGCAACAAAAAGGCTCTATCTTAAATACTTTGTTAGTTTTCTTTTTGCTTTTAATAGCAGTTTTTATTGTAAGCAGAAATGTTTGTGTAGACAATATTTGAAGTGGTCATTGAATGTATTAAATATCATAAAGTAAGAAACGTCAAGCTTTTACTTGTGATGAGTTAGAAAATATGTTCATTTTCATGAAAATCACATCCAAGATATATGTCACATCCAAGATATATGTCACATCCAAGATATATGTAAGGAGTTGGGTGGCTTATAAATTCAATAAATTAAATTAACTTAAATTAAATGTTCAATGCTAGAGAACAATGAGCAAATCAAGAAAAAATTATTATCCATTTCTGATAGAAGAACCTAGGAAAAGTTTTTTTTTAAGTTATTATTATAATAAGGAATGGGATCATTGATGTTGTTATGGTTGCAAAAGAAATCTGACTTAATTTCTATGCTTGAAGTGATGACATTTTAGTTCATTTAATAACCCCCCCCCCCAATATTATAAGTATTTGTTAAAAATAATTTCCAGTGAATTCACTTGGTACTGACATCTGACTAAACATATGTAGAATCAAACTTGAAGAGTTTCATTTTCTTTGAGATTAAAAAAATTAACTGCGCCTATACATAACAGTAATTCTTTGGGGACAGTGAGTGATATGGTAGAGCAGTGGTAATTAACCTATGGCACATGTGCCACAGCTGGCACGGAGAGCCATATTTGCCAGCATGTGAGCCATTGTCCTAGCTCAGCTTCAGCACTCATATGCACACTGGCCAGCTGATTTTCATTTTGTACAGAGGCTTTGGGATGGCATTTTCGGTTTCCAGAGGGACTCTGAGGGGATGCGGGTGGGCGTTTTTGCCCTCTCTAGGCTCTAGAAAAACCTCTGGAGCCTGAAGAAGGTGAAAAACGGGCCTATTGGGCCCACCAGAAGTTGGGAAATGGACCGTTTCCAGCCTCCAGAGGGCCTCCTTACGGGCAGGGAAGGGCATTTTTGCCCTCCCCAGGCATTGAAATTTATTTATTTATTTACTTACTTACTTACTTACTTACTTACTTACTTACTTACTTACTTACTTACTTACTTACTTACTTACTTATTTATTTATTGGATTTATATGCCACCCCTCTCCGTGTACTCAGGGCGGCTAACAACAGTGATAAAAACAGAATGTAAAAATACCAAAACAGCTAAAAACCCTTGTTATAAAACCAATCATACATACAAACATACCATGCATAAATTGTAGGAGCCTAGGGGGAAAGATTATCTTAGTTCCTCCATGCCTGACGGCAGAGGTGGGTTTTGAGGAGCTTACGAAAGGCAAGGAGGGTGGGGGCTATTCTAATCTCTGGGGGGAGTTGGTTCCAGAGGGCTGGGGCCGCCACAGAGAAGGCTCTTCCCCTGGGCCCCGCCAACCGACATTGTTTCGTTGACGGGACCCGGAGAAGGCCCACTCTGTGGGACCTAACTGGTCGCTGGGATTCATGCAGCAGAAGGCGGTCCCTGAGATAATCTGGCCTGGTGCCATGAATTTATGGGTGTGAACAGTGAAGGGCTACCAAATTTTTTACTACCACATTGTGGGCGTGGCTCATGCAGGATGCCCTGCATTTTCTTTCAACATCTTTCAGTGCAAATTGGGTGCTCTGGGTTGGAACTCCATTTTCACTACTCCACTATATTCCCCCTCCATCTGGGCAGTAGCCCACCCCTGGGTGTAGCACACACGCATGCATGATAGCACACATGCATGCACTTTTGGCACCAGAGGGAAAAAAGGTTCGCCATCACTGTAATAGGGTAATGTGCGAGGGAATGCGTCAAAAAGAAAACAAAAAAAAGATGGTGCAAATTTTATAGAAAGTTGACATTCTTATTTAAAATCTCATATGATTTAAAATTCTTACCCCAAAAGACAGAATTTTATACCAGAAAATTAACATTTTATGTGGTAGTCTCAGAAGATTTTGGTCTTGGGGGTCCCATGGACACTTAACAAGAATTGTAAACTACCTGTACTTTCCAGGCTGAAAATGTTTATTGTATTTGTATACATTTCTTTTAACCGAGTAATATAATCTGTAATCAGGCTAGGATAATAAGTCTATACAAGATTCTGGATATTTCCCTCCCAATTTTAGTTTTTTATATGCCCATTCAAAAGCAAATGAAATAAAATTTGGTACATTAAACCAGGATGCTGTTCATTTCCAAGCTTATTGTAGACAGTGAACAGAAAAATTCAGAACATAAATAACATCATACCTGGCATTCATTTACCACTTAAATATTTCAAAACATATCATATACAGTATAATACATGAAAAAGTGTATTTTATTAAAATAAATTGATTTTGTTTCCAAGGAACAATTTCAAGACTAATTTTATTTTCTAGCAATTATATATATGATTAGAACCATCTCAAAGATTCGACTATGATTGTCATTGGTCCTTATAATTAAACAGAGACATACTATAAGGCCTATTTAGAATGAAAGAAGCTGTTATCTTACTTGAGAGTAAACCCCAAGAAACTTACTTCAAATAAGTACTGACTCACTCTTTTTTGTTTTGTTCTGTGTATTTGTATTCATTTAAAAATGGCTTTTTTTGTCAGAAAAGGACCATACATTATTATGGATACATAGGTAACAAGACCCATTTCTGCATGTCATGACAAGGATTTCCAGAGATTTTGAGAAGTGTAACCTCTGGGTATATTTTATTGTGCTAGGCCTAAATGAAGGTTTGTGATTCTGCAGGAGCTACTGTTGAAAAAAGTGAGAAACCATGCCTGTTTTTCAGTGGCTAAGTTGTTCATCCTACCCTTACAGCTTCTTAAGATATACAGTGGTACCTCTACTTATTTGTTCCGTGACTAGGTTCTTAAGTAGAAAAGTTAGTAAGAAGAAGCAATTTTTCCCATAGGACTCAATGTAAAAGCAAATAATGTGTGTGATTGAGGAAACCACAGGGAGGGTGGAGGCCCTGTTTCCTTCCAGGATATTCCTAGAGAGGCCCCATGAAGGCTTCTCCCTGCCTTTTCCAGCCTTGTTTCCTCCCAGGAGATTCTTAGAGGCCCCACAGAGACTTCTCCCTGCCTTTTCCAGTTACAGTTTCGGAGGCTCGGGTTTGTAAATGGAAAATGGTTCTTAAGAAGAGACCAAAAAAAATCTTGAACACCCGGTTCTTATCTAGAAAAGTTTGTAAGTAGAGGCATTCTTAGGTAGAGGTACCACTGTACTTTGAAATGGGTGGACTGAGTTGACAGCTTTGTACCAATATTCTAGCTTAAAGTAACCTGTGGGACAGTTGGTAGAAGATTAGAATTCAAGCACACTGGTTTCTCCAGGCTGTGTATTAAGTATCAGTCTGATATCTACAAATCAAACCATGTTTCATTTGCTTAATATCCCCCAGCTGATATAAAAAGAATTCAGTGGGACTTATTATTACCTGTTTATAGTTTGTGCACTTCAATGGGCTTAGAACTTAAAGTCCAACTCCAATCAAAGTGCTATGTTGATTGGGATGTTTACTCCCAGGAGACTTTCATATTCACAGCTCTGGAGGAAAAACTTTAGTGAGCACTATGTATTCTGTGATTAGATGCTTATAGTCATGTTGTTCAGCCTTTGAAACACATAGAGAGAAATCCCTTCAGGCTCAGTTTGCTGCATCCATAAATTGTATTATCTATTTTCTATCCATTTAGCTGAGTCTTTAGGTAAACAACTGATTACTTACAGAGATGGATCAGTGTGGGAGGATAGGGTCAAACAAGGGGGGAAATGGGGTTTTGTCTGTGATGCAGATAGATACTAAAATTCTTCTCCCAATTGTGCATGTCAGCTTTTAATCCTTTATTTTTCTGATGGATTCAGAGAGTAAACCCAACATTCCAAGAGACAATAACAAGCACAGCAAGCAATATCAATAGAACATCCTAGGAAACTCACAATAGCAGAACACCATAGATGATAGTGGAATGGAAGAAATGTTGCAGAATATGTACAAATGAGGATATATCCAGGATGCTTTCAATCTGTAGAGAGTCTGAGGTTGAAGTTTTTGGTGTTTGGGGAAGAAACCACAGGCAGTGAATTCCATGCATTGACCACTCTGTTGCTGAAGTCGTATTTTCTGCAGTTGAATTCAGAGCGGTTTACATTAAGTTTGTATCTATTGTGTGCTTGTGTATTGTTGTGAAGCTGAAGTAGTCATTGACAGGTAGGATCTTGTGGCAGATAATTTTATGAACTACATTTAGATCAGCTCTAAATTGTCTAAGCCCAAGATTTCAAGTTTATTGCTAGCGGATGAGTGGCAGACTCTTCTTGTGAAATATTTTGGATTCTCTCAATTGTATTAATATCTTTTATTTTATTTATTTATTTACTTACTTACTTACACTTACTTACTTACTTACTTACTTACTTACTTACTTACTTATTTTGTTGGAAAGGACCCTGTGGGTTTTCTTGTCCAACCTCCTGTTGATGCAGGAGACCCTACACCATCCCAGACATATGGCAATCCAGTCTCTTCTTGAAAATCTCCAGTATTGGGGTGTTCACAATCTCCTCAGGCAGGCCATTGCACCAGCTGATTGCTCTCACCCTCAGAAAGTTCTTCCTTATTTCTAGGTTGAATCTATCCTTGGTCAGCTGCCATCTGCTGCTCCTTGTCTGGCCCTCCGGTGCTTTGGAAAACAGTGTGACTCCCTCCTCACTGTGGCAGCCCCTCAAGTATTTGTAGACTGCTATCATGTCCCCTCTGGATCTCCTCTTCACTAGACTATCCATGCCCAATTCCTGCAACATTTCCTCGTATGTTTTGGTTTCTAGTCCCTTTATCATTCTGGTTGCCCTCTTCTGATTTTTTTTCCAGAGTGTCAATGTCTTTTTTCTAGTGTGGAGCCCAAAATTGAATGCAGTTCCCTAGGTGTGGTCTGAATATGCAGTACAGGTTCCAGACAGATTAACTGTATTCGAGAATTGGTCTAGCAAATGTTTTGTATGCTCTAGTTAGCAGTGTAATATTGCCAGACAAGAAGCTACACAACATTAGATTGACTTGTCTCGTTTAGTCATCATAGCTAGTTCTGCACACATTTAAATAATCAAACTGAAACAGAATATTATAAGATATGGGACAAAGTATATGATTGGTGGAATTTTAAAAATGTTATTAATAATTAATTATAATATAGAATGAAATGGTAAATGGTACTACTAATAAACTTTTTCTCTTTTTCTCTCTCTTTTTCTTCTCTTTTTGTATAAATATAGAATATTTTAAAACATAAAGAAATTTAATTAATAAGTTTAATATTAGAAATATAGAGTTGAATTTAACAAGAATGTAATTTACATGTGTGGTATTTCTGCTCAGATCTGATTACAGTTAGGATTTTTTATATTTCTGTATTAGATAGACTTCTACGACAAGCGGAGCAATGGTAGCTCCTTAAATGTTTAGTGTTGTATGTCTTTGTTTGTCTTTTTAAAAAAATTCAATAAAAATATTTTTTTTAAAAGATTGACTAGTCTCAGTGCCTTTTTGCCAATGTTGTTAGAGTGGGCTTTGGTGCTTTGATCATTAATAATTAATAATAATAATAATAATAATAATAATAATAATAATAATAATTTATTAGACTTGTATGCCGCCCCTCTCCAAAGACTCAGAGAAATGAATCCTCCAAGATATGAATACTCCAAGATCCTTGACAAGAATGAGGGTTGTCTGCAAGATTGTGTCCTCCAAGTTTATATTTTGTGTTTTCATTTTTTTTGCCAATGTGTAAGACAGAGCATTTGTTGATTGTGATTTGAAGTTGCCACTTGTCTTTTTGAAGGGTAGCAGCATTGTCTGTGGTGTTAAATAGTTTGACATCGTTGGTGAAGAGAATGCAGTTGCTTATAATGTTATCACAAAGGTCATTTATGTAAAGTATGGAGAGTGTAGGTCCTAGAATACTGCCTTGAGGAACACCACTATTAACAGGTGCAGGATTTGATAGAGAACTGTTTATTTTAACCACATTGTCTGTTTGAC
This sequence comes from Erythrolamprus reginae, assembly GCF_031021105.1. Lineage (NCBI taxonomy): Eukaryota > Metazoa > Chordata > Lepidosauria > Squamata > Dipsadidae > Erythrolamprus > Erythrolamprus reginae. The sequence goes on along the minus strand of NW_027248536.1, from coordinate 945,383 downwards.
AGGAACACAGTTATCCAATCATGTAAGGGTCCAGAGATGCCAGATTCAGCAGTCCAATCTCATATTTTCATCAACATATGATGCTTTTTGCCCTTTTTGTCTGCTTATAGTTTAAAAATAAATGATTGACCTTAACACAGTTATTTTCAAGCTTCAAATCCCCCCAAACAGGCAAGGGAGGACAAGAGTTATAATTTTGGCCTTGTTCTCCCTGAAGGCATTACTGGACATAACCAGTGTGCCCTCAGAGGCACAAATAATAATAAACAACAAAATAAAGTGCATCCTCCCTAGTCCAAAAAGATTATCTATTGTTTCTGGTTTGTACTTAACATTTTATCAGAAAGGAAGAGATAAAATCCTCACATGGAATAATAACATCTGTCAAAATCAGGCCTACATTAACATTAGCTGCTCAAAGAATTTGGGGTCAATAAAAGAAAAATATAGTGCAGTTTTGTCTAGATTTTCAAATACTGCCTGCTAAATAAGAAAGTTGTCTCAACACTGTTGCCAGAAAACAATACATTCAGTCCAGTTCATTTTTAAATGGTAGAAGGGAAACCAGATGTCCTTTGAAAATGTATTTGTCGTCTGTCTCAAAATCAGCAGCCCTTTTCTGAAGGAACTCCATTGCTCAAAGAGAACTACGGTAGTTTAGTGATTAAAGCACCAGACTACTGTAGAAAATAGAGGCCTGTGACCTCAAGTCCCACCTTAGCTATGAAGAAAGCCAGATGGGTGATTCTCTCAGCCCAACCTATCTCACAGGGTTGTTTTTATGGGAAAAATAAGAGGAGGAAGGTGTATTAGATATGTTCACCACTTTTAATTATTTGTAAAAAAATAAATAAAGGTGTGATACAAATAAATAAAAACATGCTAGCTTCTAATAATTCCATCTGGAGGTCTCTGTCCACATGAACTTTTAAAGAAGCTGGTATGTAAAGGTTCTGCATAAACAATTGTTGTGGACAAAAAACTGCACGTCTTCAATTACCTGTTCACTGTACCATGTCTTTTTCCTTGTTGCTACTAGAGAAGATACTACTCCTGAATATAATCTTTTTATGATATTACTTTATTGTATTTTATTATAAAGCATGCAATAATACTTTCTGTTAAACAATATATGGGGTTAGTATTGTGTGTATCGTGCTGCTTGGATCCTACAATTATTTAGCCAACAAGAGTCCCAAGGGTAGGTAGCCAGATGTTTCTGAATAGATGCAATATGGGATGAAAACAGTGGTCTTCAGTTTTGTTTCTGAAGGGTTTTTTCCCTCTCCTCTCAAATTGGTCTCAAAATAATACCATTGATTAGTCTAACATTATAAGATATCAGGACTTATAGACTTATATACAACTTCATAGTGATTTAAAGGACTCTCTTAAGTTTTTTACAGAATCAGTCCACCTGCACCTTGGCTCCTATGGTGATTTCATCCATAATTAGACCATGCGTAATTGATAGACTTGATTTTATCATAGATTTTATCTGTTATTTATTATCTTATTCTAGAGTAACTCTGTATTTACTGAGTGTTTTAATTTGTTCTTGTCTCTGGTCTATAACTGTAGTAAACTGAAATTGAATTGAATTGGTAATTTCATCCATAGCTCGATTTTCCCATGGTTGTGCTAGATTACAGATGCTCCATCGATTCTAGCAAGCCAGGAAACACCTTAAACATTTTTTCTCACAAGTGGAATAAACAATGATTTGTTCTTTGAGAATGGTGAATAAAATTAAGAGTTCATACATGGACAAATTGAATTTTTAAAGTAAAGTCATATCAGATTTTGGGAGCTTTTAAGCCCTTGCTAAAGTTTGTATTGTAAAGAATTTTGCAACCTATGGATGAGATGGTTCCCTCCCCCTTTTTTTCTCTTCATGCTGAGAATCTATAATTTTTTCTTAGGATCGCCTGATAGTATTTAAATTTATTTATTTATTTGATCAATTTCTATAGCCGCCCATATCAACAATGACAATCATTGGACAATGATTAATGTAAAAGAATACATATAGAACTAGCAATAGTATTTAGATTTATATATTGCTTCAAAATACTTTACAGCCCTCTCTAAGTGGTTTACATATTGCCCCCAACAATTTGGGTCCACTTTTTACTGACCTTGGAAGGTTGGAAGACTGAGTCAACCTTGAGTCAGTCAGGACTGAACCCCTGGCAGCCAAGAGAATTAGCTTGCAATACTGCATTCTAACCACCATCCCACTACGGCTCTTATGACTATTTTTCACACTTATAACCATTGCTGCATTCCCATGATCACATGATTCGGATGATTGACAAGTGATTCATATTTATGATGGTTGCAGTGTCCCAGAGTTGTGTGATCCCCTTTTACGACCTGTCAAGCAAAATCAACAGGGAAGCCAGATTCACTTAACAACCATGTTACTAATTTAACAACTGAAGTGATTCTCTTAACAAATAGAGTAAGAAAGATCGTAAAATAGGGCGAAACTCATCTAACACATTTCTCACTTAGGACTGCTGTAGTTGAAATTTCAAAGAATCTTCAAGTGTTGACCTCTTTCCCTCTCTAGTGACAGAGCATCCGTGTACTGTATTCCAGAATTCCAAGGTGAGGGAGAAATAATTTTACTTCAGATTTGAGGAAAGATTTGTCTTTCTAATTTTCACAAAAAACGTTGGGCCAGGCACATGCCCATTTCCTCATACAATGTTCCTATGGTGAGAAGTGGATTACACTTTCCCCCCAGAAATAATACAAAATAGTTTTCTGATTATTTCTGAAATTGTCTGCAGGATTGTGAGTCATATGAATTTTATTGACATATTTTTAGGCCACTGGAAGATACATTTTAAAAACTATAAATTAGCTTTATTATACTGGTCTATAATGTTATTTTTGTATATTCAGTTCCCAGTGGCGTGGGAATTTAGGCATTTCTAGACAAGATTGCAAGCCATATTCACTTATAGTATGATGAATATAAGAGTTGAATGATTGATTGATAGGCATGGTTCACAGATAAAATCATGGTTTATTGATGAAGATAAGTAAAGATTTACTGAACAGGTTTATTGGCTTGCTTACATACAATAGATTGCTTTATGCATCCCATTAAACCAGTGGTTCTCAATCTGTGGGTCGGTACCCCTTTGGGGGTCGAATGACCATTTCACAGGAGTCGCCTAAGACCATGAGAAAAGACAAATTTCCCATGGTGTTAGGAACTATAGCTTCTATTCTGGTGCTTTGGAGCATATTTTTACAATCCGACCAATCAGGCATTTTCAGTGGGGGTGTCTCTGTGACCGTCCTGCGAATCAGCTTAAAGCTCTGTTGGGAGAATTGGCGCTAGGTTTATGATTGGGGGTCACCACAACATGAGGAGCTTTATTAAAGGGGTCACCACATTAGAAAGGTTGAGAACCACTGCACTAAACCCAAAATAAACACATCACATTAAGATTTAGTGTTTTATAAGGATGTGAACATAGATAGATGTAACTTAAATTTTTTGACAGCTGATAGCTGATTAGTACTAGAAAATTACACCCTATCAGTCCCAATTCTCATACCTTTTCAATGAAAATAAAAAAGGCTACAGCATTTGTTACTAAGTTTTAATTTTACATTATTATTTATTTGTTTATTTATTTGTTTGTTTATTTGTTTGTTTATTCAATGCTACTCTTCTCCTTAGACTCAGGGCAGCTTACAACATGTTAGCAATAGCACTTTTTTTTAACAGAGCCAGCATATTGCCCCCATAATCCGGGTCCTCATTTTACCCACCTCGGAAGGTGGTTTATTGATATCATCAATAAAAACTTATGAGAATCAATATTTAAATCAAAATTATCAATTCATTATGTAGTCAAGTCATCAGAAATGTACCTTCTTCTATCAGTGGGACATCAGAATTTAATAAGCTTTTTAAAAAAATAGAAATGCTTAAGATGTTATGAAATAAAAGTCATGAGATTTTAATGTTTTTATTTGAGCTCTTAATTATTTTAAATTAATTTTTATTGAACAAATTTTACAGAGTAAAACATTTAAAAGAAAGACAAAAAGAAGAAAAATGAAAAAAAAAGAAAAATTGAAAAAAGAAAAATCAAAAGACAAAACATAAACAATTGGCTTTTGATTTTCTTTACAGTAATTATAATTCTTTTAAATTTTATTTTTCTCTCTCTCTAAGGTTACATCAAAACTTCCTTCTTTCCACAACTGTCCTTTCTAAACATCAAACCTGTAAATATTTTTTTTTTCATTTTCAGCAAAACCTCCATAAAGGTTTTCAGTCACCGTCAATGGTATTTTTACCTTTTCTCTAATTAAACATCAATTTTGTCATATCTGCAAATTCTGTCATCTTCACTAAACATTCCTCCATTGTAGGTGTTTCAGAATTTTTCTGTCTTTCTACATATAACAATTTTGCTAGTCCTTCCATGTACAAAAACAATTGTTCATATGATAAGCTATCTGGTCCTGGCACTTTTCCTATTTTAGGCTTTTTATCAAAATTTTCTTAATCTTTAATTTATTTATGTTTAAATACTAGAAAACCAATGTCCCATTGGGTAATCATTTCAGAGAACATTCTTACCTAAACAGAGAAACAACATGCATAGTGGAACAGTAGGAGCAGGAGCAACATTTTTGTTCCAAATTACCATGTAAGTCAGATAAAAGTTCTTGAATTTTTCAAAGCTTTTAGATAGGATAAATTGTTTAAGGAAGGAGTTTCATTAGTGGATCCTGATTCTTCTTTTAAAAAATTTGCAAGAGAAAAAAAGACAGTATTCCTCATATTTTGTTTTATAGGGGTGAGTATATCTTTGATGAAAGGAAGCTGTATAACCCGTTGAGTGATTTATACTGTATATTGATATAGTATGCTAGGATGCCACACAAAAAGTAGGAAATTCCATTGTAGGAGGCAAACATATTAATTTTTATAGCAAAAAATCAGGCCAAATCTGGTAGTACCTTTTCCAACTAATAAATTTTATTATAAGGCATATGTTTTTATGCATTGCAGCTCACTTCAGCAGGCTAACGCAAAATCAACAAATCACATTAGGGCTTAATGGAATAGATGAACCCAGAATGGTTTAAGATTGTGAGACAAAAAGCAGCTTTTCATGATGAGAGCTACAAGAAAGAATCAGCATTGCAATACAAAAATCTTGGGTTCAGTACGTTGTGAGTACAAATAGCTCTGGAAATACAAGCCTAGGACTCTTAATTGGTTTCTGTTATCTGGGTTTATGATCACACAAAATACATTCACTGTTTTGGGGTAAAAATATAGTTTGTGATTGGCTTAGTGATTATAACTGACTTAAAGTAATGTGTGAATAATTTGTGCTTCATGTTGCTTTCAGGTTATTTACTCCTGCTGTTATTGCTTTATACGTAACTCAGGAAGGGGAACATATAGCAGTCCCTTGACTTTTGTGGGAGATACGTTCCAAGACCGCCTGTGAAACTCAAATTTCCGTAAAGTAGCGATGCTCCCTCCCTCCCTCCCTTCCTTCCTTCCTCCCCATCCCTCCTCCATTCCTGGTTTTACTTACCCCCAGAACCCACAGGGGCAACGCTACCAGCGTCTCCCATGGTGGTGGCAGCACTGGTGCTCAGGGTCAGGGCAGGGGAAGCTCAAGACAAGAGGGATCCAGGCCAGGACTTGAAGCCGGGATTCCAAGCAAGACAGCTGGGGGGGTCGGACGCTACCACTAAGGGAGACGGCTTAGGTGGGTGGGGGAAGAAGAGGCGATGGTGGCAGGCGGCAGTAAGCGGCATTGGTGGAAAAAGAGGCAGCCACACCACTTGGTGCTTGAGGCAAGGCTCGGCTTCAAGTGGAGTGTACTAACGCGCCAAAAATTAAAGGGGAGGGATCGGGATGCTGGGGCGGAAGCGGCACTTTTATTTAAAGAAGCAGGATGGCTGAGGTGGGGTGGGGGAGTGGGAAAAACCCGTGGTGTTCAAAAAAACTACAGAGTATTTTTTTTAATTTATATTTTTTGAAAACCCATGGTATAGCCTTTCCGCGAATGTCAGACCTGCGAAAGTCAAGGGACCACTGTAAACCTAATCCTCTAAATATTTTCCCCACCATAACTACCTTGGTCTAAGTTGGTCTGTAGAAAATGGAAAGGAAAACAAGCCAGAACAAACCAGTGCTGTTTTTCTTTGCAAAATCTTCTATTTGGCTTGTTCAATAACCCATGGTTAAAATAAACTATGGCTTACTTTCTATTTTTGTACACTGAATCTCTAGCAGTGAAAAGTATAGAATTAAAACATCTCTTTCGTGTTCCAGAAACAGATGGGAACATACTGCATCTCCCATCATAAACATAGAAAAGCTGGAAATATTGGCAACTATTGAAATTCCCCTCCCCTTGCTATACATACTCAGAAAAGAGGTTTAAAAATAGGAGCAGTCTGAAAATCTAATCGGAGTCCTTGGGGAGATCCTATGCATTTGTTGTTGTGGTGTAAGAACCTCATTAAAAGGCATCTCTATTGTGCTAATCATGGAGAGGGAGTTATAAGAAAAGGATCTGTCTGCTGTCAGATACACGTTGTTAATAATGACAGCGCATAAATATGTGTACATATATACATGTTCTCTAGCCGTCTAAAAAACCAGGATTTTTATTGGGGTAGAGTGTTTCACAAGTCTATTTCTCCTTCTGTTATGTTGTAATTTCTTATAATGTTTATCTTTCTAATGCAAAAAATTGTGATAGGTTTCTTATCTTCCTATTATCCCTGTTACAAAAATTGATAGTACTATTTTAAAGATATATTGTAAAACAGTATAGGTTTACCTTAGGAGGATATCAAGATGGGGAGAAAAATACAGTACAGGCATACTTTAAAAATGCTTTTTTGATAGTAAATATAAATTATTGCAAATATGAAATTTTCTAAGGCTGTGCAAGTTTCAAACATGATTTGGAAGAAATTCTTCAGACCTTCAGCCATTACAGCACCTCTTTACTGTTCCGTAGCATGCCTTTATATTGTTATATCTCCTTCCTACCCCTTCCTTTTGGAGATTGAATATCAAATTTGCTAACATGAGGGCGGCTGTATATGGGTCAGAGAAAATAGTCTAAAGTTATTTAGGGACAATGTAGGGTGTGCTGGTGAGGATGCTACAGCATTGATAGAATATTTGCTCTATCATCAAATACACTATTTTTCTAAAGCCATCATGAAGGTAGCGTGGGTTTACAGTCCACTGTAAATCAATCTGTAGTTCACTGAGAGTCTTCCAGGAGGAAGTGTACAGTATTCATTGGCTAGGATAAGCTGTGTTAGAAGCAAGCCCTCAAATACTTTCAATTGGCAGAGTATTATTCAAGCCCTTTAATGAGGAGCAGCCAAATTAGCTGGAGGAATGCATTTGTCATTCCTTATCCTCTATGCTCAAGCACAAAAGTTGAAAAATGCATGTTCTGTGTATCCCTATAACATATCATTTTTCTAAAACATCTGAGATTCATCAGGCTCCAGTCTTGATTATGTTAAAAGAGCCTTGGAAACTTGTTTTATCCCCGAGGCTTTGGTTTGAGTGTTGAATGTTGCACAAGTGCCATCATGATTGATAGGTGCTGGATCTGACCAGAATTATCTGCAATTCCATACTGGCTTACATAGGTTAATAGACTTCTTGTCAAACATTAGAAATGAGAAATTCAAGAAATCTAAACGAATATTTATTTTATCTATCTATCTATCTATCTATCTATCTATCTATCCATCCATCCATCCATCCATCCATCCATCCATCCATCCATCCATCCATCCATCCATCCATCCATCTATCTATCTATCTATCTATCTATCTATCTATCTATTGGATTTGTATGCTGTCCCTCTCTGAATATAAAGGTTTATTGCAAGTTTAAACTATTTACCAGAATCTGAACTACTTACAGTCAAAACAGTCTACTGGTGTTAGATAAGAATGGAATTCAAGAAGGGTTAGACTCAGATCTCCTGTGGATGCAAAAGGACTTGAGATTTATGATGTATTTGACCTCTTCCTCTGGATCAGCCTGGTAATCTCCTACACTTTTACATTATTTTCTTTCTTTTTCTTTTATAGAAGTGCACTATTATTTGCTTTATACAATCCATGTCAGACCTTATCATTCATTTACATTTTATTCATACATATAATAAATTAACTTAAAAGAGAGAAAATGTATTGATTACTTCTGCAGCTTTTTTTTATAGCTGAAAGCAACATGGAGCAAGTTCATATAGTATCATAGTATAATGCAATTTGTATACTGGATAAATGTAGCTATGGCAGAACAGAGGGTACGAAAAAGAAATCTATAGCCAGGATTGGTGTTGTTACCCACAGGGCAGAAGGATCACGGTAGAACAGATGGATTCCTGCTGGCATTGTAACATGATCAACTGTACTAAGAAGAGATTATATAATGCAAGAACAAAGCCACTCTAGTGTACCAGAATCTCAATGCAGTCACATCTGCTTAATTGCAAGTGCTTGTGCAGAGTGGGAAAGCTGGTAATTTAATGTTTAACTTCCCTCTTCCTTAATATGTATAAATTAGTATTTTTGGAAAGTATCACTGGGATTCAGTTTCTCCTGTGAATTGGAGACCTGGATTTTGCTCACAAAACTCATTAAATCTAATGGGTACTTATTCCATAGATGTTTCTCATACCACTCCAACATTTGAGACAACATATTTTGTAACTGGGCTCCTGGGGAGAAAAAGTGAGTGACTTGCAACCTTCCCTACTGGCATTGCCATTTGACACAGGACTATCTATAATTGCTGCCTAGAGGCCTGTTCTTCCTATTCCTATCCTTATTCCCTAAATAAGGGCTAAAAAAATAGTTCACAACTTTCAGGAATATTATTACCTTTCCAATATCAATTGTGTCTGTCTTGCTGATATAGGGAAATGAATTGTGGTTCCTAATCCAAGGAAATCTATACAGGTATTCCTCTTTTAGTAACTGCCTCATTCAGTGACTGTTCACTGTTACAATAGTGATTAAAATTAATTTTATTACCCATCCACTGACAGCCTTCTGAGATCTGTAGAATAAAGTGAAAGAAAATTGAAGCAAGATCATAAGCGTGGTCATCGTTTTGCTTAGTTTTGTTTAATGACTGAGGTTTCTACCCTCAGTTGTGGTTGCTAAATGAGAACAGTCTGTACATCTATGACTTAAACCCTACAACATGGCTATTTCATATTCCTGGAAGTCACCCAGACTGTTTTTTCTCCAGGACCACCCAAACCCATGATTTTTGTTGTTGTTTAGTTTTGGCTTTGTGTTTTCTATGAATCATGCCACTGCAAATTGTGAACCAAAATATATGACAAAGGTTTCTGTGATATAGGCCTTCCCTCCACTGTTCTGTTTCTCTTTTTTGTTCACAAAACACTGAGAGAAAAGTTAGGCGGGAATAAAATTAGGAAATAAAAGTATTGGTCTTCAGCAGATCTGTGCTTTCACATAAAAATCAGGGCAGTGTATATCACAGACTAGTACAAGTAACAAATAGTGAAAGCTGCCCACAGGTACATCTATTATAGCAATTTTTGCATATGTATTTTACAGTTTTTGCCATTTTGCATAACATAATGTTCTATGTTCTCTCTGCTTATCATGAAGACAGAGAAGTGCCATCCTTAGGCAATTGCAAAATGTATTTAATCATTTTTAAGTTTCATCATATTGCTACATTTTTTTACCATACAAGGAATAGTACAATGGAAAGCAAGAGCCAGTTTGATATAGTGGTTGCCGTCACTGGGGAAATCCAATATTTTTTACTACTGGTTCTGTGGGTCTAACTGGGTGGGCATGGTGTGACTTGGTGGCCACAGCTTGGTGGCTATGGCATGGGAAGGATATTGCATTCCCACCCCACTCGGGCCAGCCAGAGGTGGTATCTGCAGGTTCTCTGAACTACTCAAAATTTCCGCTACCGATTCTCCAAACTACTCCTACTGGTTCTCCAGAACCTGTCAGAACCTGGTGGATTTCAGAGTGCTGTGCTGAACTAGAAATAGTGAAACTCTGAGTTCTAGTAAAGCCAAAGACCTAACTGTAGAAGCTAATTTGGTGATTTAGAGCCATTGGCCATGGGAATAAGGCAAGGACAAAATAACTTTATTTTCTCATTCTATAAAATTTCACAATCCTAGAATTTCCTAGTGGTCTCTCGGTCCAAGTTCTAATGTAGTGATGGCTGGCTTTCTCATTATCATCTAAGATCAGCTAAGTGTTGCACAAGGCTATTAAGTTTCTTTTTAAAGGGAATTGGGACCGTTCACTCAGATAATTTTCTAATAAGTTAAGTGCCTTCTAATTTTATATCATAAGCAAATCTCATAATTTATTTATTCCTGGCAATCAATGAGATATTGGGTTTAATAAACTATTTCCTAAGTCCCGTGAAATTCAGTAACGACTCACCTCCAGTTTTAAAGTTTGTCTTTTAATGAAATGTCTGAGTAACCCTTCAAATTCCTGAAATATCCCTAAGGTCAATTGTATTTAAATAAATTTTAACTTCATTAGATGACACAGCCTGTCTTCTACATTTCAATTCATTTTATCTCTGGATGCTGATTCCTCAAACAGATTGGTTTCATGAATAATTATGCATAGGTGTGCAATATATCAGGAGTATTACTGAAGTACAAAAAAATGGTACATAGTCCCTAGGCTTTTTTAAAAAAAATGTAAACTATCAGTTTCTTAAATAAATATTTTCCATTTGTCCTTTAATACTGATTTTCAGGGGGGGGGGGGGGAAGGTAGCTGATGTGTTGTGTATAATATACTGAAATTTGCATACATTGTTTTGACCTTCAGATGTGATTGACATTATGCAAGCAGTATTTCTAAATTACCTAGGATTGCATAAGATTAAGTATTACCTAATGATAATTCTTTCCTTTCTTCTTTAGCAGACACAAGATTAGTTAAAATCTCTGCTAATGGAGCTGCTAGTCTGTATGCCAAATGTCTATTAAGTACACAGTCGTTGTTCCCTGTTCTAAACATTGGCTCAAAGGTTTCAGATAATTCATAAAAAGTGTGAGTGGCTTAAAGTTCCTGTTCTTCATGGCTGTTTGTGTATCTTCTGTCAGAATAAGCTAGAGACAGTTTGTGAACCTCACTGCAAACTGCAAGGGTATACATTCTGTTTGGATTTTAGAGAGAAGTTGAGAACAGTATTTATAATATTGTTTTCTACAAACATAACTTCAATAAAGTTACAGAATTCGTTTTCCCTTTTCATGTAAAAGGGCGTGGGTTTTTTCTTATCCCTGGCTATGAATTGACTTTCCTTAACATGAAAAAAATAATAGGGGTATGACATATTGTAGTCAACCCTATTAAGTAGTGAGACTAGAGCACTTAAATTGCACTAATAGTTTCTCCAGACTATGGAACTTTCTCTTTCTCTTAATAGCTATTCTGTATTATTCTGCCTTGATTGGCTTTTGTTTATTTGTTTATTTGTTTAATTTGTATGCCGCCCCTCTCCGTAGACTCGGGGCAGCTCACAACAGTAATAGAAAAACAACGAACAATACAAATCTAATAATTAAAACTAAAAACCCATAATTTAAGAAAACATACACACAATATACCATACATAAACAGTATAGGCCTGGGGAAGTTATCTCAGTTCTCCCATGCCTGACGGTCTACCATTGGTCTACCATTTGTATTTATTTTTTTTATTTTTTTATTTTGTCAAGTACATATTGGTAATATACATAGATATAGCATTGCTTATATACATGAAATGGGTACATTAGGACAGGGACGGTTGGCACTTAGGCACGCCCCTTACTGATCATTTAGGAATCAGGTGAGGTCAACGGTGGACAGTCTAAGGGTAAAGTTTTGGTGACGAAACTTCAGAGTACCAGTAGTGAGCAATCTGTGGCCTTGATTCATTTCCCATCACCCCTTTCCATCTTGTGGCAGACTAATGGACTGACACTTTAAAGTGAAACAAGATGATTTTTTCAGGATGTGAAAATGTCTTTTTTTCCAGAAGTAAAAAAAGAAGTGGGATCAGAAGGATTCAGAGGCCAAAACGCACACAAATTTTCACCCTAATTCTAACTCACTAATCAGCCTGGAATTTCAGAACCAACATTTGGTTATTTTCCTCATAAATTTCAGACACATGAATTTTGGGGGTTTGGGTGAGATTAAGATAAATATTACTATAATGACAAAGATGGCAACAGTTGGTTTTCCAAAGGCCTCCTGTTCCCATTCTCACTTTCAAAAAGAAAGCAGAAGGTAAAGAACAAATTAATGTGATAATAGTCTGATAGACTATTAGATGAGTTTTATATTTATGTTCATTACATATGAATTGTCTAATTAGTCTTCTGATTGAAACTTCTGGCAATAGAATATATTCATTCATTCATTCATTCATCCATCCATCCATTCATTCATTCAACTTATATAGCTACCAATGCTTGCTCACAATTAGATTATTATAATGTGCTCTACATGTGGTACCCTTAAAGACCACCTAGAAGTTACAGCTACCCTAGTTCAAAATGCTGTGGCACAAGCAATAACTGGGGTATATCAGTTGCCCATGTACTCCTGTGCAAGCTGCATTACACAGTGCTCTACCACGTCTCTGCAAGCTGCATTTATTGTCAGTCAATTTTAGGTGCTGGTTATTACTTATAAAGTCCTGTATGACATAGGGCAAGGGTCCCCAACTTCTGTGTCGCTGGCCACTACCAGATCCTGACCTATTTGGAATTGGGCCACATGAGTGGCTGGCTGGAGTGTACACACAATTAAACTTGCATAAGTGGTGGGCCAGTGGGCACTCATGCACATCAGGGGTGGGTTCCTCTCAGTTTAGACTGGTTTGTCTGAACTGGTAGTGACCTGATGGTGATATCACGATGATGAAGTCACTGAACCGGATCAGTTGGTGCTCGTCAATGGCGCCACCATCTTTTTTAAAAATTGTTTTTGATTTTTTTAAAAAAAATTTTTTTAAAATTATTCTGAGCATGTGCAGAAGCTGAGTTCTGGCACTGTGCATGCAGTCGTCATCTTTTTTTCCCCCATGTGGCATGGGAGGGAGTAAACCAGCAGCAAAGTAAGTTGGAACCCACCCCAGCTTGTACATGTGTGGCATCCTACTGCTTGTGCAAGTCAAGCTGCATGCATGCACAGTACCTTCTCTGCTGCTGCTCTCTGAAGCATTCTCATTCAAGAGATTAGGATGGCCCCAACCCTTTTGAAAAACCTTGAAGGTCAGGCTATATAACCGGGTGTGGTTATGTGCTATTTCCTAGTGATACTGATACCTATGGTTATAATTTATCTCTCTCTTTTCTCTCTCTTTCTCAGAATGATGAATGAATGAATAAGTGAATAAATAATAAGCAAGTAAATAAATATCACATATCTGACAAATGTTTGCACATATTCAAATATAAACATAGGTAAATTCTTCAGACCGTATTATTACAAAGAATAGGTATTCCATCATTGTGGTATCATCCTTTTCATTTTTTCTGTACCAGTGGAATGTTGGAAATTATATTAAGGGCATTAAACTGTTGGCTATAACTCTCTGAAAATTTGGAACAGAACAGAACAGGATTGTCTTGTGGGAGAGAGGAAGAGGAGAATAGATAGATAGAATATATATTTTTATTGGCCAAGTGTGGATACATAAGGAATTTGTCTTGGTGCATATGCTCTCAGTGTAATTGGAATAAGCAAAAGTAAAACTGGTTTATATCAATTAATAAATAAATACATCTGTCTCTTGTTCAAATGTCCATTTTCCTCATTGTTTTTAAAGTTTACTTTGATATGTATTTCTATTTATTTGGATATGTAGTTAAAATTCAGATGAGGCATGTAAAAAAAACAAGACTTCCAAACCTAAATTGATACCTTAGATAACTTCTACCATGTTTCCCCGATAGTAAGGCAGTGTCTTACTATCTTTTTACCCCCAAAAGCCCCACTGTGTCTTACTTTGGGGGTATGTCTTACATTGTCCCGGGGACCGGGGCCGGCTCGTCTTCGGGCGCGGGGAGCTGCCGGAAAGGAGGCGGGCGAAGGAGGGAGCCTGACCGCGCCACTCACCTTTCCGCTTGCCTCGGAGCCGATCGGCCTCGCTGGCCGCTTGCAGCTGAGCCTCGGCAGGGGAAGAGGCGGTGGCGCCGCAGCGAGCGAAGGCGAGGGGCGCGCAGGGAGCTGCCGGAAAGGAGGCTGGTGAAGGAGGGCGCAGCTCCGGCCGCTCACCTCGGAGCCGATCAGCCTCGCTTGCAGCTGAGCCTCGGCAGGGGAAGCGGCCAGCGAGGCCGATCGGCTCCGAGGCGAGCGGCTGGAGCTGCGCCCTCCTTCACCAGCCTCCTTTCCGGCAGCTCCCTGCGCGCCCCTCGCCTTCACTCACCGCGGCGCCACCGCCTCTTCCCCTGCCGAGGCTCAGCTGCAAGCGGCCAGCAAGGCTGATCGGCTCCGAGGCGAGCGGAAAGGAGGCGGGCGAAGGAGGGCGCAGCTCCGGCCGCTCGCCTCGGAGCCGATCGGCCTCGCTGGCCGCTTGCAGCTGAGCCTCGGCAGGGGAAGAGGCGGTGGAGCCGCGGTGAGCGAAGGCGAGGGGCGCGCAGGGAGATGCTGGAAAGGAGGCTGGTGAAGGAGGGCGCAGCAATAGTATTTGTCTAGTTTTTTCCCCCTTTAATTCCTTTTATACTACCGTGTTTCCCCGAAAGTCTTACTTTCGGGGTATGGCTTATATAAGCCGACCCCCCTGAAACCCCCCATATGTCTTACAATCAGGGGGGTCTTACTATCGGGGAAACACGGTAAAAGTGTGACATTTTGATTAGCACATGTCAACAATGAGGAATTCCTAAAATTCTTTCTAAAAAGACAGAGTGGGATCCACAGTAACACATTTCTTGTGAAATAATTGTAACCACGATGTTAAATATTAAGAAATAAAGATGTTAAGAGAGAATTATCATATATTTCCATTGAATATATTCAAAAATATATGGAAGCATGGATTACAGAATTGGAGTAATCAATCCACCTGCAACATTAATAATTAAATAATTAAATAAAGGGAGCACTCAGGATTTCTAGACCCATCCTTAGCCAACATACCTTGGGCAAAATGAGCCTAAAGCTGTTTTTAGCTCTTCAGGTGATGTCACATGTCTATTGTTACCTGTAGCTCTTTAGCCCATGTGGCCAATTTCAATAGACCAGATAGGAAATACAATCAAATGAACTAATTCCACTTTATTGTAAGGCAATATTAACAAAAGCTTGTAAGTTTGAAAGTACAAGTCTTCTGACATCCCTTTTTACAACCTGGTAAGCTACGGAACTTCCTTTTTGAGTTTCTTTCCCTGCCTGTTTTGCACCTGTGGACTTTCCTGGCCTTATCTGAGTGTTTTTCTAGGCAACGTTTCTTCTGCCCATATCCCAGGGACATTCCCACATACCATTACTCCAATCCTTGGGAAGATACTCACACTTGAGGCAGACATTTTGTGAATAACATATTTATATGTTTGCTGCAGGCTATAAGTAATAAAATACATAGAAGTGGTAGACATTTGGGCTATATATTTCTTTGAAAATTATTCATAAAAAGTAATTTAGAACTTGTGCAAACTCAAATGCAACACCTATTCATTTAAGTTGCCAATTTTATTCAGGCTTCTGCACAAACCTGAAGAAATGCTCCTACTCTAACTGAAAGTTAATACAATTCTAAAACCCGAGGAAGGTTTTGTGAAATAGTTCAAAAATTACTTTTGCCCACTATAGTATATTACAAAGGAAGTCACCACATCCTCACAAATTAATTCACATAAGCTTGGTAGTTAGGGCTTCCTTTATCTCACATCTTTTTCCTGTTCTCTTGGCTGCTTCCGTTTCAGATCTTAGATTTCTACACTTTATTTTTTAAAATATACATCCTTGTAGGTATCTAGCAATTTCCACGATGAGCTGGAATTGCAAAAACTATGATTACCAAAGCTGCAGAGACTACACCTTTTTTGTTATTAGCCTGCTGCTAAGCACGATATTCTGGTTTGTTAGAAATTGATTTTTTAAAATTATGATCCCTTAGCAATGGGTTTGCTGTCCCATTGCTGGGTAGATGTGCCCATGGTAGGTGTGGTCTAGTTCGCTGCTTGCACCACAGCAGAATGGGAAATTTTTCATCGTCCCCAGGCTCTGGAGGCCCCCTGGAGGCCAGAAACAGGCATGTTTCCAAATTTCTGGAACTTCTATAGGAGGCTTATTTTTCGCCCTCCCCAGGCTCTGGAGGCTTTCCTTGAGCCTCCGGAAGGGCAAAAACAACTTCTCCCAGACTCTGGAGGCCCTCCGGAGGCTGGAAACGGGCCCATTTCCAGACCTCTGGAACCTCCAGTAGGCCTGTTTTTCGCCCTCCCAGACCCTCTGCATGGGCCCTGCATTTACCTGGAATGATGAATGGGCTGTGTGAATACTCCTGGGAGGTGAGGGGCCGGTTGGGGTGGGGTGGTTGTGGCCAGGCAGGGGTGGCATTTGGGGGTTTACTGTACCCAGGAGCCCTGGTAGATATATATATGTGTGTGTGTGTGTGGCTACCATCCTAATTTGTTAACTTCTCCATAGAAGAAACTAGGATTGCCCAGCCATAATCTTGTCTGTAAATTGGTATTTTCTTCTCTAAAAATCTATATCAAATCTACTCTAAGTCATTGTGTATTTCCCACATTCAGGTGCAATTAATGTTTGACAATTTATCCAGAAAATGATCTAGAGCAGGGCTGTCAAACTCCAGCCTGTGAGCCAGATGCATCACACGCTGGCCATGCCCATGCCCGGCTAAGCAAAGACGGACCCAATACATCATGTGATGATGCCATGATGATGTGTGTTTGACCCCCCTGGTCTAAGAGATGCTTAAAAAATGTTCAGGATCATATACAATCTTAGAATCTCTATTGCTTATGTTGGTTTAAATTAATCAGTTGATGTACATAAATCAGAGTAAGTGCATTAGATTTGCCCTAAGGCCAGATGTGGGCTACTGCCCAGAGGCAGGGAATGCAGTGGGGTAGTGAAAATGGAGCTCCAACCCAGAGTACCCAATTTTCACTGAAAGATGTTGAAAGAAAATCCAGGACGTCCTGCATAAGCCACGCCCACAATGTGGTAGTAAAAATTTTGGTAGCTCTTCACTGCCTAAGGCTAACCATTATTAATATGCACATGTAAGAAGAGAAAATCACTTTTTAAAATCAAACGTAGACTGATATGTTTTATTTATTTATTTACTTACTTACTACAGCTTTTTTGCTGCTTTTATCTAAAAAGATTGCTTTATTTTATTATGTGTGTGTGTGTGTGTATATATATTAAACAATCCTAAAATGATGCAATAATGTAAAGAAATTGATTATTGTAATACATAACTTGCATATTTGCAACTGTTTTATGTTAATATTTCAGATGTCTGTGTATGATATACTAAAATATGTTAGGTTTGAATACTGATCAGATACAATTAATTGGAACAAAATGTAGGACTTGTACATTTTATTTTTATTCCTCTGTCCCCAGCCTTCCCTTATTGAATATGAACGCAGAGGTTTCTGCATTCTTTTACATGAACAATAGAAAGTTCCTCATTCTAGAAGGATCCCTAAAGATGTCCTTGTATTGTTGCTGCTCTCGATTGTTTGGTTATATTTTCTATTCATGTTTACATCTCTCTATTCACTGGTTTTTATCAAAATATCTTGATTCAACTTCTAATGCAGGCAAATTCAGACTGGGGATAAATCTAGTGTAATCATTCATTTATTTCATTTGATTTAGATGCTGCCTGACTCCCAGGTAACTCTGGGTGGCTCTCTATTTAAAACAAATATATAACACATAATGTACAGTATAAGATCTGTCTGTCCATCTGTCTGTCTGTGTAATATATTTTTGCTAATAATGAAAAGGGAAACTATATAGATCTATTTTGAGCTCTTTTCCTATTTTCAGCTAGCCATACCTTTTTTCGACAGAAAGTATGCCTGTATGTCTGTATGTATGTCTGTATGTATGTATGTATGTATGTATGTATGTACTGTATATGTAACATATTTTAGCTGATAATGAAAAGGAAGACTTCCTTTTCAACAGAAAAAACCTTTATTTATTTATTTATTTACTTCACTTTACTTTACTTACTTATTGCATTTATATGCCGCTCACTCCAAATGGACTCTCAGAGGCTAACAACAGGGATAAATACAATACCAAAGATCAATAAAAAACATCACTAAAATCTCATGTATTATAAAACCATACTTGCAACAGTCTTAATTCCAAGCCTGCTGGAAAAGCCAGGTTTTAACAGCTTTCCGGAAAACCGCTAGGGAGGAGATAATGCAAATCTCTGGGGACATTTGATTCCATAGGGTCGGAGCAGCCACAGAGAAGGCTCTTCCCCGAGGTCCCGCCGACATTGTTTGGCGGACAGGACCCGGAGAAGGCCGACCCTGTGGGTCCTTACTGGCTGCAATGAGGTATGAGGGAGGAGGCGGTCACATAAATAGTCTGGCCCTGAGCCATTTAGGGCTTTAAAGGTGATAACCAACCCCTTGAATTGTGCTCGGAGACTGACTGGCAACCAATGCAGCTTGCATAGAGATGGAATAATACGGGCATACCGTATTATTCCGTATTAATACGGATGTGGTGCATCCGTTATTGCACGCACCGCTGCATTTTGCACCAGCTGAAGTCTCCGAACATTCTTCAAGGGTAGATTTATGGGTATCTATGATGTATGTATGTGTGCGTGTTTGCGTGTGCATATGTATACACACACACATGCACAAGCAAACACACACATTTATATACACACACACACACAAAATCTGTCTAGTGCAAAAATAACACTAATATCCAGTTAATTAGGTGACCATATTTACCTCATTCTAAGGCCCAGGAGCCCAGCTAGATTTTCAAGGCATTTTAGAACATACATATTTTGGGGGAGGGGGAGATATAGACACTGAGACAGAGAGGGCACACTTTATTTATGATAATACCAGGAATGAAGATAAATTTATTAAAAATTGATTTTGCATTTAAGAGCAAGAGCCAAACTAGGGCCGTCTGTCCACTAGTCCTTGAAAGTTGAGACATGGAACAACTTTCAATCAGTGGATTAAAAGGGCTCTCTGTATCCAGATTCAGACTACTGTATATCTACTTCTTCCCATCACCACTATAAAATTGCTACATGTTTTCTCAGCTCTATAGTGGGCAGAAAGTATGGTCTTGAGGGACAGTGGAAGAACAGAACAATTAGATAAAAGAAAGCTGAATCTGGAACAAAGCCTTCTAGGGTCTCCAGATTGCAAAGCAAGGCCTTTAAAGAAATGTAAGCCCCTCCATCCTGGTATTGGTAAGCACTATATAACAATCTTTTATTTGCCCTTCAAAAGACAAACATCTAAGGAATGGCATGAAACAGAAGTCCTTGAGCAGTTATCTGCCACATTAAAAAATCCCACATACCTTGACAGTCTGCAATGCCTCCTTGTCAATTCTGACTTCTGGACACCTAGACAATGACAGGCTCTACTGGTTCTGACAGTCCCATAAATTCCATTGACATTGCCAGTACTGACCATACCAACCACAGCACTTTGCAGATCATTTCTGTCTTAGTCATTGCCCCAGTCATGAGTTTAGTTCAAAATCTATCTCCCACAGGTTCTGTGATTCCTGATTGCATTGTCAGCCCCATCTCCTATGGGTCTTGCAATCTTGTTCCTGATAGCCAGGGCTTCAGGCCATTCCAGCAGTTCATGGTACTTTAAGGTTATGGTCAGTGCTATCCCAGGCTCCCAGCCCTCATTCTTCTTCAATAACCAGATGGCTAACTAATGCTACAAGGCTTGCAGAGCTTAAAACCCCCCCACAAAAACAAAGCCAATACATGTGTCCCTTCTCCATTTATAATCAATACATTTGTATGCCATATTTTGCCAGACCCAATGCATTAGATTAGAAAGTGATAATCAAAAATGAATAACTTCTAATCCAGGAAGTACATAAATAGGTTGAGTCTTCAAATATATTTCGCAGAAAGATTTAAGCAGAAGATGGTTTAGAGACACTTGAAGTGGAAAAATGAAGGTCAGTTTGGAACTATTCCCCTAACTTTTCAAGTTACTTTATTTTTTTCGTCATGCAGAAATCGACTTAATGAAGAAAAACATCAATTTTTTTGAACTACTTGAAATGAGAGAGTGTTTTATTTGTACTATTAAATTTATTTCACTATACTGTAATGTGAATACTCCTGTTCATATTAAGTGAAATTATGTTTATTAGAATTGTGGACAAAAATTCCCATACTTATTTTTTTTTAGATAAAATGGTATACAAAATTATCTTTTAGTTAAATATTAATATGGGGAAATAATACAGCTTTCCCAGATAAGGGATTATTTGTGTTAGAGAAGATGACATTGAAAATTCATTTTATTGATAGGTCGCATGGAAAGCACCACGTTCTTATAACTAGGTCAGTTGTCCATTAATTTGTACTCTTTGTTACGGAGTTATATTAATCTAGATAGGATTACATAGATTTAATCCTTAGTAATACTTTATAATTCATCTTAGCGGAAATAAGATCTATTGCTTACTGTTTTATACTGTCATCTCATAAAAGCTGGTAATATTCAATCTGATAATTATGCATATTGAATTATTTTGATTTGTACTGCTATTTTGATATAGGCGGAAAATAGTTGAATTTTCCTTTTACAAAAATCCTATGTTCTTGGCAGCATTTTTGGCAACAGATTAACTAAATGTGTGAGATAGTCTGCATATGCAAATTACACTTGCAATTATTTTTCTGTAGCAGTCACAGCAGACGTAGGTGACAATACAACTGCCTTCAAGTTTTTGCCAAAATGTAAATCTATCCCGTTTCATTTGGTGAGGGAGGGCATATGTGTTTAGGAATTCTGGCCAGAAGATACTAATACTGTAAAATTAGAATAGTAAAGGGAAGTGGAACCCTATTGCCTATGTGGAATACATCCTTTCTGATTTTTTTTTTTAAATGAAGGCAGCAATCATTTATTATTTACTCATTATTACTTATTTTTTACCAGAACTATTTCTGGAATTTTTTAAAAAAGGATGCAATATCATGCCTAGCTTCTGTATTAATTTGGTGGTACTCTATGAAGTTAAGATGGTTATGCTGAATGGTTACTTTGCGTAAAGTCCTCTGATTGAATCAGAGAGAATGGCTGTGTAGAGCAAGGAGAGGGGCGATATATAAACAAACAAACAAACAAACAAACAAACAAACAAACAAACAAACAAACAAACAGGTAGTCTTTTTGATGCCAAGGGTCACAGAGGTTGTTAAATCAGAGATTAGGGCTAGTATACATTTGTGGGAATCTACTTCCATATGTGTATCACACACTTTCACGTGCACACATTTGTACACATAGCAGTTTGTCTTTCATACAATGACTGGTGTACACACATACTCTATATAAACCATATCACGTTTCCCCAAACTTTCTCCCTTCTTCTCTCTAATCTTAAATAGGCTTACAAGGGGAGGGGAGGAGAGACACTGAATTTTTCTGACTCCTCTACTAATTACTAGCAATTAGTATCATCCCAAATAGATAATGGTCCTTCCAGTGGAAAGACTGCTGTTCCTCTCACCCATCCAATCAAGCAAGGGAGAGAAGCAGAAGGAATGAAGATATACTGTAAAAATCAATCTTTATGCTTATACACATGTGCTTGGCAATTTCCAATTATTCAATAACTGATTGAGCAATAGGGATATTCTGATTTAGTAACTTAATGGTCCAGTGAATCAGATGTTTTTGAAAGTATATCCATCAGACTAAAAATATTAGAGACAATTAGAAAAGAACCCTGGCTTAAACTGGACTTTTCAATTTCTAAAACTTTATTCTGGGACAGCTTCTGAATAATCCTATTTCGGCTTATATCTCTGATTTCTTTTAAAAATAAACCTAAAATTTGAACCTGGATAGGAATAATCAAAATTCATATTTTGTAGAAGTAATGAGTAACTTGTCAGTTTAACTACGTTTTTGCACTCCAGCATTATTGTCATTTCTGTTCAGAACAAAACTTTTAATGTTGCATAATGAGGACTTGGGTGTGATACATTTTGATATCCATATGCACAGCTCTTTTAGAAGTGTCAGCTTGCTGTCGAATTCTTGGGCATGTACTCTAATTTTTCATGCTATCCAGCTGCATCTGAGTTTGAATGACATACTTAAGAAAAGTAGTACAGGGTGCTTAATGTCAACTGAGGTGGAAGCACTGGCAAGTTTGGTTTTGCTTGCAGCCATAAAATCTTGTTTTTCAAAGCTGATGAAAATTCAAGGAAGAATGTTTGTGAGTCTCTCCAGGCTGTGGTTTATGCCTGCATTATCATTCTTATGCCCCTGGCATGCTTTAAGGGACAGTAGCTTAAATCCCCCAGGAGTGCAAACATTTTAAATGGCCAAAAGACATGTCAAGAAATATATATTTTCTGTTTCATAATGGAATAATTTGTACAGGTTCAGAACACAGATATAGAAGTCAGTAGAGTTTTATGTTACACATATATATTCACAAATACATACAAGCTTGATAGCAATAAAATAATTATCTTTAAAAACATTGATACAAATTCCATATTTTTGAAAAATCAACAAAATATATAATTTCAGGTAGGAAATCCATTTGTTAATTTATTTCCTACTTTTAAATGGTCTCCTTTACCATTCCCTTTTGTGAAACCTCTGCCATTTTAATCTGCATTAAAATGGAACATTACATACCCAATCAGGATGGGTAAGTCTACTTTGTCCTGATTTGAAACATTCTCCCATATGGACATGGAGGTTAAAGTCTTGTCCAAACTCAAAGCAGAGTTAGTTGGATTTTTAAAATTTGAAATACCTTAACTTTTAGAATCTTTACTGTCATTGATTGGCGGGATCATGTGGAATGGTCTTCTCTGTGGTAGCTCCGCTCTATGGAACCAACTGCCCCCAGAGACTACTTCCCACACCCTTCTGGCATTCCGAAAAGCTGTGAAAACATGGCTCTGCCAGCAGGTTTGGGGGCCATGGAACAACTATGTTAATGATGAATGTTATTGAGTGAATGTTTGTTTGGGTTTTTTACTGGTTTATATTTCTTGTGTTATTTAATGTTATATATTTTATTGTTTTATATTGCCTATGACTGTATGCCGCCCAGAGTTCACTAGGAATTGGGTGGCTTAGAAGTTAAATGAATTAAATTAAAATTAAATTAAATGTCATAGCCAATTTAGATGCTTTGAAGATTGGACTTTAGGAAAAGAAATGGCAAAGTGAAAACTGACATGTGAATGAAAAGCCAACAAGTGGATCAGTTCTTTGTTATTCCTCTCTAGTCAAGGAAAAGATTTTAAATTGCACACAAATAATCTAGATAAGGGAGCTGTCTCTGGTAGTTTAGAACTTTGGGAGGTCAGAGATGGGATCTTATTTATTTTTTCAAATTTATAAGCTGCCCCTCTTCTGGCAGACTCAAACTGCAGCTTTGAGCTTTATGGACATTGGATTTGCATACTGACTTTTTAATCACTTTTGGAGGTTATTAATTGCTTTTCATCTATTAGTAACTTTTGGATTAACATGCTTTGTAGCACTAGCTGTTTCCTGCACTTTTCAGTGAAAGAAGTCTGAAGTACAAGTTTAAGAATTATACATTTTTTTTAAAAAAACAACAAAAGTTATTAGAATGTTGTTTTAGAAAGTTACAAATGTTTAAACGTACATAGCTCTCCATCTCATAGTTGTGACTTTGGTGACTTATATTAAAATATAAATGACCCCACACAATCAATCATAACACAATACAACATTTCAAATGCCGGTTATAATAATTTCAAATATAGTTACTGTACATCTGTAAGAGTTTTATTAATAAGAGGCCCAAAACCAAGGATGATAAATAGCAATTCTTCCAAGCTGAGTTCTTTATTGTTTCATAACTCTAGACAAAATTTTGCCAGTTTGAAGACTTCATTTGCATTTACAATATGTGTCTCTTGCATCTGTAAACTATTAGGGAGAAGCTGTCTTCACCTCATTTCTCTCAGACATAATATCTGTGCTCAGTTTATTTATTTATTTTTTTTATTATTTGGATTTGTATGCCGCCCCTCTCTGAAGACTCGGGGCGGCTCACAACAAGTGAAAACAAATCATAAAGTTGCTGCTTACTCCTCTGGAATGTACCCTCTCCCTCCTAGGGATTGACTGCCTCACTATATTCCATCGTATTTGATGAAGGCAGATATGAACACAACTCAAAAGTGAGGGAGAAATATATACTGCTCAAAAAAATAAAGTGAACACTTAAACAACAGAATATAACTCCAAGTAAATCAAACTTCTGTGAAACCAAACTGTCCACTTAACAAGCAACACTGATTGACAATCAATTTCATTTTGTTGTCAACACATTCAACTTTGTACAGAACAAAGTATTCAATGGGAATATTTCATTCATTCAGATCTAGGATGTGTTATTTGAGTCTGCCCTTTATTTTTTTGAGCGGTGTATTTACAAGATTATTGTCATTGACTATGCAGGTAATCTTCAATTTAGTCATTCATTTAGTGACTGTTAAAAGTTATGACATTGATGAAAAAAGTGAGTTATAATTTGTCCCCGCACTTAAAGTCATTGCAGCATCCCCAAAGTTGCATGATCACAATATAGATATTGTGGATGAAGCTGGCAAGGAAGGTTGCAACTAAGAATCATATGATTTCTTGCTTAGTGGCCACACTGCTTAATGATGCATTTTCAGGTACTATTGTTGTAATTATTTTAGGACTACTTGTATAGTGTTAGGATTGGAAAATGGGTAGGTCATAAAGCTTATTCATAAATGAGTGGATGAGAGGAACAATTTGATTAAATTAATTTGGATTAAATTATGAACCATATCTTTTTGGGGAGGGGAGTGATTGGAAGTAAGCAAGCTATTGAAATATGCACATTTCAGCAGCAGGTTGAAAATTACAACTAGGAAACTACAGATCTATCAGTTGGACCTCAATCTAGGGGGGGATTCTGGAAAAGATAATCAAGCAACGAATCAGTGAACACCTCGAAACAAAAAAAGTAATAACCAAAAGCCAGGATGGGTTTGTCAAAAATAGATCATACCAGACTAATCTTATTGTATTCTTTTATAAAGTGTCAAAATTAGTTGACTAAAGGAATATTGTTGATATATGAGAAATTAACGTGGACTTCAATAAGGCATTTGGTAAAGTAAACCATAACCTATCACTAGATAAGTAGAAAAAATGTGGGTTAGACAACATCACCACCAGATGGATTCATAACTGGCTGACCAACCACACTAAATGGGTAGTCCTCAATGGAACTGCATCTACATGTATGTATGTAGTGAGGTACGCCAAGGCTCTGTTTTAGGCCCAGTACTCTTCAACAGCTTTATCAATGATTTGAGTAAGGGAATAGATGGGTAACTCATCAGATTTTCAGATGATACCAAGCTAGAGAAATAGCCAATACTCCAGAAGATAGGCTTAAGATACAGAAGGATCTTGACAGACTTGAACATTGGGTGCTAACAAAATGAAATTCAATGGTGAAAAAAGTAAGGTTCTACATTTAGACAAAAAAAACCCAAAAACAAAATGCACAGTATATGTGGCACCTTGCTCAATAGTAGTAATTGTGTGAGGAATCTTGGAGTCCTAGTGGACAACCATTCAAATATGAGTCAGCTGTGTGTAGCAGCTGCCAAAAAAGCCAACAGTTATAGGCTACATAAACAGAGGGACAGAATCAAGATCACATGAAGTGTTAATATCACTTTATAATGCCTTGGTAAGGCCACATTTGGAATACTGCATCCAGTTTTTGTTGCCACAATGTAAAAAAAAAGATGTGGAGACATTAGAAAGAGTGCGGGAACACATGCACAGAAATACACAGAAAACAGTGTATATCATCTGTACTGTTTGCTGTTTGGCAAATTGCTGGGAGGCAGAGACCTTGTTTTCCTTCCTCAAAACTAAGGTGTGTCTTATACTCTGGTACGTTTTATACTCTGAAAAATACAGTAATCAGTGGAACAGCTTGCCTCAAGAAGTTGTGACTGCTCCAGCGCTGGACATTTTAAAGAAGATATTGGTAACAATTTGTCTGAAGTGGTGAAGGGTTTCCTGCCTAAGCAGGGGGACTGGACTAGAAGACGTTAAAGGTGCCTTCTAACTTTGTTATTCTGTTCACTACTATAATTTTAATTTCTTATAAATTTTCTAATATTTTAATGTTGGATGTAGCAGTCGTGAGGTTTTCCCTTATCTTGTGCAATCCTCTTTTAATGAGAGCATGTAGGACTGATGGACTTTCCATCACTAAGTGGCTTGAAATTAATGTAGAAGATTAATATTTCAGTCTTAGCTGAGCATTCTAAAAAGTCTCAGAGAATTCTGCTGACAGCTACATATGCAGCTACTTTCTTCTGTTGATGACTGAACCTCTGCCTAATTTGAACCCAGCAGTGGAGGGGGCTCAGGGTGTCAAGGAAACAGAATTTTTTGAAATAGAAAGATGTCAATGGCATAACACAGATGGTACTGATCTTTTGGTGTTTTCAATATTTGGTGTGGGGGAAAAACCTTTATTCAGTGACAAGCTGAACAGAAAGTGTAATATGCATATTTCTTAGCACTCTTAGACATTCAAAACAGATACTACATATACAACAGTTTTCTCAAATTGAGCAAACATGCAATTTGCTTCCCTCATTTAAATACTTTTGAGAATTTTGCAAATATGTTATTTACTCATAGTGGCATGGCCATTAAATATATTCATTTTGGTATCATTTTTCCCTCATGCCATTCAATTTCTTTGTCCTTTCAGACATACAAGATGTTTTGAATGTTTCCCAAACATTTAAACCAAATAATAAAAAACAGATGGGGGGTCTTCAGAAAGTCAATGGGACTATAATTTTATATCACTGTTGACGGTATTCCTTTCATTTCTGCCTCTAATATGTCTCTAATACTGCTAGAGTTTTCAAAATATATTCAAAATATATAAGGAGAGAATCTGTTTATTGAAAGCTGTTGCTACTGTAAGCAGTAGTAAGAAAATCCTCATTCATCTACATCAGTATTAAGAACGAGGTATACTTTACAACAGCATTGTGATAAGCGTCCCCACATTGGCTTAGTAAATGCTGGATACAGGAATCAGTGATATGGTTTCTTCTGAAACTAATGTCACTTTTCAGATAAAACAGCCTGTCTGATAGTGATTGAAATTATATGTATATAGATAAATGTACGAGTATAATGTATATAAGCTTTACTTTTGTAATACAGATAAAAGGACATACAAGGAGTTATGAAGCTAAGGAACAGTAAAATATTAGGATGATTGCAAAGACAATTTATCTCAATTTTCTTAGCAACATTTAATGATGTAGCTTAATAACGTTGCATTTTTCTTGATCCACTTATTAGTTTCACCTTAGGAAAAGCTGAAGAAATGCTAATACTATATCACATTATTCAAAATTACACATTCCCAAGTAAATACTTTTCTGAACCTGATGTATTACTATATTTTTCCTAAAATAAATTGAATTAGTAATTTGAAATTACTGAATTAGCAAATTGAATTTTCCTGCCAATTTGTTTCTGATCCAATCTCCTAGAATTTCTAAGGTATTCAGGTATTATTTCTTAAAAAATTGATCAGTTTGTGATTAGAACACCAGGCTGAAAACCAGAGCATTGTGAGTTCTAGTCCCTCCTTTAGGTTAGTCACTTAAAGTGATAGGCGAACCGAACTCGCACAATTCGGGTCTGTACCGAATTTTGCGGTGTTCGGTATGCCGAACATGAACCTGAAATTTTTTTAAACTTCGGGCAAAGTTGGAGGTCGTGTTCGGCGTTCAGAGCTTTGACGACACCGGCAGGTTGCTAAGAACGCCAAGGTGATCACTTCCTGGATTCCATGGAATCCAGGAAGTGATCACCTTGGTGTCCTTAGCAACCTGCCGGTGACATCAAAGCTCTGCCCCCGGAATCTCTTCATGGGAGGGATTCAACCAGCTCCTTCAAAGGGAGGTCTTCACGTAAAAATAAACATTGTTATTTTTATGAAAAAGGACGCTGCAGTGGCGCTGCAAGCAAAGAGCAGTCCTTTCACGTAAAAATGTTTATTTTTACATGAAAGGACTGCCCTTTGCTTGCCGCTGCGGTGTCCTTTTTCATAAAAATAACAATGTTTATTTTTACGTGAAGACCTCCCTTTGAAGGAGCTGGGGAATCCCTTTCACGAAGAGATTCCGGGGACGGAGCTTTGACGTCAGCGGCATGTTGCTAAGGACGCCAAGGTGATCACTTCCTGGATTCCATGGAATCCAGGAAGTGATCACCTTGGCATCCTTAGCAACCTGCCGGTATACGTGACATCAAAGCTTTGCCCCCCGAATCTCTTGCTGGGATTCCCCGTTCGGGTTCGGTTCGGCCGAATTTTGTGTAAAGTTTGTCCGAACTTGCCAAACCCGAACACCGTTGGGTTCGCCCATCACTAGTCACTTTCTCTCAGCACAACCTAACTCAAAGTTACCATTATGGGGAAATCAGAAGGAAGGAGTACTGTATTAAGTGTTGGTTGTTGCCTTGAGTTATGTTTGGTTGTAAAGTAAGCCACAGATGAAACATTTTTTGTGCTATTTTGGTAAAAAAAAATATATATCCAGGATTGGATTATCTGTGGATTAGATTATATACAATATATGGGTACTTTGAAATCTGAGAGAAAAACCTATCCCATGCATTCATGGATAAGGTCATCTTTGGAGAAGCTGCATCCATTTTTTGACATAAAATTCTTTGCTTATATGCAAGCCCATTATATATTTACCACAATGTGACAGCTGTAATTTTTTACTTGAAACTTATCTGAACTTATCTATTGTATGACTAAAATAAAGCAACTTGACATTAGCTGATAAAGAAAAAAACTCCAATCAAGCATTGACTACCTTACCCGAAACCAGCTTGTTCCTTCATCAAGATATTATCATGCACCAAATCTACATTTTTAATGTATTCTTATTCTTTTCTATGAAGTCTCATATTGGACTCAGTAATTTGATGTGGCAGAATTATCTAGTTCTACCTATTCTCTTTTTTTCTATACTAGGATTAATGGCTCTTTTCTAATCTTCAGGGATCAAAAATGAATAACCTCTCTGTATATGATGTCAAGGCTGGATCCATCAACACACATTTGCCTTTAGCATTTTTGCCAAGATCATATCATGTAATCTACAGTAATATCTTTTTTTAAATTATGAACAGAACTAGGGGCCAATTTGCTGTGGATCAGAACAAGTATCTGACATTTTAAAAGCATGGTTTGACCATGAATGCCTTGAAGTTTGGACGAATTAAATTGAAGATTTAAGAGAGTTACCAGTTCACATAAGAAATGTCTTTAAATTGAAAAACGTTTCTTGCCCAATTTCCCACATTGTAATCTATAAATGAAGCACTGGAATTTTAAACCATGGACAATAAATAGAAAATTAATACATATTGTTAATCTATGCTTATAAATCCAGGACAATACCATATTCCCACCATAAAAGAGTGCTTATTAAAACAAACCCACTTTACTCCATTTTCAGCAAATCACTAGTTCTCTCTATATAGAAAAATACTAAATTGGGGATACATTTGCATTTTTAAATCATATTATTTTGTTAAGCATTAATGGTTTAGGTCTTCTCATACCATTCCACTACAATAACATTAGGAGCACATTAGATACATGTTTTTAAACATGAGGTCGCTAATAAATATGAAAAAATGTCTTCTCATTTTAAGATAATAAAAATATACTTAATCTTGTTTCAGAATTTTAACGACAGATTTGTAAGTATCAGGTATTCAACAATCCAAAAATCTCCAAATATTTCATATAGGTTGCTCAACATATTTTCTGTGGTACTTTTTTACTACTTCTAAAAGATCCTAGATCAACTTAGAACAGAAAGAGATACATGAAGTGAAAATGTAAAAGGAACACTAACACGGGGCATTCTGGAAGTGACCCTCTTTTTATAAAACTTGAAAATATTTAACTTCTAATTCATATCTCTTACATATTCTCTCTTTTTTCCTTACTTTTACTCTGTGTGGACTAACACCACCATGAACATAGTTGCTGGGGGGAAAACTGTTGGCAACCCGCACAATAGGATGTTGGCTGCATATTCTGTTTCATGTGCCAAAATAAAATGAAAGAATTATGAAGCACCATGATTTCTGTGGGTGGTATCAAGAGCAACATCTTTTGCTTCAGCGTGATTGCCCGATGGGTTTCCATAAACAGAAGCACAGTTCTGAACTTTGGAAAGAAATTAGAATTATACTAGTGAACTTGCTGCTGAAATTTGTCTTAGAAATATTGTAGAAATAATGTACATATTTCAACAGCTTTGCTTGATTGCAATTACCAAATCGTTTTTATCTGATTATGATTGAATCCACATTAGATTAAATTTTAATCCTTCCTGTCATCCACACATTTATGTCAGCATTGCCAACTTTTACACACTTTGTCACTTATCAATATATAGGCGGTCCTTAATTTACGACTAAAATTGGGAGTGAAAAATTCTTCATTAAGCAGTGTGGTCCTTAAGCAAGAAAAGTATGACTGTGATTTATGACCATCCCTGCTGGCTTCCTGATTGACATTATTTCTGGGAAAACAGCAAGTCACAAATAGTGATAACAGGCTTTCTGTGATATTGTAACCACGTCTAGTGCTGTTTGTTCAGATTGCCACCATGCAAGTATGGGAATTACTGCAATAGTCAGAACTTCAAGACACAGTTATAAGTAACATACATTCAGAGCTATCGTAACTTTGAATGATCATTGAATTAATGGTTATACTCAGTGATGAAGTTCCAAATTTTCTCCCTACTGGTTCTGTGGGCATGCCTTGGTAGGCATGGCAAGGGAAGGATATTGCAAAATCTCCATTCCCATCCCACTCCAGGGAAAGAATACTGCAAAAATCCTAATTCTCTCCCCACTCCTGGGGGAAGGATATTGTAAAATCTCCATTCTTACTCCATTCTGGGGCCAGCCAGAGATGGTATTTGCCGGTTCTCCAAACTACTCAAAATTTCCACTACCGGATCTCCAGAACCTGTCAGAAGCTGCTGAATTTCACCCAGGGATAGGTTATAACTTACCTTGCTGCCGGTTTGCTTCCTCCCGCGCCACCTGGCCATGCCTCCTGGATGTATGCACAGTAGCAAAAAACTCAGAACACCCCCCAAAAGCCGAAAACAAGATGGTGATACACGCACAGTATTGTAAACTTGGCTTCTGTGCATGTGCAGAAGAAATGACCCCACCAAACTCCTCAATTTCTTTTTTAAAAGATGGTAACCTCCATGGACCTGCACCAACCAATCCGGTTCCCTGATGTCATCGTGATCTCACAAGCAGGTTGCTACCGGTTTGGGAGAACTGGTCCGAACTAGGAAGAACCCATCTCTGATTTCACCCCTGGTTGTATTACTAAGGACAATCTGTAGATGACATGGTAGACCAATATTAGCATCACACTCCAAACATGGAAAAAAAATTGAATACACTAGGGAAGCACACATTGTGAAATGAAGACCCAAATTGTCAGGGGCAATATGCTGACTCTGTAAACTACTTAGAATTAGAGAGTCCTGTAAAGCACTGTGGAGTGCTACGTAAGTCTAAGTGCTATTGCTATTAGCCAATGTTCATCCCTGCTGGGGCTAATATATACCTGATGCACAATCTATCCTGCTTAGAACTTGGATTTTTCCAAACACAAGATGAGAAGAGTTATGTAATATTCCTTTCATATAATTAAATGTTTATAGATTATAGTAAAATATCATAGATGTTAATAAGGATCTAAGAACATATAACATTAAGATATTTCATAGGCATTCTCTGAGTGTGTCCAGCTGTGTGTATGTGTATGCAGGGGGCTAGCAATATCAATGTTTTACTCAAAATTGTTTTTGAAATTTATAGTTAATCTGATGTAACTATGTGCATGATCCATAATTGATTGAAAGAGGAGAAAATAGTATTTCTCTGAAAAGTTTTGTAACAGTCATGCAATTTAGCATGATAACTCAAATTCATTTCAGTTCTATTTAAATTCCTTTTAAAAACAGGAATTTTTTTAGCTGGGAATAAAATGTGATAATACTATTGATATGTGTTGACAGTAAATAAGCCAATTTACTGGGTTCGAGCATAGTTTCATATCCTTATGCCAGTGCTTCAGTGAAAATGAAAGCATTTCCTCAAGATAAATGCTTTATCTTTTCCTCATGTCAATAAAATTTCCTTCCCCCAGAAAGCTTATTTTGTTGAAAATAGAGAAGTTTATTTGAATTGAAAGGAGAAGTTCATAGAGGAAATGATGAAAATGCTAAGCACTGATTAGAAACATGATTCTTAAGTGTTATATCCAAAGCTCAAAAATATTTGTAAGATTATGCCTCTATGCATTGTTTACTTAATCCATCTAAGAATAATTACAGATAAATTACAATGTGCTTTATACAGATATTCCTTTTTTGGGTGACCTAGATTGGGCATTTAAGGTGCCACTGCCTCTGCAAGGAAGGGAATGTTATCTGCAACTGTTCTTCACTTGGCTTTCTACTTGAAAATCACCTATTTTCCCATTGCTTCTTCTATTTCCTTTTATATAGAATCTGTCTTTCACTATAAAACATTCGTGCTTTTATTGATTATAGGAAGCTTCTCTCTCCAAAATTGCTTTGGTTAGCAAAACTTATTTTCTCCGTGGGTTTGTTACAATAATTAAAAAAAGAAAATAATAACAAAAAAATGGATTAAAAACTGAAGAAAATTGTTCTATTCACTGCTGACAAAATACAAAAGTTGGAGAAGAAAACTGATGGAAAATGTGAGTTACAATGATTGTAACTAGAACAATAATTACGTATATTTCTGTGTTGAAAATGGTCCATTCATGAAAATGCTAAGCACTGATTAGAAACATGATTAAGTGTTATATCCAAAGCTCAAAAATATTTGTAAGATTATGCCTCTATGCATTGGCAAGCTCAGCCAGACTCACCTGTCTCATTCTCCATAGGTCTTCCCCACCCTGTGAAATATCTCGGGCTCTGCTTTCCACATCTTGGGAGGCCTCACAGGTCTTGGGGCCTGCTTCTAACTTGGCCACTCAAGGAATTGCAGGAGGCGGCTTGCCCTTCAGCTAGCTCCAGGGGTGAGTAACACCCAACTTAATTTTTGCAGCTTCTGAGAGGTGGCCGGTTGATGTGATATGAAAAGCAGTTTTCCTAGAGGCAGCTTCATACTACCCTGAAAGCAGTTGTTATTCTCATGATCTTTTAAGGCACTCCGTTTTAATCACAGATGTAAGGGGTCCTGGGGTGCTGCAGTAGTTATAACTTTGAAACTAGGGTATAAATAGCTTTTGGGGAGGGCTTGTCATAACTTCAAATGAACGCTAAGTGACTGGTCGTAAATCAAGGACTATCTTTAATCCAGACCTTAGAAACATATGTTTAAAGAATTTTCAAACCAAAAGATAATTACACAATTGCAGTGTAATTATAGCCCAATTATTATTTTTCAGATATAGTGGAAAATCCTTTGGATAAATTTAGTGCTTTGTAAGGAGAAATTTAGTGCTTTGTAAGGAGAAAGGAGAAAGTAGTGGCAATTGAACATTCATGCCACAGAAGGAACATGATATTGGTGGAAATTGCAAAAAAATTAAAATCAAATCAAAAAGTCCTCTACTTTTATTTTTTACACTACAGTACTCCAAAACTTTTGATTGTATTGACCCTTCAAAATTTGGAAAATTTCTGAAAGCAATGGGTATATTCCTGTATTTGATCATTCTGATAAGTGGTTTCTGAAATAGCACATGAGGTGGATGAAGAGTACTGGAAGCAACAGGAACACACATGCATAATGCAGGGGAAGACAGAACAACTTGGAAAGTTGTTCTATAGGACCACAAGAGTGAACACAACATTAAGAGGTAAAAATGCAATACAAGCAATTTCCTCCAGTTTCCCTCTTTTTAGCAAACTTATGCTCATTGAT
Source organism: Erythrolamprus reginae (assembly GCF_031021105.1). Lineage (NCBI taxonomy): Eukaryota > Metazoa > Chordata > Lepidosauria > Squamata > Dipsadidae > Erythrolamprus > Erythrolamprus reginae. The sequence goes on along the minus strand of NW_027248536.1, from coordinate 911,003 downwards.
ATTTTCATCGGCTATTGCACTAGAAAAATAATGCCAACTCATGGCCAAGTAGATAGCAGCCCTAATTTGCAGATCACATAGTGAGTGATAGCATGAAATTCCTGTTGCTATCCATCTATTTTTATTTACTTTATCAATACTTAAACCTTTGAAAATCAGGCTAGCACTTTCAAAAAAGTTCTGGGAGGGCAACATATTAAAGTGGAAAGGTGACAACCCCTTATACTGTAGTAAGCTTTTACCTTGTATTATAAAGGTCAATCATTTCAGAAACCTGACCTTCAGATTGATTTTTTTCTAGTTCTGTTCTTGAATTTTCCTTCCTAAAGCAAATTTATAAATGTAAACAACTATTATTTTTTTAATCTTTCTCAACCTCTTTTCAGATTTGCCTTCTTTTCAGGTTTGTCCCCCCCCCCCAAGTAAATTTGGGTACTCCTTGCACCTTACATATAAGGCTTCTGAACTGACAGCAGTTCCCTTACTCCTCCCTTACTCAGACAGCTGAGTAAGGGAGTAGCAAGCAGATCCCTCCATAAAAGGGAATTTCAATTCAGGTATAGCAATGCTAACTTTTGTTGCGGGTTATGGAGGAGGATATTCAGTTTCAGTTCAATGTTGAAAGTTTAGTCCCTTGGTTTTGTCCCCCCCCCCCCCTTCCTCAAGTTAAGTTGCAAAAAGTCCACAGGCCTCGGGCCGGAATCTCCCTTTGCCTCCTTGATTTTAAGTAAATTGGCAACCGTAGCTCCTCGCAGGAGGAACCCTATGGCGAGGCTGCTGCTTTTCCTTCCCGCCATTGGGTTAAACAGCGTCCGTCCGTCGCAGCAGCCCTGGCCAAGGCCCAGGGAAGAAGCTCCCCCAGCCCCCGTAAGAGCTTCCTGCTTTCCACAAGGTGCCGAAGAAGCCGCTTCTCTGCGGCAGGAACTGAGAGAGGTAGAAGAGAGGCTGGGAGGGACGTGCTGCTTTTACGGCCGCCGTCACGCCGGGCCGGGGAGGCGAAAGAGCGAAGCTCGGGCCACTCTCGGCGAAGACGCCCAAGGAAGCTGCACACGCGACCCCGACCTGCTCAGCCCCTTGGGACGCGAGGGGAAGGAGAGCCAAGCGAGACGGGAGCCGGCGCTTCCCTTCCCTCTCGTCCTCCTTTCCCGACCCAGGCCGGACTGGCGCCCGCCTTTTCCCTTCAGGGGGTGCCTCCGCCTCCTGGGACCCCTCACCCCGAGATGCGACCATGGACTGCAGGATCAAGTAAGCGTGTGGCGCGCGCGAGAGGGGGAGGGGAAACGTCAGTGGAAGCGGGGCGGCGGCGGGGCAAAGTCGGCTGCAAAGGGAAGGCAGGAGAGAACGAGGGGAGGCGTCAGGCTAGGCCTCAAAACCACCCCCAGCCCCACTTTGCATGTGCGCGGCTGCTGAGGAGGAGGAGGAGGCCGGCCGGCAGGCCGGCCGCGTACGGGAGCTGAGGTCAGCAGGAAAGAGGTGGGGGGAGGAGGAGAAGGCAGCGGAGCCCCATCCTCGCTTCTGGCGCGCGCTTCTTTCGGGGGGGGGGGGCTGCAATCCCAAACCAGATCGGTGGGGAGAGAGCTCCCTTTGGCAAGCACTTGGGCTTGCTTAGGTGGGCTCCTCCGGCTCAGGCTCGGCTTGCTTTGTCCTTGGTAAAAAGTAGCTTATGTAGTCAGTCCAAAGCTACTCTCCTCCCCCCTCCCCCCCTCCCCCCCCTTCGCAGTATAAAATCCGACTGTCCTTTTTTTTGAATGGCCGACAGTATACAGTAAGCAAAGGCAGTATCCGTCTGCCTTTGCTTGGCTCTGCCTCTGCTGGGTTTAACCTTCGTGGCCAGTGCTTGACACAATCAAATGAGAGTCAACAAGTAAAACACAAGACACAGCACATCTGTGCAGAAGGAAGTCCAATAAGAAACACAGCAGGCCAAGGCTGGTGTTTTCTTATCTCTTGGCAACCTATAAACCCACATGAACTACTTTTATCCCCATTTCTGCTGCCCAGTCTCAGTTTAGTTATGAACACAACCACACACAATATGTATCTTGGTATCTAGTATACAAAGATATAACAATGTTTATATGCATGATACCAGTAAGAGAGAAACAGTTTGGACAGGGGACGGTAGGCACGCTGGTGCACTTATGCACGCCCTTATGCACATCTTAAGATGTCATACTCCCCTTTCTCCAATGGGTAGGATTTGAAAAATAAACACTATACTGTAGTGTACTACTGTATGCCAGGTAACAATTTGATAGCATCAAAATTCCCCTGCATTAACTGAAAAGATAATATGTGGCAAGAGGGGGCAGGAGGATGTTGGCATAGGAAATTCTCATGACTGAAAATAATGTGAGCAGAATGATGCCACAGAATTAGTGGAGATAAACATTTTCTGTTTTAATAATTTCCACAGTGGGTTGGAAAAAATATACACCATTTGAATATCTGCCAATTCCAAGGAATTATTTCTAGAGTGAAAAATGAATGAATTTTTTCCTCATTTTAGTGATGGCGGCTAAAATCCTTTCCTGGCTTTGTAAAGCCTTGGTAAATCTTGCATTCTGAACTAGTTTTCATAGTTTTGCAAACTGACAATGATCTATTCATGGTGACCCAGCTGGAAAAGACATAAAAGCCCTTGCTTTTATGAACTGGTTGACATATTGAACTGGTTTGATACTTCATGGTGTAAAGTAACACCATTTGAAAGGCCTTTTTGTTGGAAGCCTAGAAGCAGTTATGCAGAAAACAGAAATATTGACCTATGGGGTGTTTATCTAGTTTCTAAAGAAGTTGTGGTTATAGTTGGAGAACCTGTTATAGAAGTTTTCTTTTCAGTCATTGTGGGTACTTCTGGAGTTAGCACAACTACCCAAACCATTACAGGAAAGAGCTCAGTTGCAAATCCTATTATAGTGCAATCTTGTGTACAGTTGCTAAGGAATAAGTTAGTCTCACAGAAAGACTAATTTCTAATTGAGCAAGCATAGTATTTACATTGTGTAAAGAATCATAACATCTTACCCAGAAATTGAAAATGGATTATTTTTGAGCTAGAAACCTCATGAATATAAATTTGGTAAAATAATAATAATTTCATGACTATTTTAATACATGGAATTTGTGTTCCACAACACATACGTTTATGTTCCTTAAACAACTGTGAAGTTTAATTTTCTTGAACGTAGCACATTCAGTTCCAGTTGCTGTTTAATATCTGCTACTTCTACCGTAGCTGCTGTTTAATATCTGCTACTTCTATTTACATATTTATTCATTCTTATGGTCAAATAGTTATGTAATCAACCAGAGGTTGACTTCTTTATTAGAGTTTGGGGTGGATGCTCACATGTTCATCTGCATGACACACTGATATTTGCAAGCTCAAATAATTATTGAAGCGGAAATTTCAATTTGCTTATTGCTTCTCAGTTGTTGTTCTGTCTTCAATTACCCATTCCCATTCTAGCACTCTTTAGTATTTTGTGAATGAATTATTTGAGTTATTGGCTGGAAATTTTAGAAGTTTAATTCCAACACAACTGGGAAATGTGATTCAGGGAAAACTAATATTAGCAAAATTCCATTAGAGTTTATTGTAAAACAAAAATCCATGCGGGGTCATAATGTCAAAATGAGGATAATCTTTCCTTGCTTAAGCCAATAGGTGATTGTTATTTAAAAATGGGAGTGAACTGATTAAAAAGTCCTTTATCAAATTCAATTATATCATATTTTATATATTACATGGGCATTAAGAAATAAATAAACATTACAACTGCAATAACAATTGCTTTGAAAATTTATAGAGGACTATAGCATGTATAGAAGTTGGGAGGAATAACTTCCAAGGCATACATTGAAATTATGACATTACATAGGACATACTGGAAGTGTTTCAAGAATCGCAATGAAATTGCATGATAAAAGGTAATCGACTTGCTCATTCACAAACTGTGAAATGATAGAATCCTTCAAGTTGCAGCTACAGAATTTGAAATACAGTGATCCCCCGCTCGTTGCGAGGGTTCCGTTCCAGGACCCCCCGCAACGAGCGGGTTTTCGCGAAGTAGCGCTGCGGAAGTAAAAACACCATCTGCGCATGTGCAGATGGTGTTTTTACTCCCACAGCGCTAGCGAGGAGCCGAAGATTGGGGGCGGCGCGGCTGTTTGCCACCGGCATGGGGGGCTTCCTAGCAGCCCCCCAAACCCGGGTTGGGGGTCCGGGGGGCGCTGGCTCTCGGCGCTTTCGAGCTGAGTCCGGGAGCGAATTCGCTTCCGGACTCAGCTCAAAAGCGCCGATAGCCAGCGCCAACGAACGGCTTGTCCACGCTGGCTCTCGGCGCTTTCGAGCTGAGTCCGGGAGCGAATTCGCTTCCGGACTCAGCTCAAAAGCGCCGATAGCCAGCGCCAACGAACGGCTTGTCCACGCTGACTCTCAGCGCTTTCGAGCCGAGTCCGGGAGCGAATTCGCTTCCGGACTCAGCTCAAAAGCGCCGATAGCCAGCGCCAACGAACGGCTTGTCCACGCTGACTCGGCGCTTTCGAGCTGAGTCCGGGAGCGAATTCGCTTCCGGACTCAGCTCAAAAGCGCCGATAGCCAGCGCCAACGAACGGCTTGTCCACGCTGACTCTCGGCGCTTTCGAGCTGAGTCCGGGAGCGAATTCGCTTCAGGACTCAGCTCGAAAGCGGCGAGAATGAACGGCGTGGGCGGGCGAAGGGCGGGCGGCAGCGAGGAGTTTGCGTGGGCGGTGGGGAAACTCCTCGCTGACGCCAGCAAGAGGGGGAAGACCTGGGGAAGCCGCCCAGCAGCTGATCTCCCGGTTGCCATCTACGCATGCGTGCCCATAGAAAAAACGGGCACGCATGCGTAGATGGTATTTTGACTTCCGGGTTGAAAAATCGCGAAGTACCCTGTTCGCAATGGTTGGGGACGCAATAAACGGGGGATCACTGTAGATGTTGAAAGAAGAACTGGCTAATGTACAGGATTATAAAGGATATAATATCAATAGTTTACATACATATGTATTTTGAGTGTATTTTTCTGTGGTCATTTATCACTATTTTATACTGTTTATTTCAATCCCTACTGAAGTAAGGGAAATGGATATTTCCCTAAAGATGTAAAACAAATGTTGTTTCTATCTTGCAGCAAGTTGTAGCTTAACTCTTCACTTTCAGTGTCAATTCCCACTTCTGTTTATCTTGGCAGGATTCTCTTTGTCCTTCGCAGTGATTCATTGCTGAGAGTTAGTGTACTAGAGCTGGATTAACCATTACATAATCTAATGAATTTCAGCAGTCAAGCTTAAATAATGTTTGTTGAGCTTGCATTGTAATACAATTTTATATGTCTCAACGATTGGTAAATATTCATTGTGTATTCTAAGAGACAAGTAATTATGAGTCAATACTATTATGCAGTTTAATGTTATAACAAACATAGCATTCCTGTGATTAGATTATTTAAATGTTTGGGACCAATTCATGAGTAGTCAGATATTTTGTTTTTACTTCCAGAGAAAATCCAGAGACTACCTTTGATTTGGTGATACAAGTAAAATGCCAGGCTTCTGAAAATGAAGGTAATGCACATTTATATTCTGCATATAAATTAGTTGTGCCAAAATGTAACAAGTTATATTTTTAATGTAGATAGACTAATATAGTTAGGAAATGTGCTTAATTGCTTTTTATTAAGGTTATTTTTAGGAATAGAACTACGTATATAATTATAGTTTACTACATTACATATGTTTTATATATTATTAGCTGTAGCAAAAACAATAATATTTAATTAGAGACATACACTTTGAGTTTGTGCTTTAACCTTTTTTCAATTTGCACATTATAATGGATTCCTTAAGTTGTGTTTTAGCAGTACATATAATTATGATGTTTAAGAAGGAACCCTCTTTGGCTATGTACACATAAGCATTTGTGCTGCTAATTTAAATCATTTGGTTGCCATTACTGTTTTAATAGCAAGTAGATAATAGTCATGTTAGGAAGGATAGTAACAACATTATGCTTTGTCTACTTAGATATGGTTATCCTGCTTAAATACAAAATAAAATAAATATTTTTCTCAAGATGTCTCCCCAAATAAACTTTTGTATTGGTTTAAACTTTAATTTTTAAAGTTGTATTTAGAAAGAATACCCAGTTTAGAAGCATTGTGGAGAATATAGATTAGCTAAATTCAAATGAATTTTGCAGGTAGTCCCCAGTTTATAACCATTTGTTCAGCATCTGTACAGGATTATGATGGTGTGGAAAAAGAGAATTATGATCCCTTCCTGAAATTATGGGTGTTGTAGCACTTTTACTGTCATGTGGTCAAAATCTGGGTGCTTGGTAGTCCACCTATCCTTACAACCAGATGTAAAGTGCTGTTACTAAACCCATTCATCTGTATGTCCTCCCATCATAGCCAGCCACCTGCGTGTGTGAAGTTGTGTCAACCTTGGCAGCTTTGACATGCATTCTGCCCACTTCTCTCTACCCTAAGTCCAGTTACTTTTGCATTTTTGCGCTGACAGGCATGCTGAGCTGATGTGAGGGACAGCTTTCTGTCTTGGTTACTGTACACCATTCTTTCAAGCAGATCTCATTCTTGCAATTGCACTCTACCTAAGAACACCTCTAGTTACAAACTTTTCTAGATAAGAACCGGGTGTTCCAGATTTTTTTGCCTCTTCTCAAGAACCATTTTCCACTTACAAACCCGAGCCTCCAAAACTGAAACCAGAAAAGGCAGGGAGAAGCCTCCCTGGGGCCTCTTTAGGAATCTGGGAGGAAACAGGGCCAGAAAAGGTGGGAAGAAGCCTCTGTGGGGGTCTTTCTAGGAATCTTCTGGGAGGAAACAGGGCCAGAAAAGGCAGAGAGAAGCCTCCGTGGGGCCTTTCTAGAAATCTCCTGGTGGGAAACAGGTCTGGAAAAGGTGGGGAGAAGCCTCCGTGGGGCCTCTCTAGGAATCTCCTGGGAGAAAACAGGGCCTCCATCCTCCCTGTGGTTTCCCCAATCACACCCATTATTTGCTTTTACATTAATTCCTATGGGAAAAATTGCTTCTTCTTACAAACTTTTCTACTTAAGAACCTGGTCACGGAACAAATTAAGTTCGTAAGTAGAGGTACCACTGTATTTGGAGAAGCGGCTTTCCAAACCATTGCAAGAACATTTGTGTCTGATAGCTTTCTAGTCTTCCTAACATGATCCTTTTGAAAGTTAGATTGTTTCTGATAACCTAGAAATTATTTTGGGCATGCCTAGTTTACAGTGGGAATAAGATCATGGTGGTGAAAGTGAGCTGGGATGGCAGAACACAGGTCAGCAGGAGTGTCAGAGTGTAGGGTGGTGAGGGTGACTGAAACCAGGGTAGGACTGCTTCCTACCTTACAAGACAAGCCTCCAAAAAGTCAGAGATGGGGAGGAAATGGGTGAGTGAAAGGAGTTGGAAGTCTTTGTGAGTTTTGGAGCTGGGAGAGATGAGGTATACAATAGTTTTGAACGAGTGGTCCTTGGCTAATTATTGGTATCACTTGGTCACAAATGGCAACAAGCATTGTCAGGTTTGTGGCAGTCCCAATTGTGAACATGTCAAGGACAACTTTTAATAGATAAATGGAAGAATAAGCATTATTTGTTAAAAGCATGGTATTCCAAATGTGTATCCTCTGGAACAACACAAATAGGAAATTCTTTGCACAGTGCAACTTTCTATAACAAATCTGCCCAGGAAAAAAATCCAGAACAGGTTTTAAGATATTAGTCAAAAAAAATCATAACCCCCCCCCCCCCCCCGCAAATAAAGTAAAAATCAAGCAAAATATTTAAAATATCTAAAAGGATTTTTAAAATCTACTTCAATAGCAGAAAGGCCGGGGCATGCTACTTTGACAATATATTATCAAGCTAGGACATATAATTCCATTTACTGTGGAAAATTCTTCTAAACAATGGTTCTAAATGGAAAGTATATTAGAGCCAGATAATTTTATAAATATGGGTTTTTTTCATGCAAAACCTTTTTCTAGAATAAAATTAAAAATGTGCCATTAAAACAATGCTTCAAAGAGGTTCCACAGACTTTCTTCAAAAATAAACATCATGATGAATGCACACTAGGGTCATGGACCACAGAAGAATGAAGAGAATGAGATAAACCTGGTTACTTGCTATGTGTCAAATGGAAATTTTAAATCTAGTGAAATTAAGGTTTTAACCTTGCTGTTCTGTTCGAAAAAACTCCCTAATCTTATGTTCCCGGGTCTATTTGACCCGGACTGCAAATTGATCATTTTAGGTACTTATATTTGGTCTTTTTGAAAGCTTTTTTCACCTGGAAACAAGTTTGAACATTTCTGCACACAATGGAATGAAAATTGAACTGAAGAAATTAATCCTTATTGGTTTATTTTGCACATAAATGTGCCTCCCCCCCGTTTTTGTGAAAGTTTTTTCAATTTATGGATAGTTTTGCTTGCAAAATCCATTCTATTTTACTAAAGTTGGTGTGGGATTGGTAGCTTGAACAGTTCTGCACACAATGATATGAAAATTGAAATGAGAAAAGTAAATCTTATTGGTTTATTTTGCTGATATAATGCATGCACCCCCCATTTCTGTGAAATAGTCTTCACTTTATGGATAGTTTTGCTAGCAGAATGCATTCTATTTTGCTAAAGTTGGTGTGGGATTTGTAGCTTGAACATTTCTGAACATAATGATATGAAAATTGAACTGGAAAAATTGATGCATATTGGTTTATTTTGCACATAAAGTTATTTCAATTTATATAAAAATTATGCTGTTAATTTCAAACTTACACACTTTTTTTTAGTAAAATGGATTTCTTTCATAAAATTAGTTATCTGGCTACAATGTGGTTGATTTTCAAAAGGATATTCCAAATATTTCTAGACAAATATGTATAACAAGTGACAATAATGGCACACAGCAAGGCCGGGGTGTGTGGCCCTTTTGTGGGAAAAATAAACCAATAAGAACCATTTTTTTCAGTTCATTTATATTTTTCTTATGTTCAGGATTGTTCAATTTAGGATATCAAACCTTTTGGGTGGAAATTCCTTAGGGATTTGTAGCCTTAAAAAATATAAATTGACATGAAATTCAGAAAGGATGGGGGGAGGGGCTTTTTGATCAAAATAGAAATATAAGTCTCAATTTTTCCAGTTCAATTTTCATATCATTATGTTCATAAATGTTCAAACTAGTTTTCCAGTTGAAAAAGTTTTCAAAAAGACCAAATTCAAGTACCTAAAAAAAATCATTTTGGTCCGGGTCTATATGACCCGAACAGACTAAACGTGACTTTTTTTTTGCCCAGAAAATTCCCCCCCCCCCAAATATTTTTTTGATGATCAGCATTGTTAAATTGAGTAAATGAATGCCTAAGATTTTAAAGAATATTTTGGATTTGGAGGATAAAAAAATAAAAAGTGAAAATGGTTGCAAGCATCTGAGGGGGTGGGGAGGCCTTATTTCTGATGTTAAAAAACCAGTAAGAATCGTTTTTTTCAGTTCCTTTATATTTTTCTTATATTCAGAAATGTTCAAGCTACCAATCCCACACCAACTTCAGTAAAATAGAATGCATTTTGCAAGCAAAACTATCCATAAATTGAAAAAACTTTCACAAAAACGGGGGGGAGGCACATTTATGTGCAAAATAAACCAATAAGGATTAATTTTTTCATTTCAATTTTCATATCATTGTGTGCAGAAATGTTCAGACTACTTTCCAAGTGAAAAAAGTTTTCAAATTGACCAAACATAAGCACTTCAAATGAAGAGTTTTCGGTCCGGGTCGTATGTGACCCGAACAGAAGATTTGTGATTTTTTTTGCCCAGCAAAAACTAAGCCCCCCACCCCCCAAAAAAAATTCTCATAGAGAGAACCCCTGAAATGATGAAAAGTCATGGAATTTCAAGTTTCAGATATGCAGGGAAAATGTTTTACAGGGGACTCAAACTTGGTTTCGGGTCGCATACGACCCGAACAGAACAGCAGGGTTTTAAATACTTGTACATTTTTCTTTTGTTTATATAATGCAACAAGCTTGAAACTATAAACTCTTTTGGATTGGAGGATCCTGTTATTTGTTTTGGAAGTGGACCTAGCCTAGTTTCAGGCTCTTTTCTTCTGACATTGCAAGACAAATTTGTGTGATTGGTGATTAAGCTATTCATTAAATTTTAGGCTGAGCAACCCGGAAATGACTCTCAAAAAAGAATTCTACTTATAGAGCTTTCCTGTCATATAGGAAATAAGTTATATTTGTGTGTGGTAATCATGGAATTGTGTATTGTAAGGAAGGAACTTCAAAGATAAATTATTCTGAAAGTAAGATTTTGGTATTTGTCAAAGGCCCTAAGTTAAATGAACAATCAATTAAATATTGAGGGCAGGGTCTTTGGTGAGTGTAAGGCCCATTAGGATTATATTAAGCAAAATGCCCCAAAATTGACAATAGCTCTGCAATTTTTCTATTATTTCAAAGGGACAAGATTTATACTGACTTTTTAAAAAGTATTTGCAACAAATGTTTATGCACAACTCTTACTCGGTGTTCATACCCATATAGGTCCTTTGCTTGATTAGGGAGAATACAGCCTAAATTTCTAAGGTTGTTTTCCAAAGGGTGTGAAGTGTGCCTAATGTGGTCCTTTGTCATGAAACTAGTATGATTAGAATGGAAGCCAGCATGTGGTTATGTATATTTTCATTCTGATAGAAATACCTTTTTTTGGTTTTGCAGTAGGCTTAGATCCCTCAATCTTGGCTTGGAAAAGTTAATTGGAGTTAATTTATAAGAAGTCTCAGAGTCATGGTTTTTCATAGAACCATGTTCATATTATTCATGATGGCCTATAAGTAGGTGTCATGAAGCAACGTGTTATGAATTTAAAAACTTAATTAGATTTGTCAGACCTTTCTAAAAAAAATTTAGTAGTGGTTTTCCCAGCAAAATATTCCCAGACCAGCAAAATATTAAACCAAATATCTATCTCTAAATTTAGGAGACCACTAACTGTAGCTATCTGTCAAGGAAAGTTCAGAGAAATTTCTTATTTTTATGTGGTGAAGGAGCAGTTGAAATACAGTTCATGTATTGTCACATTGCCCATTTTATTTATTTATTTGCATCCCATCTTTATTATTTTTACAACTAACTTAAGCCGTAAACTTATCTAATACACATCCTCCTTTCCCCCCCCACAACAATAATCCTGTAAGGAGAGTTGGGCTAAGAGTGACTGACCCAAAGAATATCTTTTACATCCTCCATATTAACTAAATCCTTGGATTATTTGAATTTATTTTATATACTATTTGTTATAGGACCAATAAGACTCAGTTTCCTTGAATATACATTTTATTTTATTGTTTAGAAAACCACTGTAATAAAAGTTACTGTTTATTTTTAACTTATTTTGTAAGTTCGGTTTCTCCCTTTTAGGTGGAATTTTGGTCATTGATTGTAATAAAGATCTGACTGATAAGCAATAGTGAGGGATTTCTGCTCTATGAATCTCATTTAAAATCTTATTCAACATTCCAACTGATGTTTCCTACTGTTTTGAAAGGTGCTAATGCTGTTTTCCTGTGGCTGATTTTAGGCTCTTTTAGAATTATATATTTCTGTTGCCTTTTTCAAAATATTTCACTTATATTTATGAATTCAATATAACATGCATACATTCATCGGTTACCCAGCTTAAGCCTTAAATAGATTTTCATGCTAGGATAAGCGTTTGCATATATCATACTTAAAAATGTGAACCATTCATTGTCTGCGCCCGCACTCTTTTCTTCTTTATAAAAGAGATTTGTATTTTAAATGGGTGTTCTTTCTTTCTTTCTTTTTTTTGGTATCCCATCTGCTTGCTGTGCTTGATCTTGCTGTGAAGTAGAGGTTAGCATGTGACATCATAAATGTTGCTGGGAAATATCAGGAACAGAGAATATTGTCTTCTAAAAAGAGTGAGCAACAAGAAAGACTGGAAGCAAAAATGATGCTCATATGGATAATACAACTTTAATATTTTTCTGGGATTTTCATTATTCTGTAAAAATAATTTTAGTATAGAATTAAAAAAAAGACTGTTGCCTTGTTATCATGAATCTACTTATAGTAGATACTGAGAAGACCTTTTCATTAGTTAATGTACATTAACAGTACAGTATTTTGCAGATTGTTTTTTTAAAAGTTATGCATAATATTTAGCTATTCCTGTCCTTCATATTGCATATAATTAATTGATCTGTTACTTTGGAGTTCTAACCTCAAGAAGAAGGCTTTCAATTTCAAAGAATACATTTTGGAAATCATTTTCAATTTCAGTATAACTCAAATATAGATCACCCAGATTGTGCTTTAAAACCATACAATATATCTGAATTTAATGTAAGACAGATCTATTTTGTTCCATCCCTATGCATATTTGCAATGGTATCCATGGGTGATCTTCTCCCTTCAGTAATGTTACCCACGCAACATTAATATCTCCATGTAGCCTTTTTGGCTTACTTCTCCCTTACTTTTTAATATACTGTATTGTATAGAAGAGTGTGTGTGTGTGTAAAATGTGTGTGTGTAAAATGTTTTAATAGTCTTTTATGTGTACTACCAGTTATAACTGATAGCCTTGGTAGAACACAGCTTCTAAAATCCCCAATTATTAAAAGACAGGCATTCCCAATCAGACCACAAATATACGTAGCATTCATTGATCAGGGGGCTAGAGTTTAATAGCCCCAAGTCTGGCAGCATAGAAGAGTCTTCAGACTCTTGCAGGAGATGAGGAGGGTGAGCTATTTCTCAAAAGAGCATTTCTTAGAAATTCAGTGAAGCTTCATGATCGACCATTGAGAAGTAGCAAGGTTATACAGATAAGCAAAGCTCATTTGTTTTACAAGCAATATTAACAATACTTTGAATGTATCACCTGAAAAAGTGGAGACTGCATGAGAAAATTCTTGGCTTGTATGCCTAGCTTTTTGAAGACTATGTTTATACATTGAATTCCAAATATAGAAATGCTAGGAGAGGATGGACACAATTAAGGATTTTTTTTTGTATATTCTTTTGTTAGTTTAAATTTAGGCGTATATCTTTGTACTACTATTGAACAAACAGGAAGCCTTATGTGATCATTTCAACCAAGCTTGCCTTAAATAGGCAAATTGTGGTGCACTTTTGTCATAACTAATGTATTTTGAACCTTACGTAAACCAAAGGTTCATTTACAGAAGCTGACTTTTTAAACCTGTACGATGCCTAAAGGAAGTTACTCTAAATTTTGGATTAACAATAAAGATATGACATGAATATTGCCAATTTTAGAGGTCTTGATAATCTGCTGGTTGGTGACTAAGAGCTTGATTTTTCTGCATTTGCTGATTGATGCAGTATCTCTCCTAGTAATTGTTTAATTAACCTCTTAAGGCACAACAAACAATTTTTAAAGCCTATAGACAAATTTATAAATGTGAGCTTCGGTTTGAGGCCTGTCTAATCACAAAAAAGAAGCAACTTGTTCAAAAACAAGGCAGAACTTGACTTTGCACCTAAATGTAGAATAATATTTATTTGTATATTATGTAATCATCTTGATTTCCAAAAGTTGAACAAATTTATCATAACAAAAGCACACATTTTGTACCTCAAGTTCATCAACCAAACATACTGAATACAGACAATTTTTCCAGCCATATGACCAAACACACAATATTATTGAAGAAGTGACTCCAGCTTTCTTTTTTTCTTCTGGGATTGTCTTCTTTCTCACTGACACATCCCTTTGGCCATTAAATTCCTTTAGTGCCCTGATTGTAATCAATTCACTTTTATTACATTTAATTTTAAGGCAATTGATTGGGTAGAGGTAGCATGCAAAGCTGCTGGATGTAAAATGCGAACAGTGGTAGTAGCAGTAGGTGATGGTGTATTGTGAGATATTTTTATAACCATAGCACCTGCAGATTGTTTTTCTATTCCCATCTTTCTCTGCTCTGTCAGTTAGTTGCACTCATTTCTCATTAATGTTTCAATTCCCTTTAAAAGATTTTCCAAAACCAACATCAAGTCATCTACAAAAGCCCTTAAGTTATGCTTCTTTTTAAAATATTTATTCCTACAATATCTTGTCTTATGTTTCTGTTCAGTATTTCAGGACCCAAAATAAACAAGAGAAGCAATAGCGACCTTCATTTCTTGGTGGTATACTTGTTTAGTACTATCACAGGTGGTGCTCTTAAGGTACTATTATCCTCCTGTTTTTAACAATAGTATTCTTCCATTCAGAAGACCAAATGAAAAGAATCAGATGGAAAGTTGCAGATGGTGACATTATTATAATATACTAGGCTGACAGGCACTCATCTGGTACCATTGTAAGTTTGAAGAGCTACTGGTTGTTAAAGGAGGATCACCTGTATTTATACATGTATTGAATTATGAAATCAAGAACCTGTATATTCTGTTGATAATTATAGAGAATTATAATTGTGAATTGTGTGAGGTAACCTCTGTAAAAGGCTTTGCAGTACATTGACTGATTATCTTTCCATGCGCCATGTTGCCTTCCTAAACGAATCCATGCCATTAAAAGCAAGCACTTTGGAAGCAATCACAATTTGTGAATCACTAGAATTGAAGTTGCTCTCAAAATGGCACCAGCTTTTGAGATGGCATGAAGGGGCCTCTGGGGAAAATTTTTATTTTTTTGTTTGTTTGTCGCTCATTCTGAAACAGACTCAGGGCAACTAACAAGTGACATAAATACAATAATAGTAAAATATAATCAGATTACACAATAAAATCAGTAATATAATACAATAACATCCTAAAACAATGATGGTGAACCTATGGAATGGGTGCCACAGGTGGCACGCTGAGCCATATCTGCTGGCACGTGAGCTGTTTGCCCTAACTCAGTTCTAACAATGCTTATGTGTGCCGGCCAGCTGATTTTTGGTTCACACAGAGGCTCTGGGAGAGCATTTTTGGCTTCCAGGGAGCCGGAGGATGGGGAGGGTGTTTTTACCCTCCCCCAGCTCCAGGGAAGCCTTTGGAGCCTCCGGAGGGTGAAACACTAGCCTATTGGGCCCACCAGAAGTTAGGAAACAAGCTGTTTCTGACCTCCAGAGGGCCTCCATGGGGTGGGGGAAGCTTCTTTTCACCCACCCCAGCATTGAATTATGGGTGTGGCCACTCGCACATGCATGATAGCATGCGTGCACACTCTTTCGGCACTCGAGGAAAAAAAGGTTCGCCATCACTGTCCTAAAAGAACCACGCATACACTACAGTCAATCTAGTTTCATGCAGCATATCTGCTGATTTTAGTACTTAGCGTTAGCTGATTGTAACATTTATTTCTAGCAGTTTCCTCTTTGTTTTGTGCACTTATTCTCTACCTAATCCTGGTAAGAAAGTTTACTATAGATCTTGACTATTTATTTTATGTTTTATATTGGAGGGAGGAAGAAGTAAGTTGATTTTAATTTTTAGAGATTGTCCTGTTAATTAAGCTATATGATATATGGAAAAGGACCTGGGGAGACTGGGCAAAGAGATGCTGCCAAGACAGCAGTCAGATAAGAGACAGCATAGTCCACAGCTAGAGGGTGGATGGGCAACTTAGAAGTTACCCTTTTCTTGTTTCTTAGGCTGTAAGATGAGGAGGAGAGAACAATTGTATTTTCATGTTTGCAAGATTCTGTCAATAAAGCTTCACATTAAAGCAGAATTGGTTTTGATTCCACGAGGTTGATAGAAACAGAAATATAAATGTTTACATTGTTTGCTTTAAAGAATTCTGAATTGGAGTAGGAAATTTTTCAAAGTCTATTCACCTTATAATTTATACATGAAAGAATTCGTATCATAGATCGTCCTTATTTAGTAACTGTCTCAGCAATCATTCATTAAGGTCACAGATGTCAACTTGTTAACTTGTGGTTAGAACCTTTTAGGGAAGTGCTGTATTCTAGAGAAAAGCAAATTAAGAAGAAATAGCTTGTTTGAGCTTGGTGTTTAGTGGCGGGTGTGTGTGTGTGTGTGACAAAACAAATAAAATGGTCAGGCACAGAATACTCTGAGAGAACTTTACCTGAATGGGATGAATGCAATGAGTAGTCTTTGCAATCTCTCCCTCTCTGTCACATGGTTTGCTTATGGTCATTTTTCTGGAACCAAATGCAGTTACTAGACAATACTATCTGTATTGCCATTGTTTTATTTGTCATTTTCTAACTGTAAGGTGTTTCTTGCAGGACTCTTCATCACAACTGGAAAAATGCTAATTATATAAGGAGTGTGGAAGTTCTGGCTGTCCCATAGTTGCTGAATGATGACCCAGAGATTTCAGTCAGCATAACTACTAGTAAAATACAATGTGTGGGGCTGACTTGGAGGCAGGATGGGCTGCTAGCTGGAATGCTTAATTGGGCTCATCCCTATGGCTCTGGAGGTACTGTGAGTTCAACGGAATTATGCATCTCTACCCATTATGCAGGTGCACCTGTGTTCCGGCAAGGTTTTTTGGTTCTGAACATACTGTTGGCACCTCCAGAGCTGCGGAGGCGAGCCCAATTAAGCATTTCGGCTAGCATCCCACCCCTGCTTGGAGGCGACTAGGGCATGAGTTATTTCTGATCCAAATTCAAGTGCAGTTTGTGGATTGAGTAAAACCCATGCAAATTCAAGTGCAGATTGTGGATTAAATAAAACCCCTGCAAAGACTGTCCTAAAGCTACCTCCTCTTAAGAGCAAGAGCCACAAGTTTAAGAGAACCTCCAAATGGTGTACCAATTCTGTCTGGGTCAGTACAGAAGTAGACCTGAAAAATCTCCAGATTGGGGAAGTTTTAGAAACTGCAATCAGTCTTGCTGAAACTGAGCCAAAGCCTGCTTTTCCCCTTTCAGCCCTGACAGATTCTAGACACTGGGAAAGAACTTCAATGGCACCACTTGTTTGGTCCTGGATGGAGAGGTACAATTGGGTGTCATCAACATAATAATCCAATGCTGCTTCATGACCTCCACATGTGCCCTAATGTAAATGTTAAATAGGAGCAGTGCCCTGAGGAATTTTGCAAAGCAATGTCATTGAATTGGTTCTATCCCATATTACCAAGGTCTTTATTTTCAATCAAATATATGCCCATCTATAGTTAGTTTGCAGAGGCTTTATTTTTAATATTAAATAATAAAATAATATAAGAAATAGCAGATGGGATGTGCGTCCCCAAAAAGTTCCAAACAAATTTGGAGCATTACCTTTATGAGTTTTAGCAACCAGAACCTAGAGCGGTGGGTCACAGTGATATCAAGGCCAAATGTGAGAAAATGCCTAGTTTGGATTCAAGTGAGTTTCAGGAGCAAGAGAGTCAAATTTCAAGAACATGCAGTTCACAACAAAATTTTGCTGCAAAGTCCCTACCAGGAGGATTGATTAAAGAACACCCTTGCTAGGTGAAGAGCATGCAGAGTTATTTTATTGTGCTTTGCATCATGTACGGTGCGCCTGGAAGTTGGATGTTGCTTCAGCAATTCTTGCTTATCCCCTTTACCATTGCCTCAAATCACAGCTCCAAAAACTGTCTACTTCAGTGATGGTGAACTTATGGCATGTGTGTCACAGGTGGCATGCAGGAGCTGAAATGGGCAACGCCTCATGTGCCCATATCTGAGGGCATGTGTCAACTCCTACATGCATGCATATGCTGGTTATTTGATTCTTTGGCCTTCTTTTTGGCTGTTTTTGCTCTTCCCAGGAAAGCCTTACAAAGCCTGGGGATGGGGGAAAACGGGCCAATGGGCCAACTGGAAGTTCAGAAACAAGCTTCTTGTTGGACCGTTGTGCCATTTTTCGCCATCCCCAGGCTTTAGGAGGCTGGGAACTGTGAAAAATGGCTTAACAGTCTTATCTGCAACGTCAGTGAGTCCTGTGTGCATGTGCAGCGGGGCAGTGTGTATGGGGTGGATGGGTTTGCACATGGGCATTGCGTTCTGTGTGGGGAAGCACATGTGTGGCAGGTACATGCATGTATCCTGTTGGCATCCGAGCCAAAAAAAGGTTAGCCATCACTGGTCTACTTCCTCAGGACCAAGAATTCAGATTCTTCCCTGATAATGGTGAGTCATGCATCTGTAGGAGCTGTATAAATAGAGTCTATTTAAGAGCAAATCCTACAGATTTGCCTTCGGAGCACTGTTTGCCCCAGCCCCTCTTAACCAGGAGGGATTGGGTCACCATACACAGGGCGGCAAAGTCAGTGGTCTGTGAATGTGAAAAGTATGTAAAATTAATTTTTGCTGTAGATATTGCCACAAGGTAATGCCTGAGAAGGATTCTTTTCAGCTGGGTTCATTCTTTGCTTTCTTCCAGTAGTGTTCTAAACTAGTGTTTCTTAAATATACTGTGGTGAAGGATCAGTTTTTAAAATTTCCAATCTGTTATGGACTGTTATTTTGTAAAATTTGATGAAAATGAATTATTAGAAATCAGGAAATTAGAAATCCCATTGATAAAATAGAAGCCTAGTATTTTTTACATTTAACAAATGTAAAATTGAATTGATCATATGCTTGAATATTTTGACAATGTCAGATGGCTATAAATTTGCCAGTGTTCTGAGCTAAAAAGCAGATTCACCATGTGAACACACCCCTCCCTCTAATGAGTTGGGTCAGCAGAAATCTGGGTTGGTTAAGTCCATTGTGGCTATGAACCCCTCGCAACCTCTGACTCCACAGACCTATTAAAGTCTTCTGTACCATAAATCTGGGGAACTTCATTGCCATCCCGTTCATGTACTCAAGAAGGCATGGTGCTGAAAGGTAGCTCTGATCCTACGGTCTAATCTCACAAAAGAGTCTTTAAGAACCAGCTATCTGCAGAGAAGTAGTTCTATTATCTGTTCTATTAGAATGCCACAAATATAAGAATTGTTACAATGTAGGTCCTGAGTTATTGAAAATTATTTAAGAGTCCTTTGTATACATTCCAGCAGAACTTTTCATGTCATCCTTAGTATTCTTAGGCTGATGGAACTGCCTCGATGGATATTTGTAAAGCTAATCTGAGTTTCAGAGATGGTTTTGGTAGATAAGAAAATAGGCAAAAGGGACAGCAGAAAATTTTCTACACTAACATATTTCGGCATCAGTCTTTAGCATCCAGCTAGCAACTTCAGTTAAATTGAGTAGTATTCATCGTTTGTTTCCAGATTGCTTATTTAAACCCTATGACAATCATTAAGTGTGTGTCCAATCACACTTGGCCAATAAAGAATTCTATTGTATTCTATTCTAGATATTTGTGTTTAGCTTAGAATATTTACAAAAGTAGTCAACTATGTTTCAATCAATAAGCTAAAGTTTAGAATGATACATACTAAACAAAGTCATTTTTCCACCAAGGCGTGTCTCTCTGATTAGTTAACTTTTTGATTTGCTGAAGACCGTGATGAGCCGGGGTGGTGCAGCAGGTAGAGTGCTGTATTGCAGGCCACTAAAGCTGACTTGTAGATCTGCAGGTCAGCAGTTCAAATCTCATCACCGGCTCAAGGTTGACTCAGCCTTCCATCCTTCCAAGGTGGGTAAAATGAGGACCTGGTTTGTGGGGGCAATATGCTGGCTTTGTTAAAAAGTGCTATTGGTAATATGTTGTAAGCCACCCTGAGTCTAAGGAGAAGGGTGGCATAAAAATCGAATAAATAAATACATTTCTTCCTTAGTTCCTTTATCTTCCTACTCATTAAACAGAATGGTATAGTTTTTCCCTTATGCTCCATTATTGTATCTAAAACTCTGGAATGAATAATATGGGTTAGTGTAGGTCTTTTTGTTATGGAAATCCAATGATGAATTTATTCTATAAAAAAAAGGTTTAGATTTTTCTCTTATAATTTCAGTACTTTTATGCGAATATTTACTGAATTTCTGTTGAATTCACTTAATAATTCAAACACCCCCCTCCCCCCCCCAATATAAGGCTTATTGCATGGACAAATAACTTCCTTGTGGTTAAGTGTATCAGCCTTGGGAAATATTTTATCACAAAGTGTGACCTTACAGGAATGTCAATACTGTATTACGGTTGCCAGCAGACATACCATTACAAATGTCTAAGACAGACACAAAGTTAATTTTTGAAATCTAAATATAACCTCATAATAATATGTGATATAAAATAATAAGAAACCGAGCACCAATAAGAAAAAAGACAAGTATTACTATAAATTGCCTTTCTTCAACTGTTACCTGAATTTTAATATTAAAATATTTTACTTTTATTTTAGAAGGGGAAAGGATTGATCTTAGACACTGATCATATTTCAGTTCAGTGTTGTTATCTATAGGCCAGAATATTACATGTGATCACTACTATTTATTTTATTAAGATGTGTAGAAAGATTTTCATTTGTTTATTGAACTAATGGTAACCATATTTGGAAGAGAGAGAAAAACATAGAAAAAAATGCGATAAGAGAAGTTGAAAGGGGAGTTTCTTGTTTATATCAGTCAGTATAGAAGTAACATGCATTTGTGTATTGATTTTTTTTCTGGATTGCATTAGCTGGTCCTATTTTCAGCTGCAAAAAATTGATTCCAATATAAACTGATATTCATGAAAAGTAAAGAACTGAATCAGCAAATAAAAGTCAATACTTAAGTGAGGAATCAAAGCTAATGAATTTGGTAGATATTGGTGCCCAGGGTCGTGCTAGAAAGAATAACAGTGCAGCCAGAAAGCGAGAATGTAAAACAATATTTGCTGCCCAAGTGATCCAATCTGGATAAATACAGGCCTTTCAGGACTAGAACTTACTTAATTGCTTAGTAAGAAACTCCAATTTACTATTCGATGGCTTACTTCTTGAGACACAAGTTCTTGGTTTGTCCCACAGCAACGTTCAGTAGCATGGTATTTCTTCATAACCTTCAGGAGCTGAGCCAGTGGATGTGAGCTTAATCTCTTCATGCTTATTAAACTCTTGTGCCATGTAACTGGAAAAATATTACTATTACAATACTATGTTTTCTGAATACATTGCAACAGAGCTTGTTTTCCACTGGATGATAGGGAATAGTGGAGAACTATAATGTATTCAATCAGTTGCTGTGGCCTAGAAGTGGAGCTCTTGCCTCATAATCAGGAGGTTGTGAGTTCGATCCTAGATAGAGGTCTCTTGCTTGGGCAGGGGTTTGGACTAGATGAATTGCAAGGTCCCTTTCCAACTCTGTTAATCTGTATTAAGGGAAGGTGAAAGGGTGATTATTTTCAGTTCTGATATGGTGGAACATTCCTCTTAAGATTTGATTGCCAACCACATGCTGGCTCTTAGAAACTTTTAAAAATAGAGGGATTTTTCTTCTAAGATCCTTTGGAAATTAAAGATCTCTGTTATGCTTACATTAAGTGCTTATATTTTGCTTGTATTTTTATTGTCTTTTATGTTTTTATTCCATTTCTGTGTTGTAAGCTACCAGAAATTTTTTGTTGAATCTGGTGATATATAAATACAGAAATGAAGTGGTCAATCAATAAAATATGTAATCTATGATAGTGCATATTGGAAGGAAAAAAACCTCTTCCTGTAGCTAGAAAAATGTGCTAATCCTTTATTTCATGAAACAGTATTTCCGTTGGTATGATTCTAGATGGTCTCATTACCAGTATTATTCCATTTTATCATTTCTTATTTTTTGACCAGCTGATTCCTTCACTCATCTGTATACTTGGTAAGCTATCAACTCATCAAATAGTATCAGCAACACTCAATAGCTATAATACTATTATAA
Organism: Erythrolamprus reginae; assembly: GCF_031021105.1. NCBI lineage: Eukaryota > Metazoa > Chordata > Lepidosauria > Squamata > Dipsadidae > Erythrolamprus > Erythrolamprus reginae. The sequence continues at coordinate 889,155 of NW_027248536.1, read as the reverse complement.
ACCTATGCAGCAATAATACTGTATATATTTGTAAGTTGTTCGCATAATTGCAAAGAATGCATAAAAGCATGCAATTGTAAACAATGGATTTCTCTTGAGAGGTAAATCATGTATAAAACGATGTCCTCTGAGTCAGATTACTTGAATCAAATTACGTTTGAGTCAAATAAATATGGTTACTTCATGGAAGTTCTTCAGCAACAATAGAGAGATCAATTGCCACTGATTTCTTCTGAAAATTTGTTCCCAAATTCCTGTGCTTTATTTGTGATCTCCCATACAATCAGGGGTGAAATGCTTCCAGTTTGGGTATGCCTGCCGGTCTTCGTAGAGCCGGAAGAGATTGTAGCGCAAATTTTTGCCCACTTGCCTGGACACCACCATTTGGAACCTTTTACCCTATGCGCATACGTAAAAGGTAAAAGAACCCAAATGGCGGCATCCAGGTGGATGGGTGAAGCATTGCGCTATGATGTCTTCCGGCTCTACGATGACTGGCAGGCATGCCCGAATTGGGAGTATTTCATCCCTGCATACAGTTACTGACTAGGTGACATCTTCTTTAACTTTTGAATTCAGTCAAGATTAGCAAGATATTGTTATTTCTGTAGGCACAAAACAAATATGTCTAGATAGTCATCCCTAATATTATTCTAAGATATATAAATACATTTAGTTTAGAATTTTCACTTACAGAATAATAAAATTGACTATATTGAATAAGTATGTGTTTTAGGTTTGTAAGAATGTTTGGAATGTTTGTGGCATATCATGAGGTGCTTTCACAAAAGGGTTGCCAATATGGAAATGGAAAATCATAAAACATTTATTGGAAGGCAAAATGTTGCTGCCCTCAACAACCCGCAGCACCAGCTTACGTTATTAACTGAACAAGCTGTATTCCTTGTATTTAAGTAATATAAGTATTTTGTCAACTGCGTTTGAGTCAGATGGATGCAAAGTATAGAGCAAATATTAAGGGCTGATTTCATGAAGACCATTAATGTTTAAGACAGTGATGGCACGTGGAGCCATATCTGCTGCATGTGAGCTGTTGCCCTAGTTCAGCTTCAATGCATATGTGTGTGCCAGTCAACTGATTTTTGGCTCACACAGAGGCTCTGGGAGGGCATTTTTGGCTTCCAGAGAGCCTCTGGGGGATGGGGGGTGTTTTTACCCTCCCCTGGCTCCAGGGAAGCCTTTGGCGCCTGGAGAGGGTGAAACATGAGCCTACTGGGCCCACCAGAAGTTGGAAAATAGGCTGTTTTTGGCCTCCAGTCCCCCCCGGCCCCCAGTGCTTCCGGGGGCCAGGGGAAGCTGTTTTCTTCCTCCCCAGGCATTGAATTGTAGATGTGGGCATTTGCACATGTACAATAGTGCATGACCACACTCTTCTGGCACCCAAGGGAAAAAAGGTTTGTCATCACTGCTATAAGATGTCTCTCTTAACTAATAGCTTTTTGATATTTATAATGCATTCTGGACTTTTTTCAATCTCATGCTTCTTTCTCTTATTTTAAAATTACAATAGTAAAAATGCTTAAGCTTTTATAGCAGGAAAAATATGAATCAGAAGATATCCAACATAGATTAGCTTAATAACAGAATAGAAGCCAAGACAGTTCAAACTTATCTTATTATTGAATGTCATGTATTGCTCTAAATTGCTGAATCATATTTCTTGTCATATTTCTTGATAATAGTACATAGTAAGTGGGGGGACAGAGGTCGGCTCCTAGGTCTCTCCCTTGTGGGGTGCCTCAGGGGTCGGTCCTCTCCCCCCTGCTATTTAACATCTACATGAAACCGCTGGGCGAGATCATCCAAGGACATGGGGTGAGGTATCATCAATATGCGGATGATACCCAGCTTTACATCTCCACCCCATGCCCAGTCAGCGAAGCGGTGGAAGTGATGTGCCGGTGCCTGGAGGCTGTTGGGGCCTGGATGGGTGTCAACAGACTCAAGCTCAACCCGGATAAGACGGAGTGGCTGTGGGTTCTGCCTCCCAAGGACAACTCCATCTGTCCGTCCATTACCCTGGGGGGGGGAATTATTGACCCCCTCAGAGAGGGTCCGCAACTTGGGCGTCCTCCTCGATCCACAGCTCACATTAGAACAACATCTCTCAGCTGTGGCGAGGGGGGCGTTTGCCCAGGTTCGCCTGGTGCACCAGTTGCGGCCCTACCTGGACCGGGACTCATTGCTCACAGTCACTCATGCCCTCATCACCTCGAGGTTCGACTACTGTAATGCTCTCTACATGGGGCTACCTTTGAAAAGTGTTCGGAAACTTCAGATCGTGCAGAATGCAGCTGCGAGAGCAGTCATGGGCTTACCCAGGTATGCCCATGTTTCACCATCACTCCGCAGCCTGCATTGGCTGCCGATCAGTTTCCGGTCACAATTCAAAGTGTTGGTTATGACCTTTAAAGCCCTTCATGGCACTGGACCAGAATATCTCCGAGACCGCCTTCTGCCGCACGAATCCCAGCGACCGATTAGGTCCCACAGAGTGGGCCTCCTCCGGGTCCCGTCAACTAAACAATGCCGGTTGGCGGGCCCCAGGGGGAGAGCCTTCTCTGTGGCGGCACCGGCTCTCTGGAACCAACTCCCCCCGGAGATCAGGACTGCCCCTACTCTTCCTGCCTTCCGTAAACTCCTCAAAACCCACCTTTGCCGTCAGGCATGGGGAAACTAAACATCTTCCCCTGGGCACGTTGAATTTATATATGGTATGCTTGTGTGTGTGTGTATGTTAGTATAGGGGTTTTTCTTAAATTTATAATATTTTAATTAATTGGATTAATGTATTGGATTGTCTTTTCACTTGTTGTGAGCCGCCCCGAGTTTTCGGAGAGGGGCGGCATACAAATCCAAATAATAAATAAATAAATGTAAATAGTTAGTAACAAGTAAGTAATAAGTAGTAGTGAATGTATTATACACTATGTAATTGGTAATTCTTTGTCATGTCCAAAGTTGTGAGTGATTTCGGCAAATATCTAAAAGCAGGGGAATCCCTGTGGTGGTGGCAGGCGAGGAATCCCGCGGGAGCGGCAAGCAAGGGGGAAAACCTGGCGGGGCAGTCACAAAGCAGGGGAATCCCTGCGGCAGTAAGAGCGCACGCGCAGTGAGAAAGCTCACGTACCCAGGCTTGAGTTTGTAAGGTGAAAATGGTTCTTAAGAAGAGGCAAACAAATCTTAAACACCCGGTTCGTATCTCGAAAAGTTCATATAAAGAGGTGTTCGTAAGATGAGGTACCACTCTAGTTCACTTTTGATTTGTGAAAGAGATTTTTTAAAATGGCTGATGGAATCTAAAAATACGTATGGCATTTTTCATAGCAGGTACATTGAGATTATGTATTAACAATAATCTTGAAGACATATAGATTATAAATGGCAGAGACAAATCACATAAGATTAAATGTGGATTATTCTGTAATGGCTCTAATAAATATCAGGAGATTGAAAGAGCTTTCTAGTTTTATCCCAATAAAGCTGAAATTGATTTAAATATCAAATCCATTCACAATTATTTTATTTTTAGAGTGGAATGACCTAATATGATAAAGATCCATGAGTCTTTAAAATCCTATTCTTGAAGTGCATGTGTTAGTGAATTTAAAGAGAGGTTGTTTGGAATGGGAATAACTGAGATATTGTAACTACTAATAAAACATTTACCACTCTTTTCTGGAATAAAAGTGTGGCATTTTATTGAAGCATATTTTTGGATGTAATTATTTAAACATTTAATCAATCAGCTTGGTGTTATGGTAAGACATCAGGTTGGGAACCAGTAGATAGTGAATTCTAGTCCTGCCTTAGGATAGTTATGAAATCAGCTGGGTGACACTACACCAGTTACACCCTCTAAGCCCTAGGAAACATAGTGGAGAAGCACTTCTGAAAAATCTTGCCCAAAAAAACCTGCATGGACTTGCCCAGGAGTCAATAGCTAGCTCAAAACAGTCAAACAAAATGCCACCCTAAAGAATAACATGTCAGAGATTCTGTTCAGGTATAATGCTAAATAGAAGCAGGTAAAGCTTACTGATTTTTTTAAGCTATTTTGATCATATCTGATCCATGCCACTATATACAGCAGTAAAAAACTCACAGATATTAGAAGATATTTTTCCTCCTTCATCTCCATGTATTATGTTTTTAGAGTAGGTGTTGGTAGCTTATAGTCTCAGGGCTACATGCATTTCTTGGACTGGTTCTCAAGCAATTTTAAAATAAGCAATTAGTGAGCAATTCAGCTCTTTTACAAAAACGACATGCCCCTTTCCATTAGCCTGCTGTCGAGGGAAGAGATAATAAAAAGGAATCTTTGAAAAAGAGAGAAAGATAGAAAATGAAGTGCCAGAAAGATAATAGTAAGTTTGCAAGCCTTGGGTTCTGGCCCCATTTACTATTTACTTCCTACCTATTCTAGCATTTCCTACTGGCATATGGTGTGATCCTAATGTGACCTTTTCACTAAAGAGTGGCTTCTTAGTTTGTTCTAGAACTAACAATATGATGCAACAGTAGCTGACCTTCCCAAGAATCCTGAACATTTAATTTAAAAACTCTATTGTTTCATTGGGTCTGTTTAAAAATAAAATGTCTCTGCTTATTTTTGCAATTTTATTGTCCTGTATTTTTAATAATACATAATATTCCTGATTAGGGAAATAGGTGATTGATAAATATTTTCAATCCTGAAATAAAGATAACTGCAAAGTAGGACAGGTTATGGCAATCCCACGCAGAATCCTCTTTTTTTAAAGGGTCTATATTGTGACTCTGCTGTGAGCTAAGGCTTAGATAGTGATGTCCCTATTCTTTTGGATGCCATAAAAGCACTTATTTCTTGCTTGCTGACAAAAAACAGCCCAGCCAGCTTTTTTCCCTCCTGCTGGTAATTGGCAATTATCAGCGGAGAACAGTCACTTGTAGCCTACTACTGCTCGTTTGTTTTGTGGCTGAAAGGAATGATTACAACTCCTTATTTTATTTTGATAATGTCTTCTGCTTTGATGAAAAAAAATAAACCATTATTGGAATCTAGTTATGTTAATTGACATCACTGATGGTAATATGGATGCCCATATCTACAAACCTAATAAATTTTGCTAAGTATATTGCTGTTTTCCATCTATTTGTTTTATAAAAATAATTGACAAGGAATTAATTCAGTCAACAACAACAAAAAAAAAAGGGAGGAGAAGCAACCAAGGAAAAAAGTTAGGCTTTTTAAACTAGAAGCCTAAGAGTATTTGGGGCTAGTAATGTCCTGTGCAGTTAAAATATAATATTGGCATCATTGGGTATCTAGTAAACAGAAGAATGCTAACCTGAATGTTCCTTCAGATGGAGATGGGGATTTATTTATTTATTTATTTATTTATTTATTTATTTATTTATTTATTTATTTATTTATTTATTTATTTATTTATTTATTTATTTATTTATTTATTTATTTATTTATTTATTTATTTATTTATTTATTTATTTATTTATTTATTTATTTATTTATTTATTTATTTATTTATTTATTTATTTATTTATTTATTTATTTATTTATTTATTTATTTATTTATTTATTTATTTATTTATTAGATTTGTATGCCGCCCCTCTCCATAGACTCGGGGCGGCTCACAACAATAATAAAACAGTATACGGTAAACAAATCTAATATTTAAAAAGTATCTAAATACCCATTAATTTAAAAACCATTCAACACAAGCATACCATACATAAAACTATATAAGCCTGGGGGAAATGTCTCAATTCCCCAAAGCCTGATGGCAGAGGTGAGTTTTAAGAAGTTTGCGAAAGGCAAGGACGGTGGGGGCAATCCTAATCTCCGGGGGGAGCTGGTTCCAGAGGGTCGGGGCCGTCACAGAGAAGGCTCTTCCCCTGGGTCCCGCCAAACGACATTGTTTAGTCGACGGGACCCGGAGAAGGCCGTCTCTGTGGGAGCTAAACGGTCGCTGGGATTCGTGCGGCAGAAGGCAGTCTTGGAGATGTTCTGGTCCGATGCCATGAAGGGCTTTATAGGTCATAACCAACACTTTGAATACATATATACATATACAGTATACATATACATATATATTGCAAAAATTCAGGAGTAACTGTCACACCACTGTGATTGACTTTGAATGGAAGACTGTGTGCTGGCGATAAAATATAGTTTTGTGATTTCAACCTAAGAGGGAACTCCCATGAATTCAACTCAAGAGCATCTTAGACTGTGGTATCCTGCACATTTACATGGAAATAAACCCCACAAAACCTACTAGAACCGATGAAGTGTTTCATTTGCTTGTTATACCACTTCATGTGTTTACTGTTTAAGTAGTATGATCTACATTTAGAATCGCTTTATTCCTCTCAGCCTAATGAAGTGGTGTAGACAAGAAGCACATCCAAAAGGACTAAGTCTAACTTTATTGTAAGGCTACATTAAGAAAATTTTACAAGTTTGAAAGTACATTTCACCCCCTCCCTCACATTTACAGCTCAAGGAACTATAAAAAGGTTCCCTCCTGAGACGTTGCCATGCTCCTGTTGCTTGTGCAGCTCAGCTGTCACTTGTCTGACTGTTTCCTAGTCTGCGACTCTTCTCCTGTCTCCCAAGGTCATTTGCATATACCATTACAATTTCTGAACCAATAAAAAAGTGAAGTGTTGGCACTTGATCAAGTGGTATATATTTTTTCTAAGATTAAAGTGACAACATTTAAAGAGAATAATCTGGGAATAATAGTAAAAACAATTTCAAAATAGGTAAGCTACAAATTTGATATATGACATTAGAATAGCTTTCAATATGTTAATAACTGAAATCTCAAATACCAACATTTTTTTAAAAAACCATTGACACATTTTCCTATAGCACTAATTTGTAGTGCTATACTGAGGAAAATTGTGGTTTGGAAATTCAGTGATTTTTTTTCCCTTGGAAGATTTGCTACTTCTCCGTACTGAAGGAGCGGGTCCAGCAGTCACATGGGTTGCTCATGTCCAATCCGGTGGAACTGAGCCTAGTATTAAAAAAGCTTGCCGGATCCGCCCCTTCCCCAGAATTCGCTCAGTTCGCATATCCTGCGGTTGTATTGTGATAGCTCGTTCAACATTCGTTCAACATTCTAACACCTTCCCTTCGATCTTTTCCTTCAAAAATAGTAAGACTGTTTATCCTTATTGGTTTTACTTGCACTAATAGCGCCAGCCGTTTGCGGGTCGGCTTTTTTCCCTTGGAGAAGTTGCGGTTTCGTTTTCCCCCGGCGGTTTTGCCGTGTACGATCCCCGCGGCCGCTTGTGGATTCTTTTAATCCTTTGGCCTGGAGGTTCTAGTGCAAGTATTAATTGATTGCCTTATTGATTCTCTATTGCATATATATTAAAGGGCTTAAAATATACCTCCTGCGGAGTGAGACGGCTTTCTAGTCTCCTGGACTTAGTCGATCGCTTCCCCTTTAAGGCATATTCGGAGCGATTTTTCGGCGCGAAGGCCTTCGCGCCCTTTTTAAATCTAGGCCTCTCGTGTTGGCCTCCTGCCAGCCGCGTAGGCCTCAGTCCACCGCGTGGATCCCGGAGCGGGCCTTGGGGGTCCCAGGCTAAATTCTCCACCGGCTAAGCCTCCAACCAGAGTGCCTTGGTTTACTTAATTGAAAAGTTTAGGGAGGCTGGCCCCGCTGGATTTGGGGGCACGAACTCTGGGTTTGCCCAGATTGTCCTCACGTCTCAGCAGCTTCGAGGCCTCGAAGCAGGATCCATTCCTCTTGGGAAGTCCTTAAAATTCTTCTCCTTTTCTATTCAGTTATTGGCTCAGCCTTGTCTTCTGTTAATTTTCAGACTATGGCTTCCTTTCCCAAGAGAGGCACAACTAAAGGTCCCAGAGAGGCCAGGCCTACAGGTGATGAGATTACTAGTATCCCCCAGGCCTCTTCCTCCTCTTCTCCTGGGGCCCGCCCCTCGACTAAGGTCACCAGGGCCGAGAAGAGAAGGGACCTAGCCCTACAAAGAATCCATGACAAATCAGCAAAACGTTTAAAAGTGCAGGCCCAAGTACTCAGTAGTCAAGACCCCCCAGAGGCTTCTAGTCTACCTCCTTCTGGGGTCCCTGTGTTATCTCTGGATGAGCCTAACCTAGACAGACCCCAACCTAACCTATGGGGCATAGGGCCAGAGGAACCAGATATTATTGAAGATCCCTCCCAGCCAGGATCCTCCCAGGCCTTTAGGGACTCTTCTGCCATTCCTGCTGATATTTCTAATCTACCTCCTGAGTTCCAATCTATTTTTGCTGTGTTGTCTAAGGCCATTGATGCCAAACTCTCTTCCATCAATGAGCCTCCCTTACCTCCTCCTCCTCCTCGTCCCTCCCGCCCCTTGGGTTCTTCCCCAGCGGTTAGGGCTCCTATTCAGGATGATTCAGATTCCTCTCAGGACGAATATGAGGATATGGAGGATGATGAGGACCCTTTCCAAGGGCTATCAGATGATGAGGAATCCCAAATAAAGGTTCCTTCTCCAATTACCATTTTCCCTTCTCAATTATTCAAATCTCTCCTCCTCAAAGCTAGGATTTCTACGGGATTAGCGGCCCAGGAGAAACAAGCCTCCACTTCCACTGATCCCCCGGAGGAGAATTTACCTTATTTCACTGAGGAACAGGAGGATAACGAGGTAATTCCTATGCCTAAATTATTTAAAGATGCCTTGCTCAAACAGTGGGATTTCCCAGCCTCTAGTCTTAATCCCTCAACTAAAGACAGGAAGTTGTACAAACTTTCCTCTTCCTATGAAGAGCTTCTATCCTTTCCCAAACCGGATGAACCTGTCAAGATCCTTCATTCGGCAGCGGCTGTGCCGGGAGAGGCGGAGGAAGTCCTCCGCCCAGAAGACAAGCGCATTGAACAAATGCTCAAAAGAGGATTCACGGCAGATTCCTGGGCCATTAAAAGTTCTGCAGCAGCCTCCTTTTTCTCCAGAGCCATGCTGCTGTGGCTTCGCCAACTTCAACAGCATATTCCTCCCGATGACTTGAGAGGTCAACAAGACTTCAACAAGGTCTTTGCAGCTGCCCAGTACGTGGCTGATGCCACCTTGCAATCTACCAGATTTTCTGCTAAGTCTATTGCAGCTTCTACAACGGCAAGGAGACTCCTCTGGATTCGCCCTTGGCAAGCGGGAGTACGCCAGAAGTGGCAGTTATCCCAGGGACCCTTAAAGCGCGACCTTCTTTTCGGTGATCTTCTGGATCCACTCCTCACGGAAACCACGGATAAGAAGAAAGTTTTGGGTCCAACCACAAAAAAGGCTACCAAAACGCAGTCCTTTCGTCGCCCGGGGCGCCAGCAAGATCAAGCGGCTTCCTATCAGAGATCTCCAGGTCAGTATTCCCCCCGCTTTCGTTCCCAAAGTAGGAACTCCAGGGGTAGAGGTTTTCGCTTCCAAAGGGGAGCTTCTTCTAACAGGGCCTCAAAAAAACCTAGATGGTAATTTTCCCTCTATTCCCATAGGGGGTCGCCTAGCCCATTTCGCCTCAAATTGGCGTCTCACCTCCAAGGACCCCTGGGTCATTGACACTGTTCAAACTGGCCTTCTGTTAGAATTTATTTCTCCTCCCCCCAAACGTTTTATTTCCTGCCCTTCTCCCAGGTCCTCCTCAGATTGTGACCGTATGGAAGAGGCCATTTCTCATCTATTGTCCATCAGAGCCATTCAACCGGTTCCTTCCGGTCAGAAGGGCCTAGGTTTTTACTCCATTTTATTTATGGTTCCAAAATCCTCTGGAGGTTGGAGAGCTATTTTGGATTTAAAGAAACTAAACCTATTCATCAAATATAGGAAGTTTAAAATGCACTCCTTATCTTCTATTTTGGCCGCCATTCACTCCGGAGATTTCATGGTCTCCTTAGACCTCACTGAGGCCTACCTTCACATTCCTATAGCCAAATGCCACAGGAAGTTTTTACGTTTTTCCTTTCAAGGCAGGCATTTCCAGTATAGGGCGATGCCATTTGGCCTTTCCTCGGCCCCTCGGGTCTTTACAAAGCTCTTGGGGTCCCTAGCGGCCTATATCCGGGCGTCTCCCATTCACATTTTATGTTATCTTGATGATATTTTGATTCATGGGAACTCCCTAGAGAAAGTGAAAACAGACCTTTCTGTCACCATGTCAGTCCTTCAGGACCATGGTTTTTCCATCAACTTTGAAAAAAGTCACCTCCAACCTTCCACATCCATTTCTCACCTGGGTTCCATTATCAGTTCAGAATCTTCCCAGGTTTTTCTCTCTCCCGAGAGAAAACTCAGTATAGGGGAGTTAATTTCTAACATTTTATCTAATTCTTCAGTATCCATAGTCACTCTGTCTTCCCTTTTGGGGAAGATGGTGTCATGCATAGGCATCATTCCCTGGGCTCGCCTTCATGCTAGGGAACTCCAGTGGCTCCTATTACCCTTTCAGAGATCGGGGCACAGCAACTCAAATCGGCGCATTGTCATCCCACCAAGTGTTCGCAGATCCTTCAAGTGGTGGAAGTCTCCGGCCATGGACAAATGATCCCCGTTCAGATGCCCGGATCAATTTGTCATCACCACAGATGCCAGTCTATCGGGATGGGGCGCCCACGCCCAGGGGATGATAGCCCAGGGCACGTGGTCCCCGGAGGAAGCTTCCAGGCCAATCAATTGGCTAGAGTTAAGAGCCGTTTCCCTGGCTCTGAAGCATTTCTCTCCTCGCATTCCCAACCGGCACGTTCTCATTCTCACCGACAACATTGCCACAAAAAGCCATATCTGCAGACAGGGGGGCACGAGATCCAAAGCTCTCATGAGGGAGGCCCTCAAGTTAGGCCTTTGGGCGGAAAAACATCTTCGGTCGCTCCTAGCCGATCACATCTCGGGGAGCCTCAACGTCCAGGCGGACTGGCTATCTCGAGCAACGATAGACCCAGGAGAGTGGAACCTCCATCAGGACCTGTTCCATCAAATCACCCTCAGATTCGGCCTACCAATCCTGGATCTCTTCGCGACCAAGGCGAACGCCCAACTCCCTCGCTTCTATTCCAGATTTCCATCCCCGGGAGCGGAAGCAATCAATGCCCTCCGGAGTCCATGGCCTCCAGGCCTACTCTACGCATTTCCTCCAATTCCAATCCTCCCGGACGTGATTCACAAGGTCCTCACCGAGAGGGCCCGAGTAATCCTAATCGCCCCTCACTGGCCCCGCCGGCCCTGGTTCGCGGATCTCCAACAGTTGTCCGTCCAGGACCCTTGGCGACTCCCCGTTTCGGGGGATATGCTGCGGCAGGGGGCCTCTTTCCATCCAGACCCGGAGTGGTTCCACCTCACCGCCTGGCTGTTATCAGGAGAGATTTAGAACTGCGTGGTCATGACCCCGATTCAGTGGAGGTCATTTTAAAGGCCAGAAAGGGTTCGACCAATCGAATCTACGACCACACGTGGTCCAAGTTTCACCAGTGGTGTCTACAGGAAGGTCTCTCCCCTCTGTGCATCCCCATACACAGAATAATTTCCTTCCTTCTGCAAGGTTTCCATAAAGGACTTTCCACCAGCACCCTCCGGCGTCATCTGGCAGCCATTTCATCTGTCCTAGGGGGTCCCCGCAGACAGCCTCTCCGATCCTTCCCTGAAGTTCAGGAATTCCTCAAGGGCATAGCCAACCTCAGACCTTCCAAGGTCCACAGGTACCCATCCTGGGATTTGCCACGGGTTCTCCATTCCCTCATGCAGGCACCATACGAACCCCTAAAATCGGCGTCCCTCAGGTACCTATCCTTTAAGGTAGCATTCCTGGTGGCTATTACCTCTGCCCGACGCATTTCGGAGCTGGCTGCCCTCTCAATCAGGCAGGACCTTTGTCAATTCCATCAGGACAAGGTAGTCTTGCGACTGGACCCCACCTTCTTACCCAAGGTCAGTTCCATGTTCCACAGATCTCAGGATATTGTCCTACCTTCCTTCTGCCTCCAACGAGACCATCCCTTGGCAATTAGATGGCACACCCTGGATCTCACCAGAGCGCTGAGAATTTATATCCAACGCACAGGACCCTTTCGGAGGTCAGAAGCACTTTTTGTAGCCTATCATCCCAGAGTCATGGGGGCCAAAGTGTCTTCAACAGTAATAGGCCGTTGGATCAGAGGGACTATATCTAAGGCCTATGAGTCGGCCTCCCTCTCAGTTCCAAGGAACATCACAGCGCATTCCACCAGGAGCGCAGCCACCTCGGCCGCTTGGGCGACTCAAGCCCCGTTGGAGGAGGTCTGCAAAGCAGCCACTTGGGCCTCGCCAAATTCCTTCATCAGGCACTACAAGATTGATTCTTACGCTTCAGCGGACGCTGCCTTCGGCAGAAGGGTACTCCAATCCGTTATCTCACACGATAGCAATCTAATCCCACCCTAGGGACCATCTATTGGGTATGTCCCATGTGACTGCTGGACCCGCTCCTTCAGTACGGAGAATAGGCGTTGATTGCTTACCTGAACGCCTCTTCTCGTACGGTGAGCGGGTACAGCAGTCACTTCCCGCCCTTGTATGTGTCTTCTTTACCTTTCTATAATCCTTTTTCCTCTAACAATGAGAGTTGAACACTACAGAGCTTCACAACTGAGCCTAGTCTATGGATTCGCGAATTCTGGGGAAGGGGCGGATCCGGCAAGCTTTTTTAATACTAGGCTCAGTTCCACCGGATTGGACATGAGCAACCCATGTGACTGCTGTACCCGCTCACCGTACGAGAAGAGGCGTTCAGGTAAGCAATCAACGCCTATTTTCAAAGAGAAATTAGATTTCAGCCTAATGCTCAACTAAGATATTTAGCAGTGGGTAGGGCAGTCAGTTTCCAGTTTGCTCTGGGTCCAATTCAAGCTGTTGAATTCATCTTTAAAGCCTATGATGGCATGGGTCCATCTTATCTATGAAACCATCTCACCCTGATGGGATTAGCATGCCCCACCCAGGCTGGCAGAACAGGCATTGTTTTGTTGCAGATCCTGGTGTTCAAGGAATTTCAGCTGACGAAATCCAGGAAAAGAGCTTTTTCTGCCATGATGCCCACCCTCTAGGTTAGAACAAGGGTGTCAAACTCGATTTAATTGACCTTGGAAGGATAGGGGGGCATGGGCAGCTCGATGTCATTCATTGAAACTCCATTTTTGCTGCCAGAGGTCTTCAGGAGGTCATTGTGGCTGAAAATGAAGCCCTGGCAGGCCACACACAGCCCTCCTGAGCTCCATTTTTGCTGGCAAAGGCACTGTGGCCCAGTCCTACACTTTTCCAGGGTGGGACTGCGGGTCAGATCTAGGTACCCCTTGGGCTGGATTCAGCACCTAAGCCTTGAGTTTGACACCCCTGCTCTAGAACATCCTGCCACTGAAGATGAGATCTGAATTCACCCTTTTAGGCCTTCAATCCAGAAGGGATTGAAGAATTGACTCTGCCTGCCAACTGGTTTGTGACTCCGATGGAGGAATGGCATCTTGGAGGTGATAAATGGATTAGAGAGATCCCACATCCTCCTCATGTATACTTTGTTCCCTTCCTTTTCATCTAGGTCAATTGGATTTTAACTGAATTTTAAATTTAGTGTCATTATAGTTTAATGCTTTATACTATACTTTTATTGAATGACTGTAAGCTACCACCCAAACCCTCCAGTTTTTAAAAATTTTATTTATTTAATTTTAAATGTATCAAATGTGGAGACCCATTCCTTGTATCTGATATTGCCACGATGTCAAACCGGAAGTCCAATATAAGCTACTTTGAGTTGTCTTGGCAAGATGGGCAGCATAGAAGTTTAATATGTTAATGAATAAATTTCAATGAGGAAAACACTTAGATTTGAGTACTGTATTCTTTAAAATCCTCTTTTCCTACCTTCCAAACTATCTTTGAGTATGGTGACCTAGAGAAAGTGTTTTTGTACTTATATTTATTTTCAAGCATATATAATCCATTTATTACTTTGATCCGATAATGAGACGATCCACTAATATCAACTAATAATGATATAAACTACTGTATTAGGTAACACAGCATTAAGCTATATGGGATTTTAAAGGAATAGTCTTTTTCATGGTACCAGTAAGGTAGTTAAGTAAAGAAGTTTCAGAGATGACATAATTGGGTTTTTATTAAGCTCTAGTGAGAACCTAGGATGATTCACCAATCAGTATAGAAATCACGTTTTATAGTACAGTAACTAATGCTGGTATCTGGAATGAGACGTTTTATATTCAAAGAGCCATTCAACAGTAAAGCTTGTAAAGTGATTTTGAATACAGGAAGTCCTCAGCATATGACCACAATTGAACTCAACATGTTGCTAATCGAGAAATTTGTTAAGTGAATTTGGCCCATTTTATGACTTTTCTTACCAAATTTGTTAAGTGAATTACTGCAGTTCATAAATTAGTAACATGACTGTTAAATGAATCTGGTTTCCCCATTGACTTTGCTTCTTAGAACATCGCAAAAGGGGATCACATGACTCTGGAACACTGCAGCGGTCATAAATGTGAATCAGCTGTCAAGCATCTGAATATAAATCATGTAGCCATGGGAATGCTGCAACAGTCATAATTATGAAAAATTGTCACAAATTACCTTTTTCAATGGCATTATAACTTCTAATGGTTACTAAATGAACTGTTGTAAATCAAGGAGTACCTGTAGTTACCTAATACTTTTCTTGGACTTGTAATGTAGAGAATAGGAGAAAGGAAAAACCCTTGTGTGTTGCTTTAAACATGGTTTCCAGTAAACCTGGAAAACAGGGAAATCAGGGAATTATCAGGGAAATTGGCAGTTCGGGAAATATTGGAATTATCAGAGAATTCGTGAAAATAACAGAATAAATCAGGAAAAAAACCGAACTATTAAAATGTTTAAATTTCAGGAAAAAATCATGTAAAAAAAAAATGGGGATTGCGCTGCCTGGCAGAGTCAAGCAAATATGAGCATAAATGTGGCAACAACTTGCTTCCTGGCTTAGCCGTTTGGTATGATGTCATCTATGATCCCGCCTTAACTAGATCGTAAGTTACAGGGAAATGTCAGGGAAATATCAGGGAATTTCAAAATGCTTTCCCCCTGGACACCCTGTTCAAAGCTTTAAAAAGTCTCTTTAAAATTTTATAGAAAAATTATCCAGGTTGCTCTCTTCATTTGCTATTTGTACATCCATTTTAATTATTAAGACTTCAGCTGCTTTCTCTAGTTCCATTGCGGTATATTTTTCTATTCCATTCTTACAGCCTGTCATTTTTAAATCCACTTTTAAATCAGTCTTAATCATGTTAGGTAACACAGTCAATCTGTAGAGGCAGACACTCTTAAAATTAACTTTGGGGTCCGTTGTTCAAAAATATCTTTCAGCATATGCAATATTAAAATATTTGCTTCATTTGGTATTAGTAAGTTGAGTTCTCTTTTAATTGTAATCTTTAGTTCCTTCTACTCTGTAATGTCCAAGTTATTAAGGCTCCTTATTTCCTATGAAAATAATTTTTTATAATTAATTGTAGAATTTTATTTATTTTATCTATTTGTAATTTTCTAAAATCAAAGTTTTACTTATCCCGTTGCTGTTTACTCCAAAATTCTTTAAGTCCTTAAACTTGTATTTAAAATTCTTTCACTAAGATTAGAAGGAAAATTGCCCAGTGTTGTAAATGTAAAACATGACAGTCCAAAAGTTCCTAATAGCTGAAAATCAGTTAAAAAAACCATTTGCAAAAGTGACTAGAAAAAGAAATATGCGAACTCAGTGTTCATTTAAGGCACTGACTGAAATATGAACAAGATGATTATTGTCTCGGCTCCCAGATATCTAAAAGTGCAGGACACTGTTGACCAGTGTTCCCTCTAATTTTTTTGGGGGGTGGGCGGAAAAGTATAGTGTCTGAGCGGCAACAAACAAACAAACAAAACAAACAAATTAAAAACCCAACCTGTTTTGCCTCAGAGAATTTCAAAATAAAATACTGTACTGTGTGTCTAAATCAGTGAGCTCATAATAGGGCAACTCTATCAATATCAAAATGCCACTTAAATAGTTGAGCTAGTTTCAAACTAGATTTTGATTTTCTTTCTCTCTTCCTTACTCCCATTCTTTTTCTTTCTCTTTTCCTTCCTCTCTTTTTTCTATCTGTTTCTCTCTCTTCCTCTCTTCCTCTCTCTCTCCTTCCCTCTCACTCTTTCCCTCTCGGCTTCTGGGCAGGTTTGGAAAACTCTGAGTTGATGATGATTTTTAAGTGAGCGATTGCTCACTGCTCAGCTTAGAGGGAACTTGCAAGGAGCATCTCTCTGAACCACTTGTGAACGAAGTCTATTCCCTGTCTCCCCCCAGCACCGCATTTTGCACAGCCATTGCAGAGCCTGTCTTCCATTTTTTGCCCAGTTTGATATTCACCTTTCCTGCAGGGAATTCCATGTGTCTGCTAACTTATAACCTAAGTATAATTAGGAGAGGGGTCCCTTTATTTCCATAGAAACAAAGAAGTCCTGGGTCTCTTAATTTAAAGATTTTGAAGTCTCTTTGATTTTTGCAAACTAGATACAGTATGAACTGAGATCTTTAAATCTTCTTTTCTCAGGAAAAAGCACCAGGACTCTGCAGAACTTTAAGCTTGTTTCTTCATGTATGGTTGAAGTGCCTGGGCAGCCTGTTCTAAATATCACAACATGTAGGCCTGTCATTTGATTCAAATGCTTACATTTTCTTTAATATCCCAAGCTAAAGTTACAGTGGCACATTATTCTTCAATTTAGAAAATGTAAGATGTAAAATGTAAGTAATTTTACATTTTACACCTTACATTTTTTAAATATCATTTTTGATGATGCAGTAGTGAAGTGTATCCCATTCCAGTTTTAAAACATTTTAAATCATTATTTTGACTCGTAAAAGCTTTAAGGTTTTTTAAAAAAGTTGTCTTCTCTTAAGATTTAAAGTTAGAGAAAAACATGTTTCCCATGGCATATAGTTTCAACTTTATAACGAGTACCTTTTAAAAGAACCCCAATGCAAATACTTGCATCCTGATACAAATCCATGCCCTGAGCCTTAAAAAAATTAGTGCCATTGTTGTTTAAGGCCTATATCTGTTAAAATTTTATCCTATCTTTCTGCTTAAACAATGGAAAGTTTTTCCGTATGTTCAAATAACATCTTCATCAGGTTCACAACAGGATACCTTAGTTAATTTTCAGTTGAGTGCCTGATAGGATTTTCTTTTTCTGGTTGGTTGGGTGAAAGTCTAGACACTGAGAGATGAGGCTTTACCAGGGCCTCACAATATAGTTATTGTGAATGTTAAGTAGAAGCAGCATCCTCTGATGTACAGATTCCCTGCCCAAACCAGAAGTACAAAGACATGGCTTTTGTTCCAAAGGAAAGGGACTAATCTAAATGCTGCACAGTGTGAAAAACTTTTTATGCAAGAGGGGAGAAGAACTTGCCTTAGGGGTGAGAGGTCAGGAGTTTAACCTTTGACCATAAAATAAGAGATCAGCAAAGGGTGGGATGAACAAGGCCAGGGAAAATCCTCTCCAAGTACTTTGGGCATTGTTTACTGAAAACGGGTCAAGGAAATGATTGTCAGGGTGGTTATGTGAATTCTCGTGAGAGGCATGATTTCTATTGACTTTGAATTTCTTGTGACTTGTGAAGATTTCTTCTCTTCCTCTTTTAGTGTAAGGAATAGCAGAGTAAACTTTGTCCCTTGGTCTTTAGTTCCAGCATAATTATTAATTATTTTGGTTTTACACCAGTTTTCCTCCTGAAGTAATGCCAACATCCCTTTGTGTTTCTATGGATTTTTGTGCCTTGTGCTAATTAACTATTCCTAGAATTTTTTAAATATATTTGTAGAAAATGGTATTACTCCTTGGGCTCTTTTTAGTTAACACACTAAATTATGAATGTCTTTCAGATGATTTATTTGGCAGACAGTGGGAAGATTGTCCTTAGTTAACACAGAGATATTTGGGTGGCATTGTTATTGTAAAACACCAGGGGAGAGCTGTTCTCAGTTGTAATGCTAAAGAAATTAGGACATTTTTCTCTGTGATTTTGTTTTGGCATTAAAAGTGTTCTCAAACTTAGTTCCAATCCAATTATACATGATGGAATGGAGTGTCAGCTAATAGACAGCCATCCACATAGTCAGATTTACTGGTCTAAGCTAATCATTACTCTTTTTATTCTTAAATTAAATTATAAATTAAATATACTGTATATGAAAGTTATTGGTTGTTGGCTAGATGAATTGTGTGGTTTATTTTTTATCTTCATCTATAATTTTTAATAGGAACTCACAATCTTATTTTGGATGTAAATATAGCATATATTTCTGTACATTTACATCTAAAATAGCATATTTTAGCATATTTTAAAAAAATATATATGCTAAGCGTTGTGTAATTTATTTAATTTTAGAATCTAAAATATGAACTATTTTTTTAGTAACTGATTTGATCTTTTTCTCATTGCATATATAATATTTCTGTGTTCTGTGAATGAAAATAATGTAAGACATGGAATATCTGTTTAACTGAAATAAAAGTAGATGAAGATGAATTTAGTTATGGAATTTGTACATTGCTCCATTTTGTCACGATTCTGGATAGCTCATGGAATGATTCATATGTCCCAATTCTCTTTTTTTCCTGAATTGCTAATTCTTTCAACCTTTTAGGCAGTATTTTTAAACCAGAAAATAAATTGGATTTATTCTAAAATATGAATGGTATTTGAACAAAATTTGTTTTGATTTGCTTTTAATTAAAATTAACTATATTCTTGCTATTAGACATTAATCAAGCATTTAAATAAATATTTCTCCTAATCTGTCATATTACAATTACAATTCAGATGATTTGGGCATTATATTATTTTGTTTTAGATATTGCAGAAATTAATATAATATAAATATAAATCAAATACATAAATAAATAAATAAATGTTAAGATATTAGGTGGTCTTTTCAAGTTTACTAAAACCATAGAAGATCATAACTATAAGTTGAAACTATTGAAAGCAGTAAATATGGGATGCGTGATATGTGCGGCTTTCCTGACATTCATCTCCCACTGGCAACCATTCTGCCTTCTCACAATTCCAGGGCTTTGACTAATACAAGTAGCATAGATTGTATGTTGGGTTACTTGGATTGGGAAATGTGGATATTTTTATACTTGACATTTACTGTATTTTTCGGAATATAAGACGTACCTTTTTCCTCCCTAAAACGAGCTGAAAATTTCTTGTGTGTCTTATACTCTGAATGCAGCTTTTTTCCTAAGCTCTCTCTCTCTCTCCCCAGCCTTAACTAGGTGCTAGGTGCTAACAATATTCTCAGCTCTTATCTGGTAGGTTCTTTCATTGTTACTCTCTGAGAAGAATGTTTTCCAAGCTCTAAGTCTTTGCAGAGTTTTTTTCCATTACTCTACCTTGCTCCAAGTAAGTTTCTTTCCAGCCCTAACCAGGTCCTAACAATGTTCCCAGCTCTTACCGCTTGCAAGGTCTTTCTTTGTTATTCTTTGCAAAGAATGTTTTCCAAGCCTTAAGGTTTTGCAATTTTTTTTATTGCTTTAATTTGTTCCACATGTTTCTTTCCAGTCCTAACCTGGCGCTAACAATGTTCCCAGCTCTTACCGGCTTGTAACATCTTTCATTGTTACTCTCTGTTAAGAATGTTTTCCAAGCCCTAAGTCTTTGCAGGTTTTTTTCATTGCTCTATTTGCTTAGAATTTTTCTTTTTAGCCCTAACCAGATTCTAATAATGTTCCCAGCTCTTACTGGCTTGCCAGCTCTTTCATTGTTACTCTCTCCAAATAAGGGTTTTTTTAAAGATCTAACCCAGGGATAAAATAATGTGCTGAAACTGACCAGACTAAGGATGCTAGCCAGATGAATATTTGGAAAGCAGATTCTTTTCCCTATTTTCCTTATTCCTATTTTCTTATACTCTGAAAAATACGGTATATACCTCCACAATCCTGTGAAATATAAAATGTTCATAATATATCATTTTTAAAAATTCTGAAAACAGAAATAAAAATTGGACAATTACACATAGTTCCTTATAAGGGGCCAACATCACAGCAAGAACAATGGATCAAAAACAATGTGAATGTGGATCTGAACCACAAAGAAAGCCTACAACTTAGCCTAATAGTTTATTTCCTTTAAAAGATCTTTTATAGCAGTTGGAATAGCACTGATTATTTTCTCTGAAGAAACCCTGTTAACCTGTTTTCTTTGCTTATCAGAAGTTTAGTGTTGCTTTTAAAGACTGGTATGCGAAGCACGTCAAAACATAGATTTTCAGCTATGTTGCCTGTCATAGATAAATCAATACTTAAATGTATGTGGAACAGCATTTAATTTTTTCCCCTTGTGCTCACATGGAAGGCCCTTGGGACAGATGGCCCCTCACTGTTGATGGTTGGACCCACAGCTTCAGAGGAGTGTGAAGAAAAGAAATTGCTTTCTTTGTCAAGGTGTTTTCAATTCAATTCTCACCCATTAGCCCTGTTTTGTTAAGTTTTGAATTACTCCATCAGGTGACTGATGAGTCTATTTCCCTCTCTTTGGCTATTGAAATAGGATGGTGTAAAATGGAAAAGGAAAATCAAAAATCAAGTTTTCAGTTATTGATTACTAAAATGTCTTTAATCTGTCCCCTGGCTTGATGTATTTGAACTGTAAAATAATATTAAATGTAAATGGAAAGCAAAAAAAATGGAAGCTTTAATATACTGCTCAAAAAAATAAAGGGAACACCCAAATAATAAATCCTAGCTCTGAATGAATGAAATATTCTCCTTGAATACTTTGTTCTGTACAAAGTTGAATGTGCACAACAGCATGTGAAATTGATTGTCAAGTGTTGCTTTCTAAGTGGACAGTTTGATTTCACAGAAGTTTGATTTACTTGGAGTTATATTGTGTTGTTTACGTGTTGTTTATTTATTTGAGCAGTGTATATTTAAAGTAAAATATATATTTGAAACAGATAAGTAGGAATCAGTGGATAATATTTTAATATTATTGTGATTCTCTATATTGATTGTGATTTTTTATTTAAACTAGTCGAGACATTAAATACCTCTTTGTACATGTAAGAAACCCTAGATTCTCAAGTTAAATTCCTAGTGGGATCACAGGGATGCAAAATAAAATCTGATACATTTGGTAATGTCACAATCAGAGTGGTTTGAATTATGCTATCCTGGATACTCCCAGAATGGGAATTGATCTATCGGATCAGATTTGGGGTTTAGTGTCAGCTAAGTTCCCCTGTGTGTCCCTGCATTACCTGTTTTAAGAAACAGAGGGTTTCCATTTCCTTCATATAAAACATGAAATAAAATAGTCATTATGGAAAAATACATTTTAGAAAGGATTTTTGTTTTGAAAAAGAAAAGAACATCTCAGTTAGGATACTTAGTTTAGCAACAATATTACAACAACAACGTAATATGTTGTTTTGCATTTCAGTTTCAGAACTATTACAGTTTCAAAACTTCTAGGTAATTGATAAAATGTGTATTAGAATTCCATATATAAATACTATTTTCAACAGATTTTTTAGGAGTGGTTTTGCAGCCATTTAACCCAATGGTTGAATTTTAAGTGACTTTTGATGCTATTACTATTGATGTACTATTGTAAAAAGCTTGCAGGTAGTTTATGACTTAAGACCTTAATAGAATTAGGAATTAAGATGGTAGTTGTTGTGAACTACACAGTTGTTAATTGAACCAGTTTTCAGCAATGGACTTTTTCTTTTGTCCAGAAACCAGATGTAAATACTGGAATCCAGCAAATAAATAACTAAATTGCTAAAAATTATGGTAATATGACTCTGGAATACTGCAAAAGGCTATAAATGCGAGCCGGTTACCAAGTATCCAAAATGCAATCATGTGAACAGGGGTAGATATATGTAGGGGGTGTTCTGATCTCCGGCTAAGGCCACTGTTAATTGAAATAAAAGCTTGCTAAATGCAGAGGTTTATAAAAACAAAACATCTTTATTTTTCTTCCTTCTGTTACAAACTGCGTCATCTCGGTATGCAGTCTCTCTTATCTCAGTCTTTAGTAGTTAAGGTAGCATAAACATCCTCAAAGCATTCCACTACCCATTAAAAAATTTATGGCTAGGCAGCATTAGCTAATAAAAACTGCAATTAAAAACACGTAAAACAAAGCTTAGACACCTCCATATTGTTTTATAACAGATTGAAAACGCCACCCTTCTTCTCTGCTAACACCCGGATGCGACAAATTAATTACTTAATTAATTAACCTGTTCTTCGCCTTAATATTTCTTCCCTGACACTTGCTCCCTTCGTCTCTGCAAGCATCTGAAAGAAGGATTTACCCATCTAATATCTGTTTCTCCTTCACTTGAATCTGAACTCATAGGAACGTCCTGTGGTTGGTCTCCTCCTTCTTCCTCTGCCTGTAAATCAGGCCCTGCCACAAATTCATAAACACTATCCGAATCAGAATCTGCAAAACCCCCAAAATGAACAGGAGTATACACAACACCATCCCTCTCCTCATGGCCCCTCCCATCCCCCGGGGGAGAATTAGGGTTGGGTTTGTCAGGAAAATGAACATGAAAGTCAAGAAGCAATTCAGGAGCGTGAAAGTCCTGAGGATCCATCCAGACAGTATTCTGAGGCCCACGTGATTAAGAAAGCCTACAACTTGTATTTTGGTTGCAAAATATGAGACTAGGACAAAAACTGGGCACCACAGATATGCTGTAATTCACATGGATCGAGATTTTTCCAATGGTTGAATGGGAATAAACCTTCTATTCCTTTCTCAGTGCCAATGATTTGGAGAGAACCAACAGATAATGTCAGTAATTGTTATTTTTGTATGTTGCCTCCAATTGCGAAAAGTCTTACTAAGAAAAATAAGTTGTATGTGCAGTATCCAAACATTCCCTCAGCAATATGTCCAGTATCTCTTGGAAAAGGACTACTGATTCTAAAAGCGCCTGAATCTTTCATAGTTCAGTCATAGAAACATAGACACATAGAAGATTGACGGCAGAAAAAGACCTTATGGTCCATCTAGTCTCCCCTTATACTGTTTCCTGTATTTTATCTTAGGATGGATATATGTTTATCCCGGGCATGTTTAAATTCAGTTACTGTGGATTTACCAACCACGTCTGCTGGAAGTTTGTTCCAAGCATCTACTACTCTTTCAGTAAAATAATATTTTCTCATGTTACTTCTGATCTTTCCCCCAATTAACCTCAGATTGTGCCTCCTTGTTCTTGTGTTAACTTTCCTATTAAAAACACTTTCCTCCTGAACCTTATTGAACCATTTAACATATTTAAATGTTTCGATCATGTCCCCGCTTTCCATTCTGTCTTCCAGACTATACAGATTGAGTTCATTAAGTCTTTCCTGATACGTTTTATGCTTAAGACCTTCCACCATTCTTGTAGCCCGTCTTTGGACCCGTTCAATTTTGTCAATTTCTTTTTGTAGGTGAGGTCTCCAGAACTGAACACAGTATTCCAAATGTGGTCTCACCAGCATTCTATATAGCGGGATCATAATCTCCCTCTTCCTGCTTGTTATACCTCTAGCTATGCAGCCAAGCATCCTACTTGCTTTCCCTACCGCCTGACTGCACTGTTCACCCATTTTGAGACTGTCAGAAATTACTACCCCTAAATCCTTTTCTTCTGAAGTATTTGCTAACACAGAACTGCCAATACAATACTCAGATTGAGGATTCCTTTTCCCCAAGTGCATTATTTTACATTTGGAAACATTAAACTGCAGTTTCCATTGCTTAGACCATTTATCTAGTAAAGCTAAATCATTTACCATATTACAGACGCCTCCAGGAATATCAACCCTATTGCACACTTTAGAGTCATCGGCAAATAGGCAAACCTTCCCTACCAAACCTTCCCCTATGTCACTCACAAACATATTAAAAAGAATAGGACCCAGAACAGACCCTTGTGGCACACCGCTTGTAACCTGACTCTGCTCAGAATACTCGCTGTTAACAATAATTCTCTGATGTCTACGCTTCAGCCAGCTGCAAATCCATTGAACTATCCAGGGATTAAGTCCAATCTTCACTAATTTATCTATCAGCTCTTTATGTGGAACCGTATCAAAGGCTTTGCTGAAGTCCAGATAGGCAATATCCATGGCACCACCTTCATCCAATACCTTTGTAACATAATCAGAGAAATCAATGAGATTAGTCTGACATGATTTGCCTTCAGTAAAGCCATGCTGGTTTGGGTCCAATAAATCATTGGTTTTTAGGTGCTGATTTATCCTCTTTTTGAGTAGAGTCACCATCATTCTAACTATAACTGATGTCAAGCTAACGGGCCTGTAGTTATCAGCTTCTTCTCTAGTGCCCTTCTTGTGGATAGGCACAACACTGGCCAGGCAGACTTTTTTTCATTGACTATACATCATTGCTAAACCAT
This sequence comes from Erythrolamprus reginae, assembly GCF_031021105.1. Taxonomy (NCBI): domain Eukaryota; kingdom Metazoa; phylum Chordata; class Lepidosauria; order Squamata; family Dipsadidae; genus Erythrolamprus; species Erythrolamprus reginae. The sequence continues at coordinate 864,612 of NW_027248536.1, read as the reverse complement.
AGTGGTTTCTTCTTCCTTTTACCTTTAGTTATTTGCCTTACATACAGTCCAGTGGCTTTTAAGATGGCCTTTTTTAATGCAGTCCACTAGGCGCTTGCTCCTGTCGTTTTATCCCTCCCTTTTAATAATTCATTGAAGAACCTCAGGAAGCTTGTAGTGATGAACAAACAGCCTTACATGGCCCTTATCTGCCATCCTCATCCACTGAACTGCACCTCATAACATAAATGTAATTGAATGACCTAATAAGAGTTTTGTATCTTCTGAAGGACAAGGCAGAGGCTTTAGGTTCAAGACTAAAGCAGTGGAATCTCCTGGCAAGTGATGTTTGCGTACCTCTGTACCGTGACCATGAAAAAGATCTTCCATTCTTTGCCCAGGAAGGTGGTACTGCTGTTTGTAACAACATCTGTGGTTTAATGTCAGCCATCAACATAGATTATAATCCAGATGAGTGGAGGTTGTTTGTTGACGCTTCCAAGACTAATCTTAAAGATGTATTGCTTCATAATGGCAATCAGCTACCATCTGTTCAAGTTGCAACTAAAGAAACATATGAAAACTTGAAAGAGCTGTTAAAATGCATTAACTACAACATCAATGGTCAGTCTGTGATGACCTGAAAGTGGTTGCTATGTTACTTGGTCTTCAAGGTGGATGTACAAAGTATTGCTGCTTCCTGTGTGAATGGGACAGTCATGCAAAAGAAATGCACTATATCAAAAGAGACTGGCCATTACAGCAGACACTGCAACTAGGGATTAAAAATGTAAAGTATCCAGCACTTGTAGACAGCAACGAGATTTTACTACCTCCATTACACATCAAGTTGGGATTAATGAAAAACTTAGTGAAGGCAATGGACAGGAATTAAGCAGCTTTCATGTACCTGATAAGTAAATTTCCATCACCTACTGCTGCAAAAATAATAATACAGTCATACCTCGTCTTACGAACCTAATTGGTTCCAGGGGGAGGTTCGTAAGACGAAAGGTTCGTAAGACGAAACATTGTTTCCCATAGGAAACAATGTAAAGTCAATTAATCTGTGCAACCAAAAAAAAACACCCGCAAAAAAAGGCTGCCGCCCGGCTGTCACCTTTTAAAACAGCCTGGGGGCTTCTTAGCGACCTCCCGAACGCCGAACGCTGAACCCGAACTTCCGGGTTCGGCGTTCGGGAGGCCGCCGAGAAGCCCCCAGGCTGTTTTAAAAGGTGACAGCCGGGCGGCGGGCCTTCTCAGCAGCCTCCGAATGCCGAATGCGGAAGTTCGGGTTTGGTGTTTGGCTTTGGGAAGCTGCTGGGAAGCCGCCCGGCTGTTTTAAAAGGTGACAGCCGGGCTGGGGGGCTTCCCAGCAACCTCCCGAACCCCGAACCCGGAGTTCGGCAAAAGTTTGGGGTTCGGGAGGTTGCTGGGGAGCCCCCCAGCCTGGTTGTCACCTTTTAAAACAGCCGGGCGGCTTCCCAGCAGCTTCCCGAAGCCGAATGCCAAACCCGAACTTCCGCGTTCGGCGTTCGGAGGCTGCTGGAAAGCCGCGCGGCTGTTTTAAAAGGTGACAGCCGGGCTGGGAGGCATCCCAGCAACCCCCCAAACCCGGAAGTTCGGCAAAAGTTCGGGGTTCGGGAGGTTGCTGGGAAGCCCCCCAGCCTGGCTGTGACCTTTTAAAACAGCCGGGCGGCTTCCCAGCAGCTTCCCAAAGCCGAACGCCAAACCCGAACTTCCGCGTTCGGAGGCTGCTGGAAAGCCGCGCGGCTGTTTTAAAAGGTGACAGTCGGGCTGGGAGGCATCCCAGCAACCTCCCGAACCCTGAATCCGGAAGTTCGGCAAAAGTTCGGGGTTCGGGAGGTTGCTGGGAAGCCCCCCAGCCCGGCTGTGACCTTTTAAAACAACCGGGCGGCTTCCTAGCAGCTTCCCGAAGCTGAACGCCAAACCCGAACTTCCGCGTTCGGCGTTCGGAGGCTGCTGGGAAGCCCCGCCGCCCGGCTGTCACCTTTTAAAACAGCCGCCCGGCTTCGCAGCTGCCTCCGAACGGTTTAGAAAAAATTTGCCTCTTCTTACGAACTTTTTTCGTGTTACGAACGCCAAACCCGAACTTCTGGGTTCGGCGTTCGGGAGACTGCTGGGAAGTCCCCGGCTGTTTTAAAAGGTGACAGCCGGGCGGCGGGGCTTCCCAGCAGCCTCTGAAAGCCGAACCCGGAAGTTCGGGTTTGGTGTTCGTAACACGAAAAAAGTTCGTAAGAAGAGGCAATTTTTTTCTGAACCCCAGGTTCGTATCTCGAGTTGTTCGTAAGACGAGGGGTTCGTATCTTGAGGTACCACTGTATTTTGTTGGCCCACAGATCTGTGAACCTATTAATGATGCTGAGTTTATTTCTCTGTTGCATGGCAAGGAAAAGATTGCGTGGATAGCATTCATGTCAATGTCATCAAATTTTCTTGGAAACAATAAAGCAGCAAACTACAAGGAAATGGTTGAAAAACTGATCCAGGCCTACAAAAGTCTTGGTTGTAACATGTCCTTAAAAATTCATTTTCTACACTGTCATCTGAATTTCTTTCCATCAAATTATGGAGCAATAAGTGATGAGCATGGGGAGCGCTTCCATCAAGACATTGCAGCTATGAAAAAAAGATACCAATGTAAATAGAGCCTATGAATGCTTGCGGACTACTGTTGGACCATTGTAAGAGACAATCCTTTCCTTGAATATAAAAGTCAAGAGAAGCAAAAGGGACACAAACTGAAGACAAGATTAATGAGAAATTTAAACTTTTGAACATTTTAAACTTGTTTACTAATTCAGTTCTTCTTGATAAACATATGCAATAGATTATTTCATGTATTCACTGTTGCAAATATAATCTGCTTAATTTTAATAAAAATACAGTGATCCCTCACCACTTCACGGTTCACCTTTTGTGGCTTCAGTGCATCTGCAGTGGAGTAGGCCGCTGCCTCCTGTGGCCTCACGTTCAGCAAACTGCCCAACTCCACTCCAATCCGATAGACAGGGGCGCTGAGCAGAATCTGAGAGAACTGGGGGGGGGGGAGAAAGGAGAGGAGGCCACACGGAGGAATTCTGCCATGGGATAGCAACCCACAGAAGGAGAGGCGACAGCGGTGGGGGGGGGAGAGAGAGGAACCCTGAACCGCCTTCTTCCCACGCCCAAGCTGCAGCTTTTCAAATGTGCCGCTTCCCCCAGCGGCCGGCTTTGCTCGCCGTTGCCGGGCTTGATGTCAGCGGGCCCCTGCTGCCCCGACGGCAGGGGCCCGCCGACTACCACGCTCACCTTGTACTGCGCGGGTGGCCGCTTTCAAGCCCCTTGCCTCCTCCTCACTCCTCTTCCACTGCCCTGCTGCCTGAGCCCGGCAATGCCATTTACATGGTACTGGTGGAAGATCCGGCATCGCTCTGGAGGAGGAGAGCCCAGCGCAGGAGCTGCGAGGATGGAGCGCTGCTGCTGGTCATGACTGCTGTGCCCGAAGCCTCTCTTTCACCACCAACCCCGTCTCCTCCCCTTCTCTCCTGGTTTAAGGCACAGGTAAAAAGGAGCGTACAGCGAGGGGCGGGTGGCAGAGGGGCGAAGTGGCATCAGCGGGGAGGGGGTGCCATGTTTTTTACATTTTTTTGTTATATTTACATTGTAAATATAGTGTCCCTACTTCGCGGTTTGTCATTTATTGCGGTGGTCCTGGAACGTAACACCTGCAATAAACGAGGGATCGCTGTATATGTGTTTATATATATGTATTAAGTTTGGGCACATTATTTGCCTATTACCTATATTTGTAAAATGTAAAATGTTTGTTGCATAAAAACTAGAGCCAACTAACAAATTTCATTATTAGATTTGAATTCAACATGTGAAATACATTAAGAAATGGCACATTTCATTTCTGAAACTAACAAAATTTAAAATTTGTACAACCGTGAATTGATAGTTAAAATATTTGCCACAGTTCATTTCTTTAATCAATATGTTATGTAATATAATATTTTATAGGGATACTTATTAGGTATGAGAATAGTGTTTGCTTGAATTATCTCGGGCATGATCTTGTCTTGAGGAATCAAATTTCACTTTTGCACTTTAAAGTATACATAACTATGAATATTATTTACTCTTGTTTCACTTTTGCTGATGCCGTTACATTATTTATTACTTTTTATGTCCTCCAAATCTGTTCAACCCGTGCCAGCTTACAAACATGATTAAAATAGGATATACAAAAGCAAAAATACAATGAGCAATCGAACAAATATATTACTTGTCCCCTAGGCATCACAACTCAAATGGCCTCTAGAAAAATTTGGTTGTCATTTTCTTGTGGAAAATGGTCAGGTAGGTCATCCCTGTAACCTGCAGGGAAGATGAAAAGAGTGATGTTTGAGAGGCCCAATTGTTAGCTCAGTAGATGAGCAGGGGATCCTTTCCTCTAAATCCTTCATTTTGTAGTCAGGCTAAAAGCATAGCATGTTCAATTTCATCTCTGCGCATTCTGTGCAATGAACTTTCACCCGATTAAGGTTTTCATTTTATGGCATAACTAATGGCATTGCAGTGAAAAAGACTTTCCTTTCATGTTCCCAGGAAGCTGAAAATGGCTTTCTATTCGTGGAAATGCTCTAACACCACATTGGGCAAAAGAGATTCATGGTACAAGGTGGACAAATGATAGCTCAGATTTTTTTTCCCAACGGCAAAAAAGATACACAGTGACAATATTTCAGATGTTAGCATTTCTAGACAAATTAGAAAAGTTAAAAGAAATAACATTTCATGGATTTTGGTAGGGATGGGAAAGTTACTTGACTGTACATACATTTTAGAACAAATAGAAACTTATATAAGGTGATTTCAGTGATATTTTTAAAAATGTTACTGGGAGGAATAAGTATATTCTTTTGTCCTAGTATGAACCCCCTTGAAAATTTCTACAAAACTACTCTCAGATTTTTTTTAAAAAAGAAACATCATTGGTACCAACAGTTTTTAAAATACTGTAGCTTTAAAAGTATAAGCATAGGATGAGAGGATGAGTGAGGAAATGTATGAAAGATGCTACTCAGAAAGGCTGTGAGGGGATACATAAGATGTGCCATATAGCTCAGGAAAAGTATGAGGGAATGTATGAAAGATGCTGTGTGGATTATATTTAGATAGGCAGTGTCAGTTGGGAAAGTTGCAAGGGACTAAGTGAGAAACTCTATATCAGTGGTTCTCAACCTTTCTAATGCTGTGACCCCTGAATACAGTTCCTCATGTTGTGGTGATTGCCACCCATAAGTCTAGCGCCAATTCTCCCAACAAAGCTTTAAGCTGATTGGAAGGATGGTCAGAAGGACACCCCCACTGTAAACGCCAGATTGGTCAGATTGTAAAAATATGTTCCAAGACGCCAGAATAGAAGCTTTAGTTCTTAACACCATGGGAAATTTGTATTTTCCCATGGTCTTAGGCGACCCCTGTGAAAAGGTCATTCGCCCCCAAAGGGGTCCTGACCACCAGGTTGAGAACCACTGCTCTATATGATCTGGGGATGGTGTGAGGAATTACGATCATGAATGGGTGCAGAAAAGGCACAGAACACATGCAGAGAGGCTGTAGGAGATGATGGATGGGAGAAACTTACCACAATGACTTATGACCTGCCTTGCCAGCTTCCTTATTGTCTTTCTGGGGAAGCTAACAGGGAAGGCTGGATGTAAATAGCGATCATATGATTGTTTTGAACTTAGCAACCAGATTGTAATTGCGAATAGGTTGCCAAACACCTAGTTCACAATCCACTACTGGCTACCTACATTCTACTTACCGTATCAGAAATCTTTTAATTAAGAGATAAGTTTTTTCCCCCAAACAGGATTTTTCTCATTTTTTTTAAAGTGTTCTCTATTTCTTAAACAATGTAAGCAAAATAATTAATATTTTCACTCTAATAAGAACATGTGAACATATGTATATACTTTTTTTGGCCATATTCTTTTAATAGGCTTCATATTAAGTTATAAGAATAAAAATTTGGTATGTTCTGTGTACCAAAAAATGCCTTTTCTTGGTGATTTGCATGAAAGTATGCTATCAAACTAATATGGATATTTACATAGTGTCTTTAATCTGATTCATTTTAAAAGTCATATAGCAAATATTTTCTTCAAAATGATCCTTTTCATTATGCTTCTATGTTTTGAACTGTTCTTTCTTTTGATTATGATGGGTGCCTGGCCAATATTGCTTGCTTTCTCGTACTTTCCTGTGCTAGCATCTATTCAAGTTCTCAAAGCTTTTATCTATTTAGAGATAAGATTCTAAGATTCCTTCCTAATCTTGGATATGTCTGATACTAATACTCAAAGCTTCTAATATGTACCTTTCACATGAAATACAGTACATGAAATGGCAAGAACATTCTAATTTGAAGTACAGGAATGTTCAAAGCTAGAATAATTCTTTTTAATGTATATGATTAATACTATGCACTTCTTTTGTCTTCTTTGAAACTATTATTTATTTTATTATTATTTATTTATTAGTTGGACTTGTATGCCGCCCCTCTCCGGAGACCCGGGGCGGCTCACAACAAGTAAAAACAGTCACAACAATCCAATTAATTAAAATATTTAACGATTTAAGAAAAACTAGAAAGTAATATAGGTAATTCTTTGGTTGCAATGGCAACTGGGACTAGGATTTATGACACTAAGCGATGTCATAAGGCATAATGTCATGTGACCATTTTACTTAGTGACTGAAATCCTAGCAGTCCCAGTTGCCATCATAAGCCGAGGACAATGCAGATCATTGCTCGAGCCCAACAAATGAGAGTTATGACCTACAAGGCAGATCCTGTAAATGGGCACTAGACAGCATGTGGCTTCCCAAAACATGGGGCTTGAAGTGGCATTCCTTGGTGGTGGCAGCCTTCAACGCAGGGGTGGGTTTTTTTTAACTTTCCCTACTGGTTTGGAAGTGTGTGCGTCACATCGGAGTTGTGTGTTTTGCATCCGGGTACTGAACCTCTGAGCATGCACAAAGCCTTTGTGCATGCACGAAGGGTTCGTTGCCAGTTGCAAGCAGTGGCAACTGGGGAACTGGTTGGGGGCATGGCAAGCCGGTCATCACTACCAGTTTGGTAAACCGGGAAAAATTTCTTCCACCAGTGCATGTGAACCAGACTGAACCAGTAGTAACCCACCACTGCTTCAATAGTTTCAGCCTGTCCCCAAGTTTCTATTTTAGGCCCAGCATTAACCAAAGCATTGCCTCAAGCAATTGCTGTGGCAAGCCTCAAGGTGGCCAGACTCAAGCCCCATGTTGACTCCCATACTCTTTTGTGCCCATTTATAATTCTTGCCTGCCAGCTTGATTGTTTGAGACACAGGGGGGGGGGGGGGTAGGGTGGTGGCAGGTAGTGGTTATGCAGTAGCAGTAAATGTAGATGGGTATAAATTGGGTGGGTTGTGAATTTTTTTACTACCAGTTCTGTGGGCTTGGTTTATTTTGTGGGTGAGACTTGAGGTACACGTGACTGTGGGTGTGGCTTCATGGTCACGTGACTGGGCAAGTGTGGCTAGGTGGTCAAGATCCTAGTTCTACAAGGATTCTTGCATCTGGACCTTTTGCAATTCCCCAAAAGATTAAAGAAAACCAGATTCCATACAGCTCTGTACCCTTAAGGCAAACCAAATACAAGTGGTCTTTACTTAATGGCTGGTTGCTTAGCAAGTGTTTAAATTTATGACTGACCTTGTCAGAACTACTTGACCTGTTTTTAGAGTTTTGACAGCAATATGCATGCTCTTGTGTATGCACTCTTGTGTGTGCACGTGCACACAAATACACACACTTATGACCAGTTACCACAGTCATCTGACTGAGGTTTCCAATAAAAATGCCCATTGGTGTAAATGGACTTGTTTAACAACCAGTGTTTACTTTTTAATGACCAAAAAGTGCAATTAAGGACCATGGTGTTTGCCTAACCCAGGGGTCTGCAGCCTTAAATGGTCAAAGAGCCATTTTTCTATTTTTTTAAAAAAACATCTCTCTGTCTTTTACTTTCTATCTCTCATTCTCCTTTGTCTTTCATATTTTCTCTCTCATCTCTTTCTTTCTCCCATGTTTCTTTCCTCTCTCTTTTTTTCTTCCTCCATTTTTCATTTTTCTATCATTCTCCCTTTTCTTCCCTTTTCCTCTCTCTCATCTCTTTCGCACACATACGCACACACATGTGGATACCCTCCTGCACTGAGATCACAGTGGTGGGAACTATAGGGACTTCTCTCGCTGCTGCCACTGCGCAATGAGCTGAGTAGCCTATTGTGCTGTGCAGGAGAGTGGGAGTTCTCTCTCTGCATCCAGTAGCTATGGTGGCTACTCCTCCCCGTTTCCTTCCTTCCTGAGCTGACATGAAGGGATGTCAGCTGGTGCTGAGCTGCCCATGAAGGAGGTGGAATCACAAAAAGTATCCAGTTATGCCAGTGCAGAGAAAATATTAGGGGCACTTCAGCCGCTTGGCCCTGCACAGACTTGTACCTTCTCAGAACGGGGAGCAGGTTGCGTGAGGAGGGAGAAGGGGCCAGTGGTGGCTACTATCATTGAGGGGAGAGTGCCACATTGGAGCATACAGAAATGCTACCACCTTCTTCCTCTCGGTTGCTGGGCTATTTTGTGTGAAGGAAATGGCATATTTAGGAAAGGAATAAAAATTGATTTTACCGCTTCCCTTTGGCTTACTTACTTAGTTACTTACTAACTTACTTACTTATTGATATGCTGCCCCTCTCTGAAGACTCGGGGCGGCTAACAGCAATCATGAAACAGCGTACAATAATAATCCAATACTAAAAACGATTAAAAACCCATTAATATAAAAAACCAAACATACATACAGATATACCATGCATAAAATTGTAAAGGCCTAGGGGGAAAGGGAATCTCAATTCCCCCATGCCTGGCGGCAGAGGTGGGTTTTAAGTAGCTTACGAAAGGCAAGGAGGGTGGGGGCAATTCTAATCTCTGGGGGGAGTTGGTTCCAGAGGACCGGGGCCACCACAGAGAAGGCTCTTCCCCTGGGTCCCGCCAAGCGGCATTGTTTAGTTGACGGGACCTAACTGGTTGCTGGGATTCGTGCAGCAGAAGGCGGTCCCCGAGATAATCTGGTCCAGTGCCATGAAGGGCTTTATAGGTCATAACCAACACTTTGAATTGTGACCGGAAACTGATCAGCAACCAATGCAGACTGCGGAGTGTTGGTGTAACATGGGCATATTTGGGAAAGCCCATGACTGCTCACGCAGCTGCATTCTGCATGATCTGAAGTTTCCGAACACTTTTCAAAGGTAGCCCCATGTAGAGAGCGTTACAGTAGTCGAGCCTCGAGGTGATGAGGGCATGAGTGACTGTGAGCAGTGACTCCCGGTCCAAATAGGGCCACAACTGGTGCACCAGGCGAACCTGAGCGAATGCCCCGCTCGCCACAGCTGAAAGATGTTTCTCTAATGTGAGCTGTGGATCGAGGAGGACGCCCAAGTTGCGAACACTCTCTGAGGGGGTCAATGATTCTCCCCCCAGGGTAATGGACGGACAGATGGAATTGTCCTTGGGAGGCAAGACCCACAGCCACTCCGTCTTGTCTGGGTTGAGTTTAAGTTTGTTGACACCCATCCAGGCCCCAACAGCCTCCAGGCACCGGCACATCACTTAATGCCCAGAGAGGGAGAGGTTGCTCGATATTCCACCCTTTGGGGACACCAAGGCCAACTGGCATAACCCAATCTTTCCACAGGGCTGCTGCTATGGGGCTGAGAGCGCCTCCACTTGCCCTTGTCTTCATCCCCTCTTTCTTTGTGTTGGCCCAAAGTCACCCTAGTCAGTGCCTAAATGAGCACTAAACCCCATTCCACATCTTCCAAAGGAGACCACCATGGCTTGAGGTCATGGCAGCCATGCCAAACTAACAGCACTCAGTTTATGGCTCTAGCAAGACAGGCTAACTTCCTGACTGAGCCTCAAAACAATGTGGGGAGAGGCATGGCTTTGGAAGGTACAGTAGCTGCAAGCAGAACCTTGGGCGCTTTCCCCAAAAGACACAATCGCTGCACCGCTCATAGGCAGTTCAACACGGCAGAGCTCTCCATCCGCTCAGCCAGCTGTCAGTAAATCTTCCCTCCCAGCCATTCATTCACCCACCTACCCATCTACTTCACGGCAGTGCTGCATAATTTTGTCAGTTTCCATCTATGAAAAAATCCATAATTCTTGAGGCTTTGATGTCCACCAGTAGTAGATTACAACTACCAGAAATAAGTCAAGAAAAAATAAACGTTACCAACACAAAATAAATTCATCCAGTAAAAATAATTTAAATTATCTTTTGTTTTTTATAAATATGTAGAATACTATTGTTTTTGAATAACATATACATAGTTCTTAAGGAACATAAATAATTTGTCTATTAAAATTATTCTGGAAGATGGATCTAAAACACTACCACGCATAATTAATTATGATCGAAGAATATTTGGTTGCAGAAATTCGGTGTGATCTTCTAGTCATTTTTTAGTGCTTTGGGGATTAGGCCACACTTCCAAAAGGGTTAACTTTACATGAGGATAAAAATAGTTTTAATTTACAAGTAGTACTCACTCATCAACTCTTGAAAGGGCAAACAACTTTTAAGATTTGTTTTGAATTATTACTAGTTTCTGGAATGGATGGGCTCTAAAAGATTGCCACCAAATAGAAAATAATAATCTGATTTGATAATTACAATTTCAACAATTTTTCAGAAATGAATTGTTCATTTTAATAATCAGAATTGGAATACGATACCAAGAGTGGAACATCCTATACCAATTTTCTCTAAGTATAATATGTGGAAGAAATTAAATATAATTTCCCATTGAAATACCTCATTGTTGCTTATATTTTCTAATAATAGCCTATATAGCAAATGTGCTCTGACATGAATAGGTAATGTCCTTGTAATACTTGTAGAGTTCTGTGACCTTTCTGTTCCTTTAAGTAGTATGAAAAAAAATAATGTAATATTTTTCTTCCCACTTAATTTATAATGAAATAATTTTCTTACTAAATATTTATTAAAAGTTAAATGCATTTTAAGTTGTAGTTAGAATTATTATGGTTACTCTAAAGAGTCTAGTTGTCTTTTTTATCTAATTTAATATACTTATGTTTCAGATGCATATAAAAATGACAGGATGTAGTAATAAATGTATAAAAATGAACAAAGTACAATCACAATTTCTTTATACATTACAATGTGATATAATAATGCCTCTTACCACACAGTGCTCTTCAACATTTAATTGGTTGCAGTATCTTGAAATACAATGAAGCAATGCAGGAATAAAAGAAATCCAGAAGGGGGAATGCTGAGAGGTGTATCTGACTTTGAAAATCTTATAATGTGTAATACTGAACATTGGTTAGGCATAATTTATAAATTACTGTATTAGTAAAATATGAGAATCCAAACATTCATGCAACACACCCAATCTAAAAGATTGTATGGTTAAATGGATGCAGCATTTAAATATACTTACAATGGAGTTTCAGTGGTAGAAGAAGGAACAAAAGCAAATGTATGCATGCATGAATTAGTGCCATGATGCAATTATTGATATGTTTGTTTGTTTTCTTCAATCTTCTCCCAAAATCCCAAATGTTGCAAAAGTTAGAAGGTGAGGAAAAAATCCAGATGGTCATTTAAAAGAATAAAGTAGTACTTATGGCATTAGTAAGCAATCCATTTCTCCCTAATTCTAACTGTTTTTAATAAATTAAACAGTTGGGCAAATAATTTAAATAACATTGAAAAACTGTGCAGTTAAAAAGCATTGGGTAAAATAAGCATATAATAGCCTACTGATCTGTTAACAAGTATGTAAATATAATTACAATATGATGTTTTAGAACATATTTTGAATACTTTAGGATTTTCTTCTTAGACACATTTTTGTACAGTATCTCTCGTGAGCCTAAAGCAACATTGGCCTTCTTTAATATTAATGTACTCTACTATAAGATGCTGCTTCTTTGCCTCTGATTAATGCTGCCTGTCAATTATTTACAGATCCTGTGGTTTTGTGGAAGTTCCCGGAGGACTTTGGAGACCAGGTTAGACATGTGAGATTGATCCTTTTAAAATGACAGAGTAGTAAATGTAATAACAACAATAATAATATCAACATCATTTCTGTCTCTACACCAGCTTTTCTACTGAGCTGGAGAAATACTGTTGTTTGGGAATAGCAGTAAGAGAATTTTCACCAGCTGATTGTATTATTAGAATTTGTTTGCTGCATTAAACATTACACAGGATATTAGTTACTTTCATAGTCTTATTAAGTTAAGGCCATGAATGTATGTGTGGATATATCTCTGATGGAATTGTTTTCCCCACTATTATTAATAACCTTCCTGTGGACTACATTAGTGTAATTTTGATTGATATAAAAACATTATAATTGCCACCATGTGCCTTACTTTATCAATAAGCTCAGGTGGTGATTTTAGGCATATTTATTCACACAAAACAGATAAATCAGATCAGTTATGACAATGTTTCATGATAGCTCATCCCATTGGTGATAGAAATGTCATACACCAGTGTTTCTCAATGTTGAGAACCTGAAGATGTATGGACTTCAGCTTCCAGAATTCTGGGTTGAAGTCCACATATCTTCACTCTCTCAAGGTTGAGAAATACTGACATTTATGGATGGCACCATGTCAATTTGTCTTACACCATGGTGTTAAACTTGTGGCCCATGGCCCATATATATATATACACCTATCCCTGTTTTAGCAAAGGGCAAAAAAGTGGTGATATGTCACATGATGATAATGTGATAATGTAAGTTTTAAAGCCTTGTCTTACACCTAAAGCCAAATAGCTAAATATTAATGGTTTTGGATTCCTTTCCCCCCCAGAAATCTGTAATATTCACTTCATAAAATATGTATCAGAGGTGTACAATCTGAGTTCTGAGGACCCATAGATTCAGAATCCCTTTGAAACTTACAAACTATAATTCTTAGTTTACAGTAGGTCAGTTATTAAATACACTGGCAATAATCTGTAACCTGATTCAATTCAGTTCAATTTATGTAAACATTAGATTTAAAAAATATGATAGAAATTAAAAATTTGATTTTACGCTGGCTTCTCCTGATTTTTAATTTTTTTATCATTTTTGATAGAAATTATTATTTTTAACAACCTCTGCTTATGAGAGCGTGGATACAAATTTGTACTTAATAAAATTGACTTCTTAAAAAATAAAATCTTAATTTCAGTAGTTCAAGCATATTTTTCAGTTTTGCTTTGAAGAATATCAGATACTTGCAGAAAAATAAGGTATATATAAACAACAGCTTGAATTCTGTCTTTAATTCTATTATTAATATTGGGATTTATATAAGAGCTATGTTTCCCAGAGTGGTTTACAACTCAGCAGTTGTGTTCTTCTTGTACCGAGCATAGTTACACAAATGTGAGTTCCATTAAAACCAACAAAACTGGTTATTATTATCAACAGCAAATATTCATAAAAGCACATAAATTTTAATTTAATTTAAATTTTAATTCTGGGATTGTTGTGGGTTTTTTTACAATTTTTCACAGAGTAATAGAAGTTGAACTCTGTTTCAGCAGATAGAAACTTCATGAAATTAATTTATCTTTGACTGAGTGCAAAGTTTGTTACTTTTCGCCTTACTACCTTAATTGTGGTTTAATCTCAAAGGCATACGGCAGTTCATTTATATTCATACACTGGGCTTACATGTATAACAAATGTATTATATTTGCAATTAATATTTTATTTCTTACTGTGTTAATTAAGAACTAAGGTAGATTTTTCTTTGAAGCCCTATAGATACAGTTCTTGAAAACAGGAAAAAAAGATTTTTTTCATAGAATTGCTTGGGAGAAGGAGTAAAACAGAGATTAATCCCTCTCCTATTATTCTGCTCAAGGTAGATATGTGTCCTTCTACTGTCTACCATCAACTGAGTGGTGAAGAAAAGTCGATATAGATTTTTAGCACAAAGAGAACATGAAGGATGAAGAGGCCTTGTAGCTGACCATGTATCATGCATATAATATGAGAAAGTGGTCATATTATATAAATGCACCTTATAGTTTATTAAAGTGTAATTTTTTAAAAAAAAGTTTAAAAGGTGCAACTAAAATCAAGGCATGCACAGCCAGTATTTTTTCCTATAATTATACCTGCTTCTTTTCAGTTTTCTTGAAAGTGTCAGTCTCTGTATTTCTGTAATAAATTTAAAAATATTTTCTTCCTGACTCTTGGATTGTTGGATATCAGTAGTCATCAGTAGTCATGTAGATTTCTGATTTCCATAAGGCAAACTAATATGTATTTATTTATATTTATTTACTGCATGTCCTGTATTTCTTTCTTTTTTAAAAATTATAATTAGCTTTGCTTTATTCTTGTGATAATTACCATCTGAAATTAATATAATATGGATCCATACATTTTATGTGTCCTGCAAATATTTATATAATACTTGGTCAAAATATCACTTGTAAGGTCAAAATAGTAGTAGCTTGGTTTTCAAAGGTTTGTTCTTTAGGTCCCGAAGTTCAAGTTCTCTCACCCCCATCCCCAAAATAATTAGCTTAAAGTTCATGTTAACTTTTTCCTTTTCTTTCTTCCTCCTTCACTGTGAGTAGGCAAATAACTATACAGAGAAGTATGTTGGATCCTTAGTCACTAAAACCCTATTTTCTCTTCCATGATTTTCAGATGCACTTAAAACGTTAAGAAACATCAATGCAGCATTTTGGACTCTGTCTTATGTTTTTTTAAATTCTAAAATAAGCACTTGGCCTTATTGCCATGTACTCAAAAGCCCGATTGGTCTTATTATCAGGGGATGCCTTATTTTGAGGGAAACAGGATAAAATATGATATTCCACAACACACATAAATCTGTTCATTTCTCTTCTTCCAGCCATTCATGTTCCTTCTTTCTAATTATAAGCACTGTATTTTTTGGAATATAAAATGTATACCCCTCCCTTCAAACAGGTTGAAAATCTGGTGCATCTTATACTCTGAATGTAGCTTTTTGAAGCCCTAAAGAGGTGGTAAGAATGAAGCAATCTTTCGTACTTTGCCTGCTTTTTTCATTGCTTCTCTCTATCAGCTGTGCTTTAGAAGCTGTTTTTTAAACCCGCTTAAAAGCAGCAAAGGACACTAGCCAGATGAATACTTGGTAGGCAGAATTTCCCCCCCTATTTTCCTCCACAAAAACTAAGGTGCATCTTATACTCCGATAAATGCAGCAGGGGTTTTTTCCTTGTTTGTCCTTTCATTCTATATATGGAAAGTGTTGAGCAGCAATTCTGTTTTGGATGGTGTTTGTCTCTTTTGATAGATTCCTTTCTTGATATTAACCTTCATCAGTCTGTTACTATTCACCAGCAACTGTGTCTTCCACTATACAAAAACTCTTATATTTCTATTGATTCCTATAACAGGTAATCCTTGATTTACAACAGTTCATTTTATTTATTTATTTTATTAATTGGACTAATATGCTGCCCCTCTCTGTGGACTCAGGGCATCTAACAAACAAATATAAAACATTTCTAAGCCAATTATTCTATTAATTGGCTTAGAAATGTTTTATATTTGTTTGTTGTGAGCTGCCCTGAGTCCACGGAGAGGGGCGGCATATAATTACTTTAAAAATTATCTTAAAACAAGTCATATTAAAAATGAACAATCACATCCATACTGTCACATTCAATACATTTACTGGGTAGAAGCTGGGGTCTAATGACCCCAAGCCTGCCGATATAGGTGATTTTTCAAGTTATTACGAAAGGCAAGGACCGTTCAATGACTGTTTAAAGTTACAATGGCACCGAAAAAGATAAGACTTATGACTCTTTCTCAGACATGATTTTTGCAACATCCCCATGATCACATGATCAAAATTCAGATGCATGGCAACTAGCTTATATTTATGAGGGTTACAGTGTCCCTGGATCATGTGATCAGCTTCTGTGATCTTCTGACAAGCAAAATCAATGGGGAAACCAGATCATTTAGCAACTATGTTGCTAACTTAACAACTGTAGCGATTCATTATGCCAAGAAAGGTTGTAAAACTCACTTAGTAACAGAAATTTTGGGCTCAGTTGTGGTTGATGTTATTTTGATAGAGCAACTCCAAACTACATTGCAATATCTTGACCTGTATTTCTAGCACTTAATTATCCAGTCGCATGGCAGAATCAAATGCTTTATTATAATCAACCTATGCTGTGTTTAAGTTGGTCTTGCTTTTTCAGTTTTTTTCTAATTCAGATGGAAAGAGATTATTTTCAACTAAAGAATGTTAGATTGCACCAACAATTACACCAAGTAGCAATTTAAAAGTTCTTGATAAGAGGTGATTTTCCTGTAGTTGCCTGGTGCTGCTCCTTTTTGCTGGATTGTTCATCATCAGGTAGGTTTTACCAGACGTTAATGAAACTTCAGTTTCACTTCTTTGCAATATCTTGTTAACTAGATGTTTCAGCCAAAAATCATGCATTTCCTCTTCACCTGGTGCTAATTCTTCATCATCTTTGTCTTTTTCTCCAACATTTCTGCCATTATAGCAAATTCTATCATTTTAGCTTTAAAAAAAATATATTATCCATCTCCTTTGTCCAAGCTACAACCTTGAATTTTTTTGGTTGTCCTGTAATTATGCCCAGAACTGTATTATTTCTTCTTTGTTAGATGTTGACATGTTTACTGCAGTCTCTTCATTGATGGAATAGAAGAAATGTTTCTCTAGGACAGTGATGGCAAACATTTTTTTCTTGGGTGGCAAAAGGGCGTGAATGCACAAGATAGCGCATGTGTATGTGCTCACACTCATAATGCAATGTCCTCCTCCTGCACATGCATGCACGACCCCCCCTGTGCTGCTCCCCCATACATGGTTTCTTGAAGACTGGGGAGGGGGGAAATGGCTTCACCCCGCCCTCTGGAAAGCCAAATTCAGCTGGCCAGCACTAGCTGATTTGCTCATAAAGTGAGGACTATAAGAAACATAGAAACATAGAAGACTGACGGCAGAAAAAGACCTCATGGTCCATCTAGTCTGCCCTTATACTATTTCCTGTATTTTATCTTACAATGGATATATGTTTATATATGTGAGAAAATAATATTTTCTCACATTGCTTTTGATCTTTCCTCCAACTAACTTCAGATTGTGTCCCCTTGTTCTTGTGTTCACTTTCCTATTAAAAACACTTCCCTCCTGAACCTTATTTAACCCTTTAACCCTTTAATAAGGAGAGAACAATAGCAATCTGCTTGGACAGAGAACTTCCTTTCTATCATAGATTGTCCTTTGCCAACACAAAATTACCAGACTTTCTGGTGGAGAAACATCGTCCTAATCTTCTAGAGAAGCACTGTGAAAATTATTCTGTGACAGGAACAACCTTATCTTTGTGAAGGTATGCTATATGAAGGAATCTGATTTGCTTTCCCAGGGATAATACTCTTTATATTGTCTCTGCAGAAAAAAAGAAAAAGAAACTAAATTTCTAAAGAGGAACAAAGGCTCTTGGAATGACAAGATTTTTTTTTCAATAAACGTTATACAATAATAAGGCTTTTGGGAGGAAAGTCTATACTGAATCCATCAAATGCATTATGAAGAATATATGACACTTTCCTTATCATTTGCTTATCTTAGTATAGAATCACTATGCAGAACTGATGTTCAGTAATATACTTACTATGGATGGCTACTTGTTCTTGAATTTTGGCTTCAAGCAAAAGATAAACATGAATAATTCCTGAAAAGTGGGTAGTTGAAAGGTAGTGTTTTCTTGGTATAAAAAATTGAAATATGAATACTTTATTAATTGAAAGATATAATACATAACCATGGTTAGGTATTAGCTGTCCAGTTATGGTTCAAAATTTCTGTTCTGTCATCGGTTCTCAATTTTTCTCTCAGCATGTTTGTGAGGATATTTCACTCCTGTTTTTGATTAATTGCAACAATACCTAAACTTGGTTTCTGAAACCATTCAGCTTTATAATACATGAGTTGAAGGACAGTTGAAGACCCTTTTCCTCTTTGCAGTTTTTTCTTCTTTCTTTCCTCAACTGGATTGTACTTAAATGGAAATGGGAACTACCCTAGAGAAACAAGAATTATGTTATTTGTATATTTTATCCTTAATTATTCTGGAAAGACCCATCATTTTGTTATAACTTTCTAGATGAGAATCATAGACATCTGATAATGTGATACATTCAGATTTCAAGAGCCTTGAAGATTTTTTTGTGATTAGAAAACTATTTTTAACATTTGTTAAAATATGCACATGGCACTATGAAAATATTAGGAAGATACACATATAACAGTTTTTAATGTGAACTATTATGTTTTTATTATTAACTTACAGATAATTATCTTTCCAATTGTTTTATACACAGAGTTAAGGTCTGACTCTTGTTTTTGTAAGTAAATCTTTTGAAGACCTGAAGGCCTCGCTATCCTTTGGTATCTAAAGAGTTTGAATCCTTCCACCCTGAATGCAAATTATCATTTGTACATAAATGTTTTATGTACCGCAAGCATATAGTTGACATTGTTAAAAAAAATGATTATTTTTCTTGCATTTGGAGAGACAGGTGGCAAGTCCAAAGTCTTGCTAGGATCATGATTTTGTTTTATATAGCATTTCCATGGGTTTGAAATGTTGCATTTGATCAGCATATGGTATAGGCAAGCCTCATCTTGACCAAACTCTTTTGTTATCTTGTTATTGTTACAGTTCTTAATGACAGTTGTAAGCCATAGTCCTGGATGTAGGGGGTAGTCTACCCTGGGGAGAAGAGGGAGAAACAGCAGTGTGGATTATGGAAATATGAATTGATCTAAGAAACAGCTCTCTTGTAATAGAATTGAGCTCAAAGAAAGACAGGAGAAACTGGAGAAAAGACGAAGGAATATGATGTGAAAATGATCATTTGAATGCTTTCCTTTTCATTACCAGCTGCTATGTTCTGGTGAAAAGGCATGCATTTGTATATCTTAAGGCTGGGTGAAAAAGGGCCAGATGAATAGATTTACTTGTTAGATATGTTTTCATTTTGAGCAAGATAAATTATGTGCATTTTAATAGACTGTATGCATATGTTACTCATTTTTATGGTACAGCTGTAATATTTGACACTACTTAGTGAAACACAAAAATGCTTATTTTTTTAAAACCAAGTGTAATTTTTAATTAAGGGTAGCATTTTTGATATTGCACATTAACCTAAACAAATTGAATGCTGTATTTGGTCTATATTCATTGCCTTATAAAAAAGCTGATATAAAAAAGTGAACTATTCACTGATGGTTATATCTTTAAAAATCAATTCACTTGACAAAAATAACTACTGTTCAATGATAGAGTAGAATCCTTAAAATTAGAATAGGTTGTTAATTTTCATTCAGAGTGGATTCTTGATTTACTTTCAGCAAAAAGAGCATCTTATGCTCAAGTTGCATTGTTAACATCGTCCTGCTTCCTAAAATAGTTTTCCTGCTTGCTCCTTTCTGTTAGGTTGCCTTTCATCACAACATTTCTTAAATAGGCACTGTATTTTTTTGGAGTATAAGATGTACCAGAGTATAAGACACACCTTAGTTTTTGGGGATGAAAATAAGGAAAAGAATCTGCTTACCAGGTATTCATCTGGCTAACATCCTTAGTGTGGTCAGCTTCAGCACATTATTTTATCCCCTGGTTGGTGCTTTTAAAAATATTATTCAGAGAGAGTAACAATGAAAGAGTTTGCAAGTCAGTAAGAGCTGGGAACATCATTAGCACCTGGAAAGAAACATTCGGAGCAAGTAGAATAATGGAAAAAACCCTGCAAAGACTTAGGGCTTGGAAGAGATTCTTTGCAGAGAGTAACAATGAAAGAGCTTGCAAGCCAGTAAGAGCTGGGAACATGGTTAGTACCTGGTTAAGGCTGGAAAGAAACTTATTCGGAGCAAGTTAGAGCAAGGAAAAAAACCCTGCAAAGACTTAGGACTTGGAAAACATTATTTGCAGAGAGAAACAATGAGAGAGCCTGGGAAGTTAGTTAGGCGGGTGGGGGGGAGCTACATTCAGAGTATAAAGTGCATCCAAATTATCAGCCTCTTTTAGGGAGGAAAAAGGTGCATCTTATACTCCAAAAAATAGGCTACTTTTTATCTTGCTACAAATATAAGATCTGTAATTTGCTACAGTAACAGAAACCCACATTGCTAATAGATATTCTTGTTTGGGTGGCTAAATTTTATAGTTTAATATCCTTTTTTGCTTTTGCTTTCTTGGTTCCTTCCCCATTACCCCTTTGCAGTATTCAGTATATTTTTAGTACATTCAGGCTTTCTATTAGTTTGTGTTTATATATTAAAATACATTTAATTTAAAGATACATTGCATATCTCAAGAAATATATTGCACACGTTGAAGGAATTTTTGGATGCTAATGTTTGACATAACTTGATATCATGGAAAAGGGAGAATTTCTTAGATCTAAAAAGGCAAGACATTTGTTAAATATGGTTAAAGAATTGGAAGTTCTCTGCAGGTTCTAGCAGAAATTATTTTTGTAATCATGCATAAAATTTTGAAATTGTTTCTTCTCAATTTGTTGTTTTCATAGTTGCAGATCTCAAAACGGTTACAGTTTGCTTTCATTCATATTTGTCTGAATAATGTGTTTTAATGTTATCTGGGACACTCAGGAGTTTTCTGATATGGTTTAAATAGGATGCCAACATTTTTTCTTGACCATTTCTCCAAAAATTGTGATATATTAAATGCCACTCTTGGACTTTTCATTGCTATCTGATTTTCATGGTACCTTTTCTGTTTTCTGTTGTGTTTCACACATTTTAAAACAATAGCTAATAGCTGCTATTTGCCTTGTAAGGTTTATATAAATTGGGAGCAGACTGAAAATTCATAAGATCTAGTATTTCATTCCATCGTTCAATCCACACTTATATTAGTATTCACAACTTCCATATGGTGTTTCTAAAGCCCTACAAAAAGCATGCATTTGTAAATCTTAAAGCTGGAGGAAAAGGTGTGAGATTCCTTTCTGTCTCTGTTCTCCTATTTTCATGTAAAGATATGATGGTGTTATTGGATAAATTATTCATTTTTCTTACTATAGGCACCCTAAGCCCTCCTAATTAGATTCTATACCAGTATGACTCACAGAAGGTGGTTTTGAGTCTTGCTGTGTTTGCCAACCACAGGATGTAGTGAAGTAGCTGCATATAACAACTTCAAGTCAGGTGTATGTTCATTGTTTGGATACTGTTTCTGCAGCAGCTCTCTATGTATTCAGTGAAGTCCTGCAACTATTCTTTTCTGGTCTAGTTTTCAGTTAGTATGTACAGAAAGCTTCTTTATATTTTTTTTCCTTACACTGTTATAAGAAAACTTAAACTTTGCTGTGGAGTAGGCTAATTAATAAAGATATTGATCTGCATAGCTAGGTACAATGATAGATTTATAATAATAGTATAAGATATGTAGCCATATAAGGTTATTTGTTTATTTATTTCATTCTGCATTTAATATTTTTATAAATAACTCAAGGTGTAAAAAAGAAATCTAATATTTCTCCCTATCTTCCCCACAACAAGAATCTTGTGGAGTGAGGTGGACTGAAAGAGAGTGATTTGATCAAAGTCACCCAGCTGGTGATGGCAGGACTAGAACTCAGAGTCTCCTGGTTTCTAGCCTGATGTCTTGACTACTAGATCAAACTATATCAGCATATGTACACATATAAATATGTACACAATATTTTATTTAATTCAGGACGGGGGCAGGATAAACAGTTCATGTTATAACAAAGATTTGTTTCCATAAGACATGAACCTGTAATTAGTTTTATATAATTGGATTGGTGTTTTCTTTCTGCAGTGGAAGAGATTTAACACAACGTATAACTTTTTTGTTTTTTCTTAATTAAAATTTGCTTTTAGTTGTTGCTTAAGCATGAGGAGTAATTTGAGGTTTACAGTTCTCTAGTTAATCTCCAGATCTCACCATCTAGTGTTATTCTGCAGTTGGAGTTTTAGGACTGAATTACATTTAGAGGTCTGAACACTCATGTTTGGTCTTTGGGTTGCTTTTAATTCCCTTAGATATAAATTTGGATTCTAATTGAAGGTGCTAGTTATTACCCATAAAGCCATTTTATGGTTGGAGTCCTCAGTTTCTGTGGGACTGCCAGATCTAGAGAAACTCTGCCTTCCTTATAAATGCAAAGGAAGAGGATGTAGAGTGGTACCTCTACTTACAAACTTAATTTGTTCCGTGACCAGGTTCTTAAGTAGAAAGGTTTGTAAGAAGAAGCAATTTTTCCCATAGGAATCAATGTAAAAGCAAATAATGCATGCGATTGGGGAAACCAGAGGGAGGGTGGAGGCCCTGTTTCCTCCCAGGAGATTCCTAGAGAGGCCCCACAGAGGCTTCTCCCTACCCTTTCTGGCCCTGCTTCCTCCCAGGAGATTCCTAGAGAGGTCTGACGGAGGCTTCTCCCTGCCTTTTTCAGTTACAGTTTTGGAGGCTCGGGTTTGTAAGTAGAAAATGATTATTGAGAAGAGACAAAATAATTTTGAACACCTGGTTCTTATCTAGAAAAGTTTGTAAGTAGAGGCGTTGTTAGACAGAGGTACCACTGTATTGAGGATCCCCTTGGAAGTGGGATTCCAGAAGTAGAAATACAGTGATCCCCCGGTTATTGCGTCCCCGACCATTGCGAACAGGGTAATTCGCGATTTTTCAACCCGGAAGTCAAAATACCATCTACGCATGCGTGCCGGGCACGCATGCGTAGATGGCAGCGGCTTCCCTGGGTCTTCCCCCTCTTGCTGGCGTCAGCGAGGAGTTTCCCCACCGCCCACGCAAACTCCTCGCTGCCGCTCGCCCGCCCTTCGCCTGCCCACGCCGTTCGCTCCCCCCTCTTGCTGTCGGGAGGGCGAGAAGCCCTCCCCAGCACCCGCTCGCCCGCCCTTCGCCGCTCGCCTGCCCTTCGCCCTGGCGGAGAAATTCCAGCCCCCACCTGGTCCCGCCCGATCCTCCTCCCTGAGGCAGCTCGCTCTCCCATGGCCGCTTCCTCCACCCTCTATTGCAAGCCCTCGCCACCGCAGCCAACGCGCGCTGCGATCTTCAAGCCCGGCTCCTTTCGGCCCAGCATCCCGGGCCAAGCAGCTGCCTTCCGTGACTGAGCCTGGCTGGCCCGGAAGATCGTAGCGCGCGTTGGCTGCAGCGGCGAGCGAAGCCAAGCCGGCAGCAATGTCGCCGCCGGTGCAGCCAACGCGCGCTACGATCTTCCGGGCGAGCCAGGCTCAGTGACGGAAGGCAGCCGCTTGGGCCGAGAGGAGCCGGCCTTGATCCGCCAACGCGCGCTACGATCTTCTGGGCCAGCCAGGCTCAGCGGATCAAGGCCGGCTCCTCTCGGCCCAAGCGGCTGCCTTCCGTCACTGAGCCTGGCTCGCCCGGAAGATCGTAGCGCGCGTTGGCTGCAGCGGCGAGCGATGTCGCCGCCGGTGCAGCCAACGCGCGCTACGATCTTCTGGGCCAGCCAGGCTCAGCGGATCAAGGCAGCCGCTTGGGCCGAGAGGAGCCGGCCTTGATCCGCCAACGCGCGCTACGATCTTCCGGGCCAGCCAGGCTCAGCGGATCAAGGCCGGCTCCTCTCGGCCCAAGCGGCTGCCTTGATCCGCTGAGCCTGGCTCGCCCGGAAGATCGTAGCGCGCGTTGGCTGCAGCGGCGAGCGATTTCGCCGCCGGTGCAGCCAACGCGCGCTACGATCTTCCGGGCCAGCCAGGCTCAGCGGATCAAGGCCGGCTCCTCTCGGCCCAAGCGGCTGCCTTGATCCGCTGAGCCTGGCTCGCCCGGAAGATCGTAGCGCGCGTTGGCTGCAGCAGCGAGCGATGTCGCCGCCGGTGCAGCCAACGCGCGCTACGATCTTCCGGGCCAGCCAGGCTCAGCGGATCAAGGCCGGCTCCTCTCGGCCCAAGCGGCTGCCTTGATCCGCTGAGCCTGGCTCGCCCGGAAGATCGTAGCGCGCGTTGGAGACAGGCTTTGAGTTTTGGCTGCGGGGCGAGGGAGTTAGGAAAGTCCTACTTCTCCCCCTGCAGCCAAAACTCAAAGCCTGTCTCCTGCTGCCCGGTTTAGCCAGGACACGAGCGGCGAAATGACTTGGAGGAATGTGAAGCTGAAACCGGCCGGTTTCAGCTTCACATTCCTCCAAGTCATTTCGCCGCTCGTGTCCTGGCTAAACCGGGCAGCAGGAGACAGGCGGTGGGCTGGGAGCCGCAGGCGAAAGGAGCTCGGGCATTGTTCTCCAGACCCCGCCCGCAGCCTGGAGAGGGAAAGGGCCGCCGCGGGGCTGAGCGGACGGGGTCCGGAGAACAATGCCTGGCGCCGCGCTCCGATGCCCGAGCTCCTTTCGCCTGCGGCTCCCAGCAGCACTTTGAATCCAGCAGCTTCTGCTGGATACGGGCGGTGGGTGGGACGAGCGGCGCGGAAGCCAGGGGCTGTGGCAGCTCGCCCCCCCATCGCCCGTATCCAGCAGAAGCGGCGGGATTCAAAGGGATTCAAGGCTAACTTCTGCGCTTGGCTTGAGGACTCAGCTCGGAAGCTGCACGGGTGTTTTAAAAGGTCTCCGCCGGCATGGGGGGCTTCCTACCACCTCCCGAACCCCCAACTCAGGTTTGGGGGGGTGCTAAGAAGCCCCCCATGCCGGCGGAGACCTTTTAAAACACCCGTGCAGCTTCCGAGCTGAGTCCTCAATCTTCGGTTCCTCGCTAGCGCTGCGGAAGTAAAAACACCATCTGCACATGCGCAGATGGTGTTTGTACTTCCGCAGCGCTACTTCGCGAAAACCCGCTCGTTGCGGGGGTTCCTGGAACGGAACCCTCGCAACGAGCGGGGGATCACTGTAGTTCTTTTGCACTAGAACAGTTTACTGTTTGCCTGGCCCTTTTCTTATTATAATATTAAGTAGCAATACAAAAAAGTTGTTTTCTAAAGAATTTTCCGAATAGTACATATATAGGAGGAAGAATTATTTTATTTTGTATCAACAGACATTGGTTGTGTGTGATAGCTGATTGGTACCCTGAGCATTTGCCTTGCACTGGTGTAATAGGTGCATGGCCAGATGCTGTAGTAAGCATCCGCATCTTTAAGACCTGGTACAAAGATAGTCACATGTAGAGCACATTATGGAATAAAAACCCTTTTGGTAGACTGGTGGCAGTATAAATGTATTAATAAACAAACAAACAAACAAACAAATAAATAAATAAATAAATAAATAATAGAGGTATAAAGTTATTAGTACATAGAAAACAATCAAACTTATTCTCTGTAAGGAAGTAATATTCTTTTTAAAGTAGGCAGATTTCCTATTTAATATGCTCTTCCACAAGATCCTTGTCTTCTCAGAATTCAGCTCTGATGTATTCGTTTTTATTGTGTTGTCTAACTCGCGAGAGTATTTAAAGTAAATTCCAGCTTAGGCAGACCCTTTCCTGATTCTGATGTTATAAAGAAATAGAGCAGTGTATTACTAGTAGATTGGTGGTACCTCAACCTTAAATCCCTGATGATTGCCTCAAGCAGCTTTGTATACAAGTTAAAGAGACTGTAACATCTTGTAGGCTCCCATCATATAAATGCCCTGATATCAAGGAAGTCATCATTTTATGAGACAGTTTCTTTGAGTTAGAATAGTCCCATTGAATAATGCTTTCAACCTTGACTCATAGACATGTTTGAAAAAGTCTCCATGGTCAGCCAGATGCTGCTGAAATATCGTGGTGGTGATATTTATATCATCATGAACCAAATGATATTTCCCCTGTCTTTGTCCCATAGGAAATCATCCATCAAATTATTTAATGCTGATTAATTACAGAAAGTGGACTAAAATGGATTATCAATTTAAGTTATCCATTAAGTAATCTTCTGGCCTCATCTGGCCTATTTCATTCTGGCCTATTCAAGTCGCTTTTGTTTAAGGCAAAGAACACTGCCAATTTTGGGGCTTCTTCCTCAGGCTTGTCTCGGAACTCCACCACAAAGGACCCTTTATTTGAGGAGACTACTTCTGTGATCCATCTATCACAGCATGTAAACTTCTCCAGTGTGCTGATTGGAGAATCCAAACATGGGTTGAGTTCAATCTATTTTTCAAGGACTGATTGTAGATTTTTTCTTTGGCCACGCCTCCTCTGCTCAGCTGAGCTTCAGTTTTTCAACTTAGTCTAGCTAGATAGACGTGTGTTAATTTGCTTTGACAAATTGATCGGAGTATAATCTTTCAGCTTGGAATTTTCAACCATTGAGAAGCTGAAAAATTGGGAGCAGGAAAAAAGGAGACTTTTTACTACATTACAGCCCTTGGGCTTTCATAGCAATCCTACAGCTGCTGGCGAATGTGTTGGTCTCCCCTGGGGATCCAGGCTGACCGCCATCGAATTGCTTATAGGTTGGGCAGAATCCAGAATTCAATCTGTCCTGCAGGATTCTCTGGTAAGTTCGGGCAACTGTTCCCCCACCTTTATTCTTCTGCCAATGGGTGAACTGGTTTTCCCGGTCTGCTGGCACAGTTGCCACCACCACATCAGCTTCTCTTCTCAGGGTGGCTCCAGAGTCACAGCCCAGCATGCCGGGACAAACTCTGAGGACTTGGCAGCCTCTGAGGCACTTGGAGAGCTGAAATTACGCTCTCATGCCAATTTGTTTGGAGTGCAACTGGCAGCGGTGCTGGGAGAGCAGGACTCCCACTCTCACAACATTTGTAGGTCATGGCAACACTGAGAGAACTGGGTTCCTGCTCTTGCACTATTTCTTCAGCAATTGCAAGCTGCAGCGGCACTGGGAGTTGGGTTTCCTAGAGTCTGGAAGGAGTTGGGTTTCCTAGAGTCTGGAAGAAGGGCGGCTTATAAATTAGATAAATTAAAATAAATTAATTTAATTGTGACATTTTAAAGCTACTTCTTTTTTTTCTTTGTTTTGGAATTTTTAATTGATTTAAAATATATATATACCCATTTACAAAACGTAACAAAAAGGAAAATAAACAAAAAACAAAACAAAACAAAACGAAGCTACTTTTAATAAGCAAAATCATAGGCTGGTTTGTCTGACAGCTTCAATCTTTAAGTATAGTTTAAATTTTTTTCTGGTTGCAAGAAAGTTGCAAAATGCATTTGAATGACCATGATCTAGTCCTGGTATATTATTTATTTTATTTTCTTTATTTATTAGATTTGTATGCCGCCCCTTTCCGTAGACTCGGGGCGGCTCACAACACAATAAAAACAGTTTATAACAAATCTAATGATTTACAATTTAAAATATTAAAAAAACCATTATTAAACAGACATACACACAAGCATACCATACATAAATTGTATAGGCCCGAGGGAGATATCTCAGTTCCCCCATGCCTGACAACAAAGGTGGGTTTTAAGGAGTTTGCGAAAGGCAAGGAGGGTAGGGGCAGTTCTAATCTCTGGGGGGAGCTGGTTCCATAGAGTCGGGGCCCCCACAGAGAAGGCTCTTCCCCTGGGGCCTGCCAACCGATATTGTTTAGTTGACGGGACCCGGAGAAGGCCCACTCTGTGGGACCTAATCGATCGTTGGGATTCGTGCGGCAGAAGGCGGTCTCGGAGATATTCTGGTCCGATGCCATGAAGGACTTTAACTCTATTAACTCATAGACACCTTTTCTTTCTTACTGGTATCATTACCAAGAAAATATATATATATTTTATATATCTATATCTATATCTATATCTATATCTATATCTATATCTATATCTATATCTATATCTATATCTATCTATCTATCTATC
Organism: Erythrolamprus reginae; assembly: GCF_031021105.1. Lineage (NCBI taxonomy): Eukaryota > Metazoa > Chordata > Lepidosauria > Squamata > Dipsadidae > Erythrolamprus > Erythrolamprus reginae. Next base: position 836,643 of record NW_027248536.1, on the reverse strand, counting down.
TATCTATCTATCTATCTATCTATCTATCTATATCTATATATATATATCTATATATATATCTATATATATATCTATATATATATCTATATCTATATCTATATCTATATCTATATCTATATCTATATCTATATCTATATCTATATATCTATATATCTATATATCTATCTATATATATATATATATATATATATATATATATATATATATATATATATATATATATATAACAGTGTCTCTTTATAGCACTAGTTACAGAAATTCTTTACCAGAATGTCAAATTGATCTGATAGTAGTCAAGGCAAGACTTAAATATATGTTTAATGGCTTTTCGTCTTCTGTAGAAACACTCTCTGTCATCAAGGGTATTTCAGTGTTATACAGTCAACTTTCAAATGGGTATACTTTCTACAAATATTCCTTAATTTAATTGTTCAGCTGATTTCATATTAAATCTTAAGAAACATTCTGAATAGCATCTTAATTTCCTTTGTTGTAAAATCTGAATAACACCTGTAATTAAAGCAGAGAACTGATCTTTACAACCTAGGTAGCCTTCCATCTATTGATCTGGCTTATACTGTCAGGGGAGAAACAGTCAACTGCTGAGTTGCTTTGTCATTGACATAAGCTGAGAGGATTTTTTTTTCCTCCTATACTGTTTATACACCAGTGTATAGACTTGCTGGCTGGCTGAATTTTAAAGAGTGCGGAGGTTTAAAGACTTGTCCCCTGAGGGATGATCCTGCCAGTTGGGAAGCGAGCTGAGGCCATATTTTGCAGCAGTGTGTGTGTATGTATGCACACACACACACACACACGTGGATGGGGGAGGGATGGAAAGAAAGGTATTGAGTTAGTTTGCCCCTTACAGTGTTGCAGAAAGGGCTGATATATCTATCACAGTGAAATACAATAATGTCTGTTTTTCCTCTTTTCTGTGTGTTCTCATTTTATGGAAGATCAGAAAATGTAACAGGGATGTTACAAATGCCTGCAAATACAATTCCTTAGAGATAGAATCTTATGTGCTTACTAATCAATATTGCAAAGAAATATAGTTTATGGTGGTTTGTTAAAGAAAACTTGTATTTATTACCGTGAAAACCTAGAGTCTAAAATACTAATATTGTTGGGGGGGAGGGGGGAGGGAGAACACAGAATTCCCTATTATAATAAGTTTAATAAGTTATGTAGCATTTTAATACAGTGGAACCCCGACATAAGAGCTGCTCTACTTAAGAGCAACTCGAGATAAGAGCTGGGAGGGGAGAGATATTTTTGTTCTACTTACAAGCCCAAATTCGAGATACAAGCGCCAAGGAGCTGTCTCCTGAAGCCAAACGCTAACTTCCGCGTTCGGTTTCAGGAGACAGCTGCGAAGCGGCGCGCGTGTTTTAAAAGGTTGCAGCCGGCCTGGGGGGCTCAGGGGGTGCTTGCAGCTTTCTTTATTGCTCTTTTTCTTTCTCTCTTTTACCTTCCCTTCCTCTATTTCTTCTTTTCTTTCTCCTTCCCACCTTCTTCCCTCCCTCCCTCCTTTCACTCATTCCTCTCTTACTCTCCCCTTTCATAAGTTTCCTTGCTTCCTTCCTCTGTTCCTGTCCCTTCCCCCTTTCTTTCTTTCTTTCTTTCTTTCTTTCTTTCTTTCTTTCTTTCTTTCTTGCTCTTTTTCTTTCTCTCTTTTACCTTCCCTTCCTCTATTTCTTCTTTTCTTTCTCCTTCCCACCTTCTTCCCTCCCTCCCTCCCTTCACTCATTCCTCTCTTACTCTCCCCTTTCATAAGTTTCCTTGCTTCCTTCCTCTGTTCCTGTCCCTTCCCTCTTTCCCTCCTTCCTTCCCACCCTCCGTCCATTCATTCACCCATTCCTCTCTTGATCGCTTAAAGCCGGTCCCTGGTGCAAAAAGGGTTGGGGACCTCTGTCCTACAGGATTGGGTGGCAGAGAAGTTGAACATATGTAAATTTAAAAGTTTAAGAAAGTTTACAAGTTAAGTGAAAGAAACTTCATTATTCATTTATATGTACATGTACATTTCTTCATTAAAAACATGTCTTTCTGCATAATTTAGACTAACTTTGTGAGTTTTTTGAGGGCTGGAACCAATTAAAATTATTTACATTAATTCCTATGGGGAAAAGTCGTTCGAGATAAGAGCTGCTCGACTTAAGAGCCCAGCTCCGGAACGAATTAAACTCGTATCTCGAGGTACCACTGTATATTTATTACTTTGCCTCTTTTTTTATGCGGCTAGCATTAATTTGCTATCTCTTAAGTAAGGTATTACAATCTGATTTTACTGCTGCTTCATAAAATGGAGAGAATCTTTCTTGAAAATGTATATTGGAAGGTTCGAATAAAATTCTAGCATTGCCTTGCTGGGGCTAGCACTTAATAAAACCTGCTCGATGTGAGTGGGATACCTTACCTGCCAGGGAGGAGGGAGGTCGTTGGGGTGGGGGAGGGGATCTCAGGGATGTTGGAGAGCTGGAGTATCACAATTATGACTGGGAGAGGTAGATATGGCGGGAGCCGAAGGGTAAGCTGCTCTCGGGGAACTAGGACTCGCTGTCTAAGAATGATTATTTGTTCTGGCCCCTCTGATTCTGGTTCATCGGTTTTGTCTCGTACATCTGGTGACATGGGATATCAGGGCCCTGGTCTCACGTTGCTGCTTAATCTGTTGTTAACAAGGCCCCCCTTGTTTGAGATTTACTCCTGGAGGAGGGGGAAGACCTGGTATGTTTAATGAGTCCTGGCAGGGCCATGAGGAGGATGTTCCCCTCTAGGAGATTTGCCCTGATGGGTTTCAGGTATTGAATCAGCCAGGAAAGGGGTGGAGGAGTGGCAATTATTGTCCGGAAGAATCTTTGTCCTCGCAGGATCCCTGCCCCAGAGTTTGTTGGATGTGAATCTCTCCTTTTGAGGTTGGACTCATGGTTTCAGTTCGGTTTGTTGTTGACATACATGCCTCCTAACTGCGTTACAACAACCCTGCCTGTGCTGCTAGAGATGGTCGCCGAGCTGGCGGTGGAGTTCCCCAGGCTTATGGTGCTGGGGGATTCAGCTTACCATCGCTTGGCGAATCCTTGGACGCAGCTCAGGAGTTCATGGCTTCCATGACAACCATGGATGTGTCCCAAGTAGTTCAGGGTCTGACTCACGGGGGGGGGGCACACTTGACCTAGTGTTCTTCTCGGGGCAGTTGAGATATGAACTGGAATTAAGGGGTATAGATGCTTCTCCCTTGTCATGGTCAGATCATTTCCTGCTGAGGTTAGACATTAAGGTCCCACTCCCCCATTGCAGGGAGAGGGAGCCGATTAAGTGGTTCTGCCCCAGATGCCTATTGGACCTTTTAGGGTTCCAGAGGGAGCTTGGGGAAATACCTGAGTCTCTTGTCCACAATCCAGCTGAGTCCCTGATAGCAGCCTGGAATAGGGCAACATTTGGAGCACTGGATGGATTGCACCTTTGCGACCTCTCCATGGCGGTGAATCCAGGAAAGCTTCATGGTTTACCGAGGAGCTCTGGGAGGTGAAGTGCCAAAAGAGAGTCTAGAGCAACACTGGAGAACCAGTAACTCCGAATCTGACTGAACACGGTTAAGAGCCTTTATTAGGACTTATTTAGTGCCGATACAAATAGCAAAATGTTCACATTTTCCCGCACTTATTGCATCCGCTGATTCGCACCCAGCTGCCCTCTTTAGGGTGACTCGTTCCCTTCTCAATGTAGAGGGAATGGAGGAGCCTTTGCAGGGTAGAGATGAGGAATTTGTTCAGTTTCTGTTGGACAAAGTCGCCCAGCTTCAGATGGACTTGGTCTCTGGGCAATTCTGACCGAGATGAAAGGGGCAGGTATTATTATGTAGGATGAATTTGATCCTGTGACTCCTGAGGATGTGGACAAGGCTGTGGGAGTGACAAGTTCCTCCATGTGTTTATTTGACCTGTGCTCCTCCTGGTTGGTTTCAGCCAGCAGGGAGGTGTCATGAGGCTGGCTCTAGGCTTTGGTTAATACTTCCTTGAAGGAGGGGTCCTTCACGCAATCATTAAAGGAAGTGGTTGTGAGGCCCCTCCTCAAGAAGCCGTCCCTGGATCCAGCAGAATTAAAGAACTTTCATTTTGTCTCCAACCTACCCTTTGTGGCATTCAAGTTCCTGATGCCACTTGACTTCTCAGCTGCTTTTGATACCATTGACCATGGTATCCTTCTGTAACGACTAAGAGAGTTGGGAGTGGGAGGCACTGTGTTGCGGTAGTTCTCCTCCTATCTCTCTGGCTGGTTGCTTTCAGTGTTGGTAGGAGGACAGAGGTCGAACCCTAGACCCCTCTTTTGCAGGGTCCTTCAGGGTTCGGTCCTCTTTCCTATTTAATATCTACATGAAATCACTGGGAGACGGGGTCAGGTATTAGCAATATGCTGATGACACCCAGTTATATATCTTCACCCCGTGTCAGTTCAGTGAAGCAGTGGATATGGAGACTGTGAGAGTCTGGATGGGAGTTATCAGGCTCAGACTTAAAACTGACAAGACCAAATGGCTGTGGGTATTGCCTCCAAAAGGAGGGGAGGTGAAATTGCTCTCCTCGGAACAGGTTCGCAATTTTAATGTCCACCTAGACTCACAGCTAAGAATAGACCAACATTTGACAGCTGTAGCTAGGAGGATCTTTGCATAGGTTCGCCTACTGCAGCAATTGCGACCCTACTTGGATTAGAAGCTTCATCTCACAGTCACTGATGCCCTTGCCACCTCACAGTTAGATTATTGCAACACGTTTTACATGGGCTACCCTGAGGGAGTGTTCAGAGACTACTGCTGGTCCAGAATGCAGCTGCATGAGTTGTTGTGGGTGCACCAAGATATACCCACATTACACCAATCCTCTGCAAAATGGGCTGGTTCCCTATTGGTCTTTGGATGCAATTCAAGGTGTTGGTCATTACCTTTAAAGCCTTACCTGGCATAGGGCCAGACTATCTTCAAGACTGCCTTCTACCACATAGCTCCCAGCGACCGGTAAGGTCCCACAGAGTTAGTCTTCTCTGGATCCCATCAGCTAAACAGCTGGTGGATCTGTGGGAGAGGGCCTTCTCTGTGGCTGCCCCATCTCTCTGGAACCAGTTACATCCTGAGAGCTGGACTACCCAATTGGCCTTCCGTGTGGCTTTTCTCACAGACCTGGGGTTATTGATCTTATGGTGGTAACCAGTGAGATCCTGCCATGAATGGTATACAGAAGTTTAACTGTTTATATTTTAAATTGTTTTTAAACTGTTTATAGAGGTTTTGGTACTATTATTGAGGTTTTATATTTTTGCTGTGAGCCACCTAGAGTCCCTAGGGAGTTGGGCGGCATAGAAATTGAAGAAATAATAAATAAATAAATAAATAATAAAAAACAGTAATCAGGCTTTTGAACATGCATTTTCTTCCATTTCCTTTTCTTTTTATAGTGATTTTACCAATTTTTTGTGGCTTTCATATTTCTATCAGTACAAGTTTTGCATCTGATGTAGAACCTGAAGTCTAAGGTGGAAGATTAGCTAAATATAGCTGTGAAAGAATATGCTCACACAAAGAATTAATATGAAACTGCAGCCCTATAATGGAAATTAAAATTTCCCAGGAATAACAGGTTATGGCAATTAATATAACTGAAATCCAATAATGAGAAATGTATATTTTCCCTGATGTTGTTAATCATACCCTAAGAACTGAGAACATAAGACATATGCTTGTAGGAGTGAATTTTTTTCAAGCTATATTAGTTCTCATACAATACAGGATGTATATTTCCCAGTTTTTCTATTAACCTTTCTTACATTGAAGTTGTAAAATTCTTAACTGGGGTCTATAATTAAAGTTCATCCAGTAAGAAAACAATTATTTGTGAAACATTTCTGTCACACTACCCAAATCTGTGTTTATCTAATGTAACTAGCCAGTTTCCTCCAAATTTCTCTTACCCATTCCCCATGTGAAATACTAATTTTATATTAGTAATTTAAAGAAAATGCAGGCATTCTTCTTTTCTTTTTTTAGATTAAGCTTTTTATTATTTATTTTTATAAAAATGTCAAATCAATGCATGAACAGTGTGATACCTGGGCACCATGTATTCCATTACAAATAAAACTAATCACATTAAACTTTATTATTATATTCAGTCACCTTACATATTTCTAATTACAATACACATCTATATTAAATTATAACCCATCATTATTCAAGTATTCCACTCATTTCTTATTTACTTTCATTTTATCAAACAAAAATATATACATTAATATTCCCTTTATTTTTGTCACATACTTTAGCTATTAAATCATGTCACCCTATATTAAAAAACCTTTTTCTTTCTTTCCTATTTTACTCTAATAATGTCATCTCCCTAAAAAAATGAGAAAAGAAAAGAAAGTAGAGAGGAAGAATGAAAAAAAGACAACTCAAACAGTGATAAAAGAAATGGAATCCTCCATCCATTATCTCTTGCTCAGTTTATACTTTAGTTGCAATACTTTAAAGGAAGGAGAGGAAAGTGGAACAACAATAAAGAAAGAAAACAATAATCATCTATCTATCATTTCTTGACCACTTTGTTACTTCAGTCGGCCGGGGGGGCAGGAAGGAGGCCGAGGCGAGCTGGGGCCACCGAGTGGAGTCGAGAGTGTCAGCCGGTAGTAGACCGAGAGAACTGAGTGATCAGAGCAGCCAGTTTTGGGGAGAAAGTGAACAACGGAATGGAACTGCCTAGGATTACTGAAGACCTGCTCTCTTCTAAATCAGGGGAAAGCTTGGGAGCCCTTACAGGCCAGTGCCAAGGACTTTAACTCATTTTTTGCTATAAAATTGCTCAGAATCGGACGGACCTTGACTCCAGTTGGACTGCAGTGTTGGCTGACAACGAGTCAGTCAAGGTGACTGGGGCCCATCCTTGTCCACCTGTCTGGGAGGAGTTTGACCTGGTGACACCTGATGAAGTGGACAAGGCCATTGGAGCTGTGAATTCTGCCACCTGTTTACTGGATCCGTGTCCCTCCTGGTTGGTTTCGACCAGCAGGGAGGTGACATGGAGCTGGGTCCAGGAGATTGTCCTTCCCGGCTCCCTACAAGGAGGCATTTGTGCACCCCCTCCTCAAGAAGCCTTCCTTGGACTCAGCCATATTTAATAACTATTGTCCAGTCTCCAACCTTCCCTTTATGGGGAAGGTTGTCGAGAAGGTGGTGGCGCTCCAGCTCCTGCGGTCCTTGGAAGTAGCCGATTATCTAGGCCCTCAGCAATCAGGATTCAGGCCCAGCTACAGCATGGAAACTGCTTTGGTTACGCTGATGGATGATCTCTGTCGGGCCCGGGACAGGGGTTTATCCTCTGTCCTGGTGCTTCTTGACCTCTCAGTGGCTTTCGATACCATTGACCATGGTATCCTTCTGTGCTGGCTGGAGGGGTTGGGACTGTTTTACAGTGGTTTTCCTCCTACCTCTCTGGCCAGTCACATTCGGTGTTAGTGGGGTGTCAGAGGTCGACCTCTAGGTTTCTCCCTTGTGGGGTGCCTCAGGGGTCGGTCCTCTACCCCCTGCTACTTAATATACATGAAACTGCTAGGTGAGATCATCCAAAGGCATGGGGTGAGGTATCATCAGTACATTTTAACTATTAGATTTGTACTATACTGTTATTGTTGTTATTGTGAGCTGCCCCGATCCTCAGAGAGGGGCGACATATAAATCTAATAAATTATTAATATTAATTATTATTATTCAATTGCTCCTCTTTATTTTCTTTACTTGTCTCCCCATTCCTTTCTTAAGTCTCCAGCTATGTTTATTTTTTGGGAATCCAATCTAAGTGTTCCTCCCACCTCTATTCATCTACCTTTTATTTTCTAAAATTTCTACTGAAGTACCTGCCTCCCCTTCAGGCATCTTCCAACTCTGTTTGTATGTTTCCCACCTGATTTAATTCATCAATCACTATTATTTTCATTGTAATCTCCGCTCTGTCTTCTTCCTCGTTTATGTCTTCTTTTTGCTCCTCACTTTCCTGGACAACTTGGTCTGTAACCATCATCCCTTGTATAATATTTTCCCCTTTTTCCATAATGTTCTTAAATCCTTTGTCCTTTATGTCTTTTGTATTTTGAAAAAAGTAATCCATCTCCTGAACAATTCCACTCATTTCTTCTTTTTAAATGTCTTATTTTATTTTTTTTGTTGAAAATTAATTTTCAACCCACAGTCCAAGAGCTATTTATTTAGGCTTTAAGCTTTGAGTTATTTTCGAATACACCCAGAGGTGATCCAAAAGCCCCAATCACTTCTTTGTAGTTTCCCTTTTTGTCAGGAGGTGGCATTCTCCACTTAGATTTCTTTTTATTGTTCAGACAAATTTATCAGCAGAGTACGTTTTGTGTATAGATAATTTCAATATTTCCAAAAATGCCATCCTACTAGGCTTCTTCCCTGTTTAGGAGTCCCTATTCTGTTTATTTCAAAGTCTATTATTTCTTCTCCAGCAACTTTCCTTTCTGATTAGGTATTTCTTCAGCACATCCCAAAAGGCTTAGGTGCCATTTAAACAAATAATTCCGGGCAAATAGTTCTGAATTGTTTCGTGGGGTAATTTAAAATAAAGAAAATCCTCTCCTCCATTTTCACCATGGCTCACTTTCTTCTCTCCTGCACCAGTCTTAGCTGTTTCATTGGTTGTCCCAGCTTTGTAGTCTTTAGGCTCTTTCTTCCTGCCATGACTGAGAGGGAAAAAAGGTGGAATCTCTGATTCTCCTGATTTAGGAAGCCATTTTATTAACAAGACAAAACAGATGGCAGGAAACTTCAAGCCGAGAAAGGAGCAGCTAACAGCCATTGATTCAGGAAGTGGGAGGAAGGGGCCCAGCATGGCAAATAACTTTTACATGGATGGGAGGATGCTGCAGTTAGAGGGACTAGTTCTTCATATATATGGCTTTCTAATTATTGCAGTAAATGTACTTTCCTAGCCTTCTAGTGGCTGCATGGAAATACAGAGATAGCATAACTATCATGTCAAATACAAAGTCCTGTCAGTTCTCTCTGACAAAGCTTAGATTGTACATGTTCAAGCAGAAACTTTATTTTAGTATTAATCTTTTCAGTGCATTGTACCTTAATGTTACCAAAAAATCCTCATTTAAATCTGTGTGAATATTGGTACTATAGCTGAAAAAAGGGAATAATGCCAATCAACAGTGGGTTGCTCCCAGTTTGGTCCGGTTCTATGAATTAGTAGCACCGGTAGCACTGGATTTTAGAATCCACTACTGGTCCCAATCCTCTGTGAGCCACCCCAAGTCTTCGGAGAGGGGCGGCATACAAATAATAATAATAATAATAATAATAATAATCATCATCATCATCATCATCATGATGATGCAGTCTGCATTGGTTGCCAATCAGTTTCCGGTCACAATTCAAAGTGTTGGTTATGACCTATAAAGCCCTTCATGGCACCGGACCAGATTATCTCAGGGACCTCCTTCTGCTGCACGAATCCCAGCGACTAGTTAGGTCCGACAGAGTGGGCCTTCTCTGAGTCCCATCAACAAAACAATGTTGTTTGGCGGGGCCCAGGGGAAGAGCCTTCTTTGTGGTGGCCCCGACCCTCTGGAACCAACTCCCCCGGAGATTAGAATTGCCCCCACCCCTCCTCGCCTTTCGTAAGCTCCTTAAAACCCACCTCTGCCATCAGGCATGGGGGAACTGAGATATTCTTTCCCCCTAGGCCTTTACAATTTATGCATGATATGTTTGTTTGTATGTATGTTTGGTTTTACAATAAGGGTTTTTTAGTTGGTTTAGTATTGGATTTACATGCTGTTTTTTATTACTGTTGTTAGCCGCCCCGAGTCTATGGAGAGGGGCGGCATACAAATCCAATAAGTAAGTAAGTAAGTAAGTAAGTAAGTAAGTAAGTAAGTAAGTAAGTAAGTAAGTAAGTAAGTAAGTAAGTAAAAACAAATATATAAACAAACAATAAAAATAATCATTATTATTATTCTTGTTCTGTCATAGTGGCATCAAACTCTTGATAGTTGTAACTGCTTCTTTTATTCTATTTTTCTTCCCTTTATAATGAACTTGCAAACCAGTATATGCCATTTATGTAATTAGAAGTGAATAGCTGAGTAGCATGTCAAACCTAACAGGAAGAAATAGGTGTATTATTTCTATAAAATTACAGGTATTTTCTTTTTAATTGGCAGGTAATTTTGAACCTTGCTGCTATCCTAAAGGGTTAAATCTGTCCAATTTTAAAAACATTTGCTCATAAAATGTCAACTTAGTTCCCTTTCCTCTGCGTGCATTTTAATTGAAACAACATTTTTATTTTTGAGCCAGGATCTGTCAGAAGTCCCTATGGCTAGTCTGTAGTACAAGTAGCAGCAGACGTGGCCTACCCATATGGTACGGTGCTTCTTGTAAAATCCATATGGCCTTGTTGAAGGGAATCCCAGCAGGGATGTGAAGGGTGTTAATACCCTTCAGGCCAGGCCTTTTCGTCCTGGGGTTTCTATGGTATTGTCTTTGCAATCTGCCAAAGCACAAACTTAATTCCCTTTTAATAATCAATTATTTTAATCCAGGAACATGCAGCATAGTTTCCTCTTCCTGTCAAATATAGCTTGATTTTTTTCTGGGAAAAAAAATTACAGGCATATTTAGATAATAGTTAAATACATATAACTTTTTTTTTTTTTGCTTTTACAGGCAATCCTCCAGAGTATACCTAAATTCTGCTTTCCTTTTGACATTACAAGGTATGTCTTATCACGGGTTTTCAATAAGTGAGGTTGAGGCACTGAACACAATTTGTGCGGTAAAATATTGATTTTCATAGGAAAGTATTGAATAGATTGAAGCACTGTATTAAAATAATTAAGAGGTAAAGTGTTTTCTGAATTGTAAATTTTAATTTATATCTTTCGTAGTAGGCAGTATGATTTTAGTACGCTTTTAGGATTTTAATACATAGCCATAAATCTTTAGCATGCATTTCTTATATAAATATAAAATTGATAAGACATTGTAACTGTATATTAAATTCCTTCCAGCCATCAAAACAAGTATACATAAGAAGTTCCAATTGAAATATCTCTTAAAGATTGTACAGATATGTTCTGACTATAGTACTTTAATTTTAAATATGTCCGCAATATTTATTCATATTTAATAGTTTGGTAGGGCAAGCATTTGTTTTCAGTTTATTAAGCAGTAGATTTTAAAAGAAAATCATTCATTATTTTTAATCTTTTTTTTTAAAGTGGGTTACAGAAGCCATTAGAAGAGGCATTGCTCCTCACTTTGTCATAGGAAGAAAACCTCTTCTGAGAATGGCTGTTATGACACCAACTTAGCAGAATTGTTGTTCCATGTGGAACTCTGTGCAGGCTTAATGAAATGCTTAATTACATGTTAGCTGATTAGTCATTGGAGATTTTTTTAACTACTAGAATTCAATGGACAGAATTCTTTACAATTTTTTAATTCAGTTGGAGGGCACATGTCAGGAAGAAACACCTTTTGAACTTCACGGCCAGACAAAGATTTGACTCTAAAAATTTCTCAAATACAAACAATCTGTTACTACAGGATTAGTTCTATCCCATAAAGTTGAATCTAATTATGGATATTTAACCTGCATAAGATTTTTTTCGTAACTTAAGAAACATTTGAGGAGATTATTTAAAATGATTTAAGTTAGCCAATTCTTGCTATAAATTACTTGTTTTTCCTTAGCTTCCAAATACTAATCATTCTGTGTCTTTATTAAAGATATAGTACAGTAGTACCTCTACCTTCAAACGCCTCTACTTATGAACTCTTCTAGATAACTGGGTGTTCAAGATTTTTTTGCCTCTTCTCAACAACCATTTTCCACTTACAAATGTGAACCTCCGAAATTGTAACCAGAAAAGGCAGGGAGAAGCCTCCGTGGGGCTTCTCTAGGAATCTCCTGGGAGGAAACAGGGCCTGCACCCTCCCTGTGGTTTCCCCAATCGCATACATTATTTGCTTTTACATTGATTCCTATGGGAAAAATTGCTTCTTCTTACAAATTTTTCTATTTAAGAACCTGGTCACGGAACAAATTATGTTCATAAGTAGAGGTACCACTGTGTTTTGAAATGAGGGTAAGTTGAAAGTTCAAATAACCAAGTGTAATTAAAATTAATGAGGAATTAATGTGAACTTTTAAGTTAATCTAGTAAGTATTACTTATGTTAAGGTTGGTACATGAACAATTGGGAAATGAGAGAAGAAAGGAAAGGTAGTTTGGTCTAATGGTTAAAGTACTACGAGTCTACGGAGAGGGGCGGCATACAAATCTAATAAATAAATAAACAAACAAACAAACAAACAAATAAATAAATAAATAAATACTGAGTTAGAAAATGGGAGATCGTGAGTTCAAGTCCTACCCTAGTCAAGAACGCCAAGAGAGGATGGCTGACATTAGGCCAGTCATCCTCTCTGAACCAACCCATTCCTCAGAGTTGTTTTGGAGAAATATTATTTATTTATTAGTATTATTATTTATTAGATTTGTATGCCGCACCCTCTCCGCATACTCGGGGAGGGGAAAGGTGTGTTGGATATGTTTGTTGCCTTGAGTTATTTGCAAAAATAATAAAAGTGTGATACAAACAAATAATTCTAACTACAGTGATACCTCATCTTACGAACTTAATTGGTTCCAGGAGGAGGTTCGTAAGGTGAAACGTTCGTAAGATGAAACAATGTTTCCCATAGGAATCAATGGAAAAGCGATTAATGCGTGCAAGCCCAAAAATTCACCCCTTTTGCCTCATTGCTGCCGGCATTCGGATCCTTGTTGGGGGGGGTGGAGGGGGGGAGAGACAGCACAGGCTGCCTGGAGGGAGCCTCGTGAGTGCATTGACACGTGAGGGAAGCTGCCTTGCGGTTTGTCAACCGGCGGCGCTCCCACCCTTCTTGAAAGCTTTCTGTGACGAAGCGCTGGGGGAGTGTCAATTCTCCAGGTCCGGAGGCCCCTCCGGCCCCACCAAGCTTCATACAAAGCCAAGCTTCCCAGCCAGCAGAAGCTGCTGTGGTGACGAAGGGGGTGTCAGGAGTTTCTCCCCACGGTGTCCTTGCCCTCCCGATCGGTGGGGAGAAGCTCGGGGAGAAGCTCCTGATGCTGCGCCCCCCTCACCTCCACAACAGCCGGCTGGGAAGCTTGGCTTAGCCAGCACCCAGCCCTCCTGGCGGCCGCTTTCGATGCGGAGGCTCCCATGATCTCTCGTCGGAATCCACACGCCTCTGCCTCCTGCTTTCCCTGGCACTTTGTTTGCCTCCTGCCGACTGCCCGCTTCCCCGGCTCACTGCTCCAGTCAGCTTCTCAGGTGCTGGCTTGAGTGAGCAATTCGCTTTGTCCCTACGGCACTCGGGACAGGTGGCTGGGCTGGATTGAATTAACCTCTTTCTCCTAATCATCTCCAGTTTTTTAAAAATTGGACACGGATTCAATTCCAAGCGGTAGATGCCAGAACACTTAGAATCCACAGTAAGGAAAGGAGGAAGTTGTTAAGAATGCACAGCATTGGGATAGGCAACCGGCAGGCAAGGCAGCACGCCCTGGGAATCCGGAGCCTCGCTAGCCTGGGTTGAATGAGCAGAAACTCCAGTGCCTTGAGCTTGGCTGTTTTCGTTAGAAGGGGAACTGTCAAAAAAAATATCCTGCTCATTTTAGATTCAAAATAAGGAAATTAGCTTTTAATTTTTTCTAAAGGGGGGATTCCGGAGTTTGAAGCTTGTAGAAGAGGAATCTTGGGGGGAGGCAGGAGGGCCGGCCTTACACCCCCCCTCCAGCACTTCACCTCCCGCCAGGCAAGAGCACTTGGGAGGCAGTTCTGCCGGCCATGGGCAAGGGGCGAGGAGGATCGGGAGGCTTAAGTCTCCTGCAGCGGCGGCTGAGGCAGCGAGGCTTTGGGTTTTTGGCTGGGGGAAAGGCAGGAGGGCCGGCCTGACACACACACCCTTCAGCACTTCACCTCCCGCCAGGCAAGAGCACTTGGGAGGCAGTTCTGCTGGCCATGGCCGAGGGGCGGAGAGGATCGGGAGGCTTAAGTCTCCTGCAGCGGCGACTGCGGCAGCGAGGCTTTGGGTTTTTGGCTGGGGGGGAGGCAGGAGGGCCGGCCTGACACCTCCCCCTCCAGCACTTCACCTCCCGCATGCAGATGGATGAGGAAGGGGGGCATCTGGACCGGGTGCTTCAGCGGGGAATCCCGGCGGGTGGGGAAAGGAATAGAAAATCCCATCGGGGCAGTCACAAGGCAGGGGAATCCCTCTGTCAGTAAGAGCGCACGCGCAGTAAGAGAGCCCACGAACCCGGGCTCAGGTTCGTAAGACGGAAAGTGTTTTTAAGACGAAGCAAAGAAATCTTAAACCCCGGGTTCGTATCTCGAAAAGTTCGTATCATGAGGGGTTCGTATCATGAGGTACCACTGTATTCAATAATGCAGGGGGTAAAGATACAGGCATTGACTATGTGATTATATAAAAATACAGGCTTTGGCTATGTGATCAAAGCCCATCCATTTTTTATTATGTACATCCTATTCATAACATAAAATGGCAGCATAGAAAGCCATGCTGGAAACTCAGTGTGAATTAAGGAATTGAGAAACAGAAATGTGCAGAAAGGTAGGACAAAACAAATCCAGATGATTACCATGAGTAAAGAGCAGTATTTTCAAACTTGGCCCCTCTGATTTCTGGGTGTTAACATAGCAATAGAAGTAGCAATAGCACTTAGACACATACCGCTTTATAGTGCTTTACAGCTCTAAGCGGTTTTACAGCATATTGCCCCTAACAATCACGATGGAAGGCTGAGTCAACCTTGAGCCTGTTGAGATTTGAAATTCCAAAATGATATCTGACTTTCTAGTCTGGTGCCTTAACCATTAGAATAAGATGTCTATGGATAATCTCAGTCATCCAGATCGTGGTTGTTCCAATAGTGCTTTTTGAAGAGGCAACAAGACTTTCTGATTTCCCCCCTGCCTCTCTGAAGCTATTTTAAAAGCTTCATTTGAGCATTTTCTGATGGAATGGTGACCAGCAATTAGATATATAATTCCTGAACTGTCATTAGGCAGCAGACAAATGCAATCAATCAATCAATCAATCAATCAATGTAATAAATAAATGTGATAAATAAATAAATAAATAAATAAAAACAATGAACTATGAAATGAAAGAGGTTTTCATTTGTACGGTTTTTGGTGCACTACTAATTTGTTAATGAAACATCTGCAAGAAAGCAAGAAAGCTCAGAGAGTACCAAGGACCCCACATTTTAACTCTGAACTACAAATCTTTCTCTTCTATGGGTTTTCATATATTACATTAGCGAGGCATGTTTGTTCTATTGCTTAGTCAGACAGTGGTAGAATTATGCAAGCAATAATAATCAAAACAATTTTTTCCTACCAATTTCATCTCTTTTGTCATCTTTCCACAAGAAAAAGTATCTCAAAGCCAATATTTTTGAAAATATTTAAGCAAATGTAACACGTTAAAAAAGAGATAAAAATATGAAAACTCATTTTAATAGTATCAGTTAATTGCATTCCCAAATTTTTATTTATTAGACAAATATGATTTGGCATTCATCTATAAATACTGACAATCACTTAATTCAGTAATGTTCACCAAATTTGAGACACCGCTAATAGGACTTATAATTTCCATCAGTTATCAATACTTTTGTAGCATTTACTTCCTTTATTAGATATATGTTTATGACATTTTTATTATTTGGAGCCGTGGAAAAGAATTTTCAATTCTTTTCATCATGACATCAACTTCTTCCTTATCATCAGCTGATTTATATAATAAGTCCACTTCTTTGATTTAATGGTAAAATTATACTATGGAGACATAAATAGCATGTTATATAGCTGTGATGGCAAAGCTGTTACACACATTCCTCAGGTGGCATTTGGAGCCACATTAGCCGGTATGGGAACCATTGCCATAGATCAACTCCAGGGCACATGCATGTGCTGGCCAGCTGATTTTTGACTGGCTATGCCCCCTCCCCTTCCAGGAGTCTCTCTGTTCCTGATGGCGAACCTATCACATGCATTCCACAGGTGGCACACAGAGCCTTATGGGAAGGTTAGTGAGACTTTTCTATGTGTCAGCTCCAGAGTGAATGTGTGCACTGGCCAGCTGATTTTCAGTTTTTGGAAAGGGTGGTTTGTCCTCCAGATGCTTCAGGGAAGCTTTCCTGAAGCTGTGGAGGTAAAAAAAAAATCCAGCAGTGGACAAACCAGAAGTTCAAAAAAACACACTTCCAGGTTGCCGGTTTAGGCATTTCTTTGTTTATACCGGTATTGTCCGGAGAGCTGTGCCACCTGTGGCATGCGTGCGATAGGTTCGCCATCAGGGAGATAGAGACTCCAGGAAGGGGAGGGGGCATGGTATAAACCCACTGATTTTTCCCAGTATCTCTGTGTGGAAGAAGACCTCAGCTGTGCTTCAGATGAAGAAGAAAGGTCAGCATTAAGATGGGGGGGGGGAGACGACATATGTACTAAATATTACAGGTAGAATATATTTTTCAGTGAAAATATGAAATTTAAACATATACATTAAACTCTAGAAAATAGAATGATAATTTCAGGATTCCATCTGTTGTCTTAATTAAATCATGAGCCTCAAGACAAGCTTCAAAAGAAATCCAGTTATTCATTGGGAGCTTTAAGTCGGACCAATTGAAGCCAATTATGACTTCACATAATTCAACTCCCGGCTCTGACCCTGTTTCCCTCTTCCCCCTAAAGTGTGTGATCAGTCACATTTTTCAACGAAGCAATTTTGTGGGTTGTAGAGGCCAGCTGCACAAAATTCACACACACAATTCACACAAAATTTCCATCTAGCAAAACAAAAAGGGATGCTTGTACAATTTATTGAGATTGTCCTTGAATATGGCAGTTTCATTTAACACTTGAAACCCTTAGATTTTTATTTTATAAAATTAATATTATCAAAGCTTCTAGTCAATGAATTCCATAATTTAATTAGATATTTTGTTATAACATGCTTCCTTTTTTTCTTCCCAAATGGCAACTTTATAGAGTTACTTTATCTTTATTTTTTTTGTGAAAAAAAATCCCTATTTACTTTCTTCATATCATTTCTAATTTTGTAACTTTTTGTCTTTATCTTAGTTGTAATTTTAAACTATGAACATTTGTTTTTCTAAAACTGGAAAGTATGCTCTATATGCTAATGAAAACAGTATCAAAGGCATATACATAACTTTTATGTAAATCTTTCTGTCACATGAATGGCTTACACATTCCTGAACAATTACACAGACTCATATAAATCTACAGGAAAATGATTTTTCCTGTAGAAGGGCAAACAACTTATATTTGATGTTGAAAACTACATATCCATATATAAAAAGATGTAATTCTTAATCTGCCCTCCAAGAAACATTTAAGTTATGACTTGATAATAAATACAGAAATATAAATATTCCCTATCTAGTCCCTTGTCAGATGAGTATACCCTGTTGTTTAAATATGTGTTTAAAATGTTGCCATCTATTATAGTAAACTTTGAAAAAGTCCTTTGTAGTCAACAAGATTGATGAGTATTTATATATGTTCTTTCTAAATCAAGGATTTATTATTTTATCTATTAAGATTATATTAAAACACACAAACAAACAGTGAGAAAGAAATGTACTGGAATATTAGGTTTTATTAAAAAAACAGCTTGAAGCACAATTTTTTTAAAAAAAGTTACATTTTAATGGTTAGTATCAATTACTTTTAAAACCCTTACTCCCTCTTAGTGTTTGGTTTGTAATTTGGATACCTGAGTCAGTTCACAGAAGTGCAATTCATTTTAAGGTCTTCTGGTCAACTTCCTAAATTCTTTATATCCTGTTACAAACTAATGTTTTAATATTCATAACTACTGACAGAATTTTTGTCAATAAAGCTATTCTGTCTAGAAATTTCCTTCTATTGTTTCAAGTACAAGCATTATACATCCTTAAAAAACATTATACAGTTAGTCCTTGTTTAGCAATCTCAGTTGTGATTGGCAACTAGGTCATTAAGTGAAGCAGTTGCTAGTGAAATTCCAATTATGCTTATAGAATAGAATAGAATAGAATAGAATTTTTATTGGCCAAGTGTGATTGGACACACAAGGAATTTGTCTTGGTGCATATGCTCTCAGCGTACATAAAATAAAATATACATTTGTCAAGAATCATGTGGTACAACACTTAATGATTGTCATAGGGGTCAAATAAGCAATGAAGAAGCAATAATAAAAATCTTAGGATATAAGGAACAAGTTACAGTCATACAGTCAACATGGGAGGAAATGGGTGAAAGGAATGATGAGAAAAACTAGTAGAATAGAAGTGTAGATTTAGTAGAAAGTCTGACAGTGTTGAGGGAATTATTTGTTTAGTAGAGTGATGGCGTATGATTTTACTTCAATTTTCATTTGCTTTACAGACCTGCAAGGGTCATAAATGCAGATTAGTTATCATTTTGTAACTGTGAACGGCTGCTGCATGAGGTACCCTGTTTTCCCCAATATAGATATCTCCTGATAATAAGCCCAATCAGGCTTTTGAATGCATGACAATAAGGCCAAGCACTTATTTCAGGGTTTTAAAAAATATAAGACAGGGTCTTATTTTTGAGGAAATACAGGGAGTTACTAAGTCACAGATATCAAACTCAATTGCATCATATAACGTCATGTGACGTATTGCAATGTTTTTTGCCTTTGTGGAGCCAGAGTGGGCGTGGCATGATGCATCTGGCCTGTGTGCTGCCAGTTTGGGCTAAGTGAAGACTACTATACTATATCTATGTCTGTTCACTCCAGTCTTTTCGTATTATTTTCTATATTACTCAGATTTGATTTAAAATGTTTTTATTTTATTTCATGAAACTATTTTATGACAACAATTAATTAATTTTAATTTTAAGCACATTTGCTTTTTAGTGTTAAAGGAAGTGCCTCCTAACACATTTTTTTTCTGCCTAGGGTAACGCAAGTTGGACAGCATTTTACTTTTGTGCTTACTGACATTGAAAGCAAGCAAAGATTTGGATTTTGTCGCTTAACATCAGGGGGCAAAGTGTGTCTATGCATTCTAAGGTAAGCTGCTATATAGAAAAACAAATGCCTGCTTACTTTCTTGGACAGTTATTGGTAGTTATTGGTTAAAAATTGTAGATTGCATGATAGCTAGAAAGCTTTGATGGGTATGGATGTATTGTTATATGCTTCCATCACAATAAGCATAGTT
The DNA here is from genome assembly GCF_031021105.1 of Erythrolamprus reginae. NCBI lineage: Eukaryota > Metazoa > Chordata > Lepidosauria > Squamata > Dipsadidae > Erythrolamprus > Erythrolamprus reginae. The sequence continues at coordinate 817,282 of NW_027248536.1, read as the reverse complement.
GACATTAAAGACTTTTTTTTTCTATATGAGAGAAATTGTTTTAATGAGATATTTTACAAATGCTGCATAGTTTGCCTGGCTTGGCAGGTTATGTAAATGGTTGTGTAACTTTTTTTAAAAAAGAGAAAAATTGACACAACAGCTGCAAATGAAATTGCCTTATGATAATGAAGTGAAGGCCTAGTGCTAATTAATAGAAATTCATCTTCTAACTGACCCAGAGGAAAAGCAAAGTTGCAACATAACAAGGTGTATATTAATGTATGTGTGAATTTTCATCCTAACCTTATTACAAGGCTTTTTGCATTATGCCTTTGCTTTTGCATTTGCCTTGATTCTAGGTAAATTTAACACACATTATGTTGTATACCTTTAGTTAATACGTTAAAAGGAGTAGAGGATGGAGGCCATAGGATGAAATATTGGACTGGGATTATTATTAATATTAATTAATTAGGCTTGTATGCCAGCCAACTCTCAATGATTCTGAGTGGCTCACAATAGACAAAGAAACTACAATTAAAATCAAAACATATAAAGATAAAAGATGGTATGTGCAAGAACATTCTGTCTCTGTTGAAGCTTCTGGGTGTTCTTCAAGAGCAACTTCATGTTGAGCCTATTGCAGATGATTCTTGGAAGGTTTGATTCATAAAGTGGAATATAGACAGTCCTTGACTTACCATCATTCATTTAATGGAGGTTCAAAGTTACAGTGATTTCAAAAAAAGTAATTAATGACCTGTCTTTGAACTTAAGACTGATCACTTGACTGCAGTTTGGGTGCTTGGCAACTGGGTTGCCTTTACATCCAGTTTTAATATCGTCTTCCCAGCCAGTTCCTTACAAAAAAGTCCATTGGGGAATGGATTTGCTTAATGACTATGTGATTTGCATAACCACCATGGTAAAAATGGTTGCAAGATCTGGTCCTATGACCTGATGAATCACTTTACAATTGCATCAGTTTATACCAGAAATTCACATCTCAGCTGTAGTCATTCGTCATGGACAACATATAGGCTTAGTGCCTTTTTCTGTGGAAAAGCAAGCCATCTGAATGCAACATGTGAACATTTAATTTTGAAAACAGATCATATATAGAGTAGAGGTGTCATACTCAAGGCCTGGGATCAGATCTGGCCTGTGGGGTGCTTAGATCTGGCCCATGAGGCCACCCTGGAAACACGTGCTGTCCTCCTGAGCTCCATTTTTCCTGACAGAGCAATTTCCACTGACAGAGTGCTTGGTTCGCCACAATGCTTGGTTCGCCACAAGTAACATCGAGCTGGTCATGCTCACCCTGACCATGCCCCCCTTGCCCCCCTAAAGTCAAACACAACCCTGATATGGCCCTTAATGGAATTGGGTTTGACACCCCTGTTATAGAGGGTTGAATTGGACTGATCACAGCAGAGCAGACCAAAGTTGATAGATTTTTGCCCTCTGTTTTTCTTAATGCCATTGTTTCAATATACATGTTCAACTGTTAAAATATTTAGTATAAAGGTTTATTCATTTTATTCAACAAAAATACAAAGGTTTCTATAGTTGGCACATGGATGTTATTTTTTAATAGGCTCCTGCACATAATACTGGCTACAACAAAACCTAATTAAATGGTAAAACAATATTATTCTTATACTGTATGAATGTGAATATTCCTTTCCTTTCCTGACTCTTCTGTTTAGGAGTAGATTTGCTTCTCATTAAGCAAGATCTAACTAACTTTAAATTTAATTCAAATTTTAAGTCTCCACCTTCAGACTGTAATTTTGAATCTGTCTCAGATAATCTGTCAGTGTTATTATGGATTAAAAATAATAATGGCAAAGTTTGAGGCTGAATTTCCTTCTATAAGGTGAACAGTCAAAAAAAAACCCCAACCATGCTCATATAATTCCTGAGGCTGATTTGTTATTATGGAAAGTGTCCCAGAAATATAGCTCTTCCTTTTTAGCTCTGGTTGGTGTTTGTTCCAGATAAACTGTCCTTTTTAAATAAGTGATATGTATATACCGTAATCAATGTAATATTTCAGGAAGCCAATATCTAATAGGGTTATTTTCATCTACCTTAAATATTATTTCAGTTGACAACTTTTTATTTAGTTAATATTTTTTACTACTTGACCTTATTTGTTTTCTTCTCTATGAACAGATTTAATTTAATTTATTAGACTTGTATGCCGCCCCTCTCCGCAGACTCAGGGCGGAGAGTGTGTTGACCATATTAATATCTCCTTAGGAAAAAGAAAAACCCAGCACATCCCACTGTCCTTATGATATACAGATACTAATGTTTCTTCCTCAAATTTTAAATCCACGCTCATATTATTCCAACCCAGCTTTACTCTATATGTTCAATGCATATATAATATATATATACTATGTATATTACATATATAGTATACTGTATATTCAATATTTTTGTATATCTCTGTAAATGAAGCAAAAATGTATCTTTGTCTTTTTCCCCTCTGTTGACCTGGAAGCCACCTTGTTGAATCTGCTCTTTATGTTCTGTCTACGTATTTCACGTAAGGACAGTGGGGTGTTCTGGGTTTTTCTTTTTCCTAAGGAGATATTAATATGGTCAACACACTCAAAAGCCTTTCTATGATAGCTGAAGTACATATTGACTTATTTTCAATATTTTGAGGACCATTCAATTATCAGCTGTGTTATCTTTCTGAAACTTGCTTGAATATCTGCAATTTTCCTTCTCATGTAGGGCTCTGGGTGATCCTGAGCAATGCTTTGCTAATGAGAATTTGATATCAGACACTCTGAAAAAAATGGAAACACTTTCCTTTCTAAGATAACTCTAGCCTAAGTCACAAAAATGTTAATGTGGAGAAGTATTACTGTTAAGATTGATAAACATTAGATTTTGTGGCAAGAAAAAAGGAAAAATCTTAAAGAAAAAATATCTTAAAGAAAATCTTACAATTTTGAGATGGATGTTTAAACAGGGTTACAGTATATGAAAACCTGTTCCAGGCCATTGAGAAATCAGACCTAGGTTTGTCTAAGAAAGCTCAGCATTGCTGTTCAAGAGGAATAGTATAGTGACTGAAGCATTAGTACCATTTTATGAGCAAGTGCTTCATTTGCTAGTATGTTTCAGTTACAGTAGAATTAAGTGAATACTCAACAGTATCAGAAATGCTATAAACAATAAAACATTATAGGCTAAAGTGATTAAAATATTATTACAACTGCATAGATTTATGGTGAATATCATTTCATCAGCTTGCTCTAAGACAGATTCACAGTAAATTGCTAATTAAAAACCAAATGAATGTAGCATTCAGCCATTTTAAAACGAAACTGAGATGCCTATATTAGCAGCTTAGAAAAAATTATGTAGCAGTTTGTCTCAGAAATAAACAAGAAAGGTAATTTAATCTTAGGCTGGACAGTTACAACTGCACCACATGGAAACTTAACAAATATAATAGCACAGATATTACAGATATGTTATAACATATATAATATATAATTTGCAAAGGAAGGAAGCATACTAACTTAGTGAGTTTGAGCAATAAAGTTGTTAGAAATAGAGGGCAGATCTAGACAACAAAAATAAAGCAATCAGACATGCTTAGAAACTATAATTCTAAGTAACTAGCTTGGTGTATTTATAACAGAAATATGAGCAACTGGTTGAGTTTATACGATAATTATTATTTTGGAAAGTTGTGTAAATGTTATGAAGGGGTATGGTCTTTTCTTTTCCAGGATGTAATTACATTTTATAAATTTAAAAGGTCAGCTTAACTAGTACTTATGTTAATCCAAATTATCAAATTTAATCATCATTAAGTTATTCCATTTCCCCAGTTTAATTTACTATGTTAATATCTACTATTACTATTTCTTATAGGGGAAATTGTAGCATAATCTCAAGAGCATATATATAAGGAAACCTTCAGAAATCCAGTTTCTACTATACTGTATTTGGTATCAGTGTTTATTCTTTCTTACTATCTTGTCCTTTATCAACAAATCCCGAAATTTGCCTTGCTAGTTCTCTAATATTAACACTTCATGTCATGTCGATTATATTCTGGTATTGTGTTGGTTTTTTGGCAGCTGCCACATACTACTGGCTCATATTTAAGTGATTGTCCACTAGGACTTCAAGATTCTTCTGATAGTTACCACTATTGAGTCAATTACCACCTATTCTATACCTGTCTATTTGGTTTTCCTTTCCTAAATGTAGAACGTTAGTTTTATAGGATGTGCAAGCTTTTGGCTGTAAAAGTCATATCAAATCATTTTTACATTTTTGGATAGATGGTAGGATCACCTTATTTTAGATTCCTTTCTCTGATATAACCAGAGATGTCCCTGCAATTTTTACTCCGCTAGTTGTTACTGACTATAAGGGTTGGTGCTCATATCCATTTCAAGGCCATTGAACCAGCACTGTTTGAAGACATTTTCACAATGATGTGGCCAGCAGGACATCACAGAGCGCTGTTACTTTTCTACCAAAGTGGTAGCTATACAACTGCTTGCATTTGTATGCTTTGAAGCTGCTAGGTTGGCAGGAACTAGGATGAGGACGGGAGTTCACATTACCACATGGAGCTAAGGTCTTGAACTTGGACTGACAGCTTTCCAGCCAATAGGCCCAGCATCTTAACCACTGAGCCACTGTGTTGCCCCCCAATAGTTCTAATATAATGCTTTTCAGTTACAATAATTTAACTGGTATAATTAATAATATTTAGCTCTCTGTTAAACTTATTATATTTTGTAAAATTGCTGTTAGCATTTAAATATTCAACCTAGAAAATGACTAATGAAAATTTATTATACCTTAGATTTCTAAATAAGTTTTTTTTATTATGATAGACTGGTTTATTTGGAAGTCTTTGTACTACAGTTCTATAGTAGATGATTTGAAGCCTTCCCATCCTGTCCTCCACTGCAAGCAAATCCACCAGAAACAGAATGTTTCAATTTTACACATTTTGTGTCAGTTTTCCAGACAGAAAGTAGCCCCCAGACATTAAGACATTTAACTACGGAAAGGCGGTTTCCTTAGTTTTATTTGAATACTAGAAGTTAAGACTCCTGCTGATAGTTCAGGACTGTTAGTGGTTGCCTGACTGTTTGACAGAAAACATTTCCTTTCCTTTATTTAACCTTTGACTTGTGAATATAAAAGCTTTATCAGGATTGTAGTGGAAGTGCAAGGGAGCTGGAAATTGACCTTGTGCAACAAAGCTGAAGACCGCCTTTGAATGAAGGCTCGAAGGCCTGACTGGTAGCTCACTGGATTAGAAGGATATGTTAAATGTGTTTTTAATTAGTAATGAAATATTGCTTGTTGTTTATATGACAGATAAGGATTACATTGGATAGGATCTAGTGAATTAAAAGCAATACATAGCCACATCTATGATGGATTTTACAGATGCTATTTCCAACTTTTGGTTTGATACAGTGGGCAGCAAATTTGTTGAAACTTTTACCAACCTGCTGAAATTTCTACCAACCATGTGAATCAGTTTTGTGATTTGGCTTTTGTGTGATTATTGCTAAAGTAAACATTTCTCTAGATTCGGTAGTATCTATCTTAAACCTATTCAAACCCTCATCATTATGAGGTATCATACAAATGCCTCATCCTATTCCAGCCTTTGCAACCAGATTTTGAGAAAGGTTTTGTGTGTGTCTTTATATAGTTAAATAGATGGAAGCTTCACAATAAAAAAAAATTACTCATGTGGTTGGGCGGAAATGAGGGCCGGAAGTATGACAAAGTATCTGACTGAGGAAGCTTCCAGAAGCTTTGTTGGACGTTATGGTGGTTTATATGAGGACTAACAGAGGAGGTATGCATTTGCCTAGTGTAACTATGTCTTGCAAATATCCTTATGTGTAAATAATTGGTGTGTAAATAATCAGCATAGTGAATCGTCCTGATGTGATGTATGAAAATATTGGCACAAATGTGAGAATAAAAATATAGAAGGCACATTATAATAGTTTTAGCCATATTTTTTCATAAATATTCATTTAACAATTTAAGGTTGCTTTTTAAAAATGTTTAAGGGCTGCTGTTGAGATATTTCAACTGTAAAATAGAATTCTGATCTTTTAAAAATGTTGAAATTACAGATTTTTAAAGGATGACAAATACTGAATATTGTGAACTCCATTTTTAAAAAAAAGAATTTTAAAGTATTTAGTTACAAATGAGATTTTTCTAAAGCAAATTTAAAGCAACCATTAATGTGTTTTAGAGAGAGAGGAAACTTCAGGTATTGAAATCACAGTCTTGGATTTATTGTCACTGGACAAATACAGAAAAATCCACATTGCTGTGAAAGCAGGTCCTATTCTTGAACCCTGATTGATGGGGTTAAAAGGGAGCAGAGGTGGATTAAATTTATGTATTAGCAGGATATTTGACTATTGTTTTGAGTACTGACTAAGGATATGTTTATCTTTATTCACTGATACTGTTTAATTATAAAATATATTTAATTAAAGATTAAAAATCTATTTCCACTAGATATCAGAATAGTTGAAAAATGACATATAATAACTTTTTAAAGTGTTTCAAGAATATGGTAGCCTTACTTAAGGTCTGGATTTAATTTTCTCCTGCCAATCCTTACTGGTGCATTAACTCTGTGTCAATGTCATGTAAGCTAGGTAGATAAGTACTGTAGCTTTCCCACAAAGAGAAGTTACTTAATCAAAACTTGAATTATTGTCAGATTATTTTTTTAAACATTGCTTCTTTTTTTGTGGTTTGGAATATTTTTAAAATTATCCTTGAAATTTTTTTAATGAATTTTCCACTTTTGTGTTATCAAACTTGCTTAAGATTTTTCAAAAAGTGCATTACAGTGAAATGATTTTTAAATAATGCTTCCTTCTCTTACAACTGTTCTGTTTGTCTTTTCAGCTATTTGCCATGGTTTGAGATGTACTACAAACTTTTAAATACACTGGCGGAATATTTAGCTAAAGAGCAGGTAATTTTGTTTTTATTAAAAAGAAATAATTTTCTGAAGAACTGCTAATCATCAATGATTTTAAGATAGTAGTTCCTTTTTTGAAAAATAAATAAAAATTACATTTAGAAAGGGTTACTGCTAGTATTACTTTTCTTTAAAATATATACAGCTTAATAATTAAAAAAAACATTCTAAGTAGGAAAATTGAATGGCATTTCTATGCTAGAAATTATATATCAGGATTATACCCTGGGAAAGAATTTGAGTATAGACACTTTTAATACTTAGTTTAATTTGCTAAAGAAATGCAAGAAAGTGACACAATTTATATTGATAGAGATAATGCTATTCACCGATTGTCATTTGTTTATGTTTAGTAAGATTTACTATAAGACATGTTGTGTTATTGAGGAAGAAATCGGTTATTTGTGAAACTGGAAGACAGTTGAACTGTAAAGATAGAAATCAAGATTTCAGAATTTTGGGTGCTCCATCACTGGAGGCTTTTGAGAAGAGATTGGACAGCTACCTGTCTGAAATGGTGTAGTGTCCCCTGCTTGAGCAGGGGATTGGACTAGAAGACCTCCAATGTCCATTGAATTGGCTTATATAGTGCTCTTTCTAAAATGGGCTTGGATATAGAATGAATTCCTGGAGGGGCTACATTTTAAAAAGTAATTTAGATAGTTTGTAATAATTTTTGGAAAGTATGAACCTGCTTTGCATACTAAGATCTGCTTTAGAAACTCTAATTTTAGGGCCATTGTCAGATTGTTGAGCATCATTCAGGAATGTATTGATGTTTGTTGAATTACCTTTCAAAATACAGTGATCCCTCGAGTTTCGCGAGGGTTCCGTTCCAAGACCCCTCGCGAAACTCGATTTGTCGCGATATAGCGGTGCGGAAGTAAAAACACCATCTGCGCATGTGCGGCCATTTTTTCATGGCCGCACATGCGCAGATGGTGAAGTTTGCGTGTGGGCGGTGGGGAAGACCAAGGGAAGGTTCCTTCAGCCGCCCAACAGCTGATCTGCTCGGTAGCGCGGCAGCAGCGAGGAGCCGAAGATGGGGTTTCCCCTTTGCCTGGGCAACGGGGAAACCTCATCTTCGGCTCCTCGCTGCTGCCGCGCTACCGAGCAGATCAGCTGTTGGGCGGCTGAAGGAACATTCCCTGGGTCTTCCCCGCCACCTCGGATCCTCGCTGATGCCCGCCCGCCGTTTGCCGCTCGTCCCGTTCGCCCACCGCTCGCCCCGTTCGCCCGCCGCTATCGAACTTGCTATCGAGCCTGCTAATGAAATCCAACCCGCAGCGGCCCTTTCCCTCTCCAGGCTGCGGGAGGGGTCCGGAGAACAATGCCTGGCGCCGCGCTCCCGGCTGGGCTTTTTTCCCCCATTTCCCCTCGGGTGGAATTTCAGACCCTCCGCCGGTTGGATTTCATTAGCAGGCTCGATAGCAAGTTCTTCCTCCCTTTAGAAAGCCCCGCAGCCTCCTCCGCCCGGCGAGGCCGCCAGCGAGGACCCGCAAAGCCGCCGCCGCCGCAGCGAGGCCAAGCCGCCCGCTCCCACGGCACGGGCTCCCAACACAGCGCTGCACAGCCCGCCCTCGGCGATGCCTCCGCGGATCTGCAAGCCCAGCCGAGCGACGCCTCTGGTCTGGGCGAAGGCAGTGGGCAGGCCCCGCCGCAGCAGTCCCCGCGGGCACCGCGCGCCAAGGGCCGGCAAGGCCGCCGGCCAACAAAGGGGCTCCCTCGCCTCCCTCGGGCAGGTTTACAAAGGCAGCGTGGCAACCTGGAGCCCAGCACGCCCCGCAGCCCTCGCCTCGCCCGCCCCCGCCTGGCCGGCGCTCCGGCTACCCCCGGCTGAGGAAGAACCGAGTAGCCCCCGCCCGGCTCCCTTCAGCCCCCCGGGGCCAAGCGGGCGGGGGGCGGGCGGGACTTCGCCTGTCTCCGCCGCCCGCATCGCCCCTCCGGCGGGCCGGCCTCTCCCGCCCGCCTCTGCTGCAGCCGCCGCCGCCTCCCCGACTGGCACAAAAGGGCCCCGCCCGCCCCGCCCCGAAGCTTACCTTGCGAGTTTTTGGCTGCGGGGGGAGAAGTAGGACTTTCCTAACTCCCTCCCCCCGGTCGCCGTTTGCTGCTCGCCCGTTCACCTGCCCGCCATCAGGACCGCCGCGCACTAACTTGATGACGGCCAAGCCGTCCCAGATCGTGGGGAGGGGAGCTCTTCTCCAGCCAGGGGACGGCGAGGCCCTCCCAATGCCCCACGCTTGGAGCCGGAGTGAGGCCACTTCCGCCTCCGGATGAAGGAATCTCCTCAAACTCAAAGCCTGTATCCTGCCGCCCGGTTTACCCAGGACACGAGCGGCGAAGTGAGCCACAGCCACCTCCGTTCGGGCGAAGGAATCCCTGGGCAACGGGGAAACCCCACTGAAACCGGGCGGTTTGGACTTTCCATTCCTCCAAGTCACTTCGCCGCTCGTGTCCTGGGTAAACCGGGCGGCAGGATACAGGCTTTGAGTTTGAGGAGATTCCTTCATCCGGAGGCGGAAGTGGCCTCACTCCGGCTCCAAGCGCGGGGCATTGGGAGGGCCTCGCCGTCCCCTGGCTGGAGAAGAGCTCCCCTCCCCACGATCTGGGACGGCTTGGCCGTCATCAAGTTAGTGCGCGGCGGTCCTGATGGCGGGCAGGTGAACGGGCGAGCAGCAAACGGCGACCGGGGGGAGGGAGTTAGGAAAGTCCTACTTCTCCCCCCGCAGCCAAAAACTCGCAAGGTAAGCTTCGGGGCGGGGCGGGCGGGGCCCTTTTGTGCCAGTCGGGGAGGCGGCGGCGGCTGCAGCAGAGGCGGGCGGGGGAGGCCGGCCCGCCGGAGGGGCGATGCGGGCGGCGGAGACAGGCGAAGTCCCGCCCGCCCCCCGCCCGCTTGGCCCCGGGGGGCTGAAGGGAGCCGGGCGGGGGAGGGCGGGGCTACTCGGTTCTTCCTCAGCCGGGGGTAGCCGGAGCGCCAGCCAGGCGGGGGCGGGCGAGGCGAGGGCTGCGGGGCGTGCCGTGCTCCAAGTTGCCGCGCTGCCTTTGTAAACCTGCCCGAGGGAGGCGAGGGAGCCCCTTTGTTGGCCGGCGGCCTGGCCGGCCCTTGGCGCGCGGTGCCCGCGGGGACTGCTGCGGCGGGGCCTGCCCACTGCCTTCGCCCAGACCAGAGGCGTCGCTCGGCTGGGCTTGCAGATCCGCGGAGGCATCGCCGAGGGCGGGCTGAGCGGCGCTGTGTTGGGAGCCCGTGCCGTGGGAGCGGGCGGCTTGGCCTCGCTGCTGCGGCGGCGGCTTTGGGGTCCTCGCTGGCGGCCTCGCCGGTCGGAGGAGGCTGCGGGGCTTTCTAAAGGGAGGAAGAACTTGCTATCGAGCCTGCTAATGAAATCCAACCGGCGGAGGGTCTGAAATTCCACCCGAGGGGAAATGGGGGAAAAAAGCCCAGCCGGGAGCGCGGCGCCAGGCATTGTTCTCCGGACCCCTCCCGCAGCCTGGAGAGGGAAAGGGCCGCTGCGGGTTGGATTTCATTAGCAGGCTCGATAGCAAGTTCGATAGCGGCGGGCGAACGGGGCGAGCGGCGGGCGAACGAGGGGAGTGGGGGGCGAACGAGGGGAGCGGCGGGCGAACGAGGGGAGTGGGGGGCGAACGAGGGGAGCGGCGGGCGAATGAGGCGAGCGGCGGGCGAACGGGACGTGCGGCCGCCGAACGGGGCGAGCGGCAAACGGCGGGCGGGCATCAGCGAGGATCCGAGGCGGCGGGGAAGACCCAGGGAACGTTCCTTCGGCCGCCTAGCAGCTGATCTGCTCGGCAGCGCAGCACCAGCGAGGAGCCGAAGATCTTCGGCTCCTCGCTGCTGCTGCGCTGCCGAGCAGATCAGCTGCTAGGCGGCCGCTCGAGAGCAAGAGGGGGAGAGAAAGAGAGAGAAGGAAAGAAAGAGATGAGAGAGGGAGGAAGAGAGTGTGAGATAGGAAGAAGCAACATAGAGAAAGAGAAAGAAAGATGAGAAAGGAAGGAAGAGAGTGACCTGATCGGGTGGGGAAAATCGCGATATAGTGTTCGCGAAGATCGAGATGGTAACAATTGCTGAAAAATCGCGATATAGCGTTTTCGCGAAGATCGAGATCGCGAAACTCGAGGGATCACTGTAGAGGTATTGGGCCCTATAATAGTTTGTAGAAAAATCTATTTTTTAAAGTGAGATAATGGACTTGATGTGTAATATCAGATAATATTCTGATATTCATTTTATTTCTGCTTTATCTAAAGTATACTGGTAGGCTATAAAGTGTTTAAATTAGGCACATAGAGTGCTCCTTATATTGTATAGTTTTCAATGATTACATAGTTCGTTAGAAAGCTTTGCCCTGGAAATAAAGAAAACTGGCATGTGCTATATATATTTTATTTTTATACAGCTTGGTTGCCCTTTCCACCTATATTATTGCTATTCTTTTTTGTGCTGTTCATTTGTTTACTTTTGTTGCATTTTTGTACTAATGCTTACTTTATAAAATATTTTTCTTTGTATGTCCATATAGGAATATGCTTTGTTATAAATAAAACCATAATCCATAAAGCTTTGATTAACAGATAGAAAGACTGCGGTATTTTACAAATTATCCATGGAATTTTTCATGTGTACATTTGAGAATAAAGAGGGAAAATGAGAAGGTTTCTGTTTGCATAGAAAGTGATTGTCCTTATTTTTGCTCTTGATATACAGTGAGTGCAAATTAAGTTTTTATGTCTATTGAATATATTTTTTTAAAAAAATCTTATTTTGCGTAGGAAGCTGACTTGATTGATTTATTAGAAACATGGCATAACCATTCTGTGCCAGAGGCAAATACTCCAATCAGCTTAAATTTGGTAAGTATGGCTTTTGCTACAGAAAGTTGAATTTTAATTAAAATATTAAAGATAAGTCCCAGCTAGATCATATAGTAGGTCAACTCTATAAATAGTGGTGAATTTGGTTTTCTCATAAAATTCTATTTATAGATATGAGTAAATACGTTGTGTTGTGATTCCGTCTGAGGCTCCTCAGGGAACGGCTGAACCTCTGCCGGCTCCCTGCTCAGAGGGGGAGGAGGAGGAACAGGAGGAGGAGGAGGAGGCCCAGGCAGAAGGGGAGGAGGAATATCAGGCCGAGGGAGAGGGAGAACAGCCTGAGTCCCCCGGGGTGGAGCTCTCCCCAGCAAGCAGCCTGGAGTCCTTAGATGAAAATGCTCAAGCCATCATCGATCACAGGCAGAGAAGAGCAGAACAACGAAGGGGACAATTAGCCAGGTACTTCCAGTCCTAAATAGGTAACAGCTGGGTTTGGGTGTGGTTCTCCCCAGAAAGGCTGAAAAGGCAGACTCACCCTTCCTGTCTTGTGGAGTAGTATCTTTGGGAGTCCTGGGAGCTGGCTGTGATCTTTGGCGGCTCTGATTCTGACTTGTGGCCTTGAAGGCTGAAACCTTGGGGAAAAAGGCATGGGGGCTTATTCTCTACAGTGGTGTGTGTACCAGCAAGAAGTCTGCTGTATTGTCTGGCCGTCAGGACTTTGCTGTGAAGTCTCATAGCCTGCCTGTTGGGAAGAACAGGTTTTTCTCTGTGTTTATTTTTCAAACTATAAAGTGCTTTTGCTTTTACCAGCGTGTCTGGCTGCTTTTTCCAGTTGGTGTTGAAGTCTGGGGGCACCCAGACAGAACACGTTGATTATTATTGTGGAGTGTTCCATTGTGCTTATCTGCCCATATAATCTTGGAGGAATAGCTTTAGCTAATAGCTAATGCTAGTTAAATGGCTCAACTCAATCACTCTTATATTTGTTTTCAAACAAAGCTTCTGAATAAATTAAACCCAACTTATTTGATTCAATAGTGGCTATGTACTACAGCATTACCTCTAATTTGGGGATCCAGGACAAGTCCAAATGTTTATATTGGTCATATAAATGATACCAGTATTAATCTAGTAAGTGTGCCATTGTACTTCTATAATCTGTTTTAGTGTTAGGAAATACTCTGATATCCAAAATACAATAGTTTTTGGATCAAGAAATTGGTGTCTCTTTTAAATGTGCTGTTTTCTTTTTATATTTCCCTTAATTTAACAAATACCACATAATACATATAATTGATTATTATTATTTGCATGGTGCATTCCATACACTTAAAGATAGGTCATTGGTTATAGTTTGTACATATGGATATGCAAATTCTTTAATAAGAGATTATTACATGAAGAGGTATATCAATTATTCAATGATGAAATTACTTCAAAAGGTACTTGGATGCTGTTTTTAACTGCTTCGGGAGATAGCTGGGAAGCCGCGCGGCTGTTTTAAAAGGTGACAGCCGGGCTGGGGGGCTTCCCAGCAACCTCCCGAACCGAACCCGGGGTTCAGAAAAATTTTGCCTCTTCTTACGAACTTTGTTCGAATTACGAACCGGCGTTCGGGAGGCTTCTGGGAAGCCCCGCCGCCCGGCTGTCACCTTTTAAAACAGCCGCGCGGCTTCCCAGCAGTCTCTGAACGCCGGTTCGTAACTCGAAAAAAGTTCGTAAGAAGAGGCAAATTTTTTCTGAAGCCCGGCTTCGTATCACGAGTTGTTCGTAAGACGAGGGGTTCGTATCTTGAGGTACCACTGTATTTTGAAATTGAAACTTATTACAGACAACCTGTTTATTAAATGAATGAGCATGAAATCAGATGTTTGCTTAGAAGCCTTCTACCCAAAAGCGATTTATGATACAATATATAATTACTTTAGATGAAACTCGTAACTCATTTCCTGTTTGGATTCTTTGAAGAAAATAAAGTGGGATAAAATATATTTTTAAATTGATTTAAGACTGAGATGGACAACCTACAGTGTCAGAACCTCATTTGCAGCTCCCATGTCTTCAGCTCCTGAAACTCCTCATCATAATGGCTGAAAATTGGTTTCCTGCTATTTTGAGATAGGAGGCACGTAAACCTATATTGAAGATTGCAAATAGGCACATTGGCGATAGAAACAAAAATTCTGTCTTTAGAATTTTCATTCTCTCTAAAATCTAGTTTTGCTGTCATATGGGACTTGGTTCCACTGTCTCCCCCCCACCCCTCCAATTATAATCACAATAATTAAGATACTAGAAGATGGGGAGAGCAACAATCTGGGCTTTGTTATTGTTATTTAAACTTAATATAGTGAATGTAATTATTTATTAATGAAGAAGAGATTTCCTTTAAGAAGTTTTTGAAAGTCCCCTTCCCAGAAATATTTTGTAGTTATCAATAACTATAATGTATATCTTAGTTTTTCTTACTATTGCTTTAACAACATTTCCTCCTTTGGCAAGCCTGTTACTTTTTCTTCTGCAAAACAAAAATAAAATCTTGCATGACTTGAAAGAAGAAGCATTGAAGGATGAAATAGTCTTTGTTAAAAAGAAGAGGCAAATTCATTTAGAATAGAATTTTATTGGCCAAGTGTGATTGGACACACAAGGAATTTGTCTTGGTGCATATGCTCTCAGCGTACATAAAATAAAATATACATTTGTCAAGAATCATGTGGTACAACGCTTAATGATTGTCATAGGGGTCAAATAAGCAATGAAGAAGCAGTATTAATGAAAATCTTAGGATATAAGCAACAAGCTACAGTCATACAGTCAACATGGGAGGAAATGGGTGATAGGAATGATGAGAAAAACTAGTAGAATAGAAGTGCAGATTTAGTAGAAAGTCTGACAGTGTTGAGGGAATTATTTGTTTAGTAGAGTGATGGCATTCGGAAAAAAACTGTTCTTGTGTCTAGTTGTCTTGGTGTGCAGTGCTCTGTAGCGATGTTTTGAGGGTAGGCGTTGAAACAGTTTGTGTCCAGGATGTGAGGAGTCAGTAAATATTTCCCACGCCCTCTTTTTGACTCGTGCTGTATACAGGTCCTCAATGGAAGGCAGGTTGGCAGCAATTGCTTTTTCTGCAGTTCTGATTGTCCTCTGAAGTCTGTGTTGGTCCTGTTGGGTTGCAGCACCAAACCAGACAGTTATAGAGGTGCAGATGACAGACTCAATGATTCCTCTGTAGAACTGTATCAGCAGCTCCTTGGGCAGTTTGAGCTTCCTGAGCTGGCGCAGAAAGAACATTCTTTGTTGTGCTTTTTTGATGATGTTTTTGATGTTAGGTGACCATTTTAGGTCTTGAGATAGGGAACACATTTGAAAATGCCAATAATCCTTGCTTCAGAAATGAATTGGTTGATCTTGTTGGAAAAATAACAAGAAAGTGTTTTCCAGTGAGCATATTTTGAATACTCAACCATATACAGTGTGTGGGGGGGAAGTATTTAATCATATACCAATTGTGCAAATTCTCCCACTTAAAAAGATGAGAGAGGCCTGTAATTGACATCATAGGTAGACCTCAACCATGAGAGACAACATGAGAAAACGCATCCAGAAAATGACATTTTCTGGTTATTAACAAATTTCTTTGCAAATTATGGTGGAAAATAAGTATTTGGTCACCTACAAACAAGCAAGATTTCTGGCTCTCACAGACCTGTAACTTCTTCTTTAAAAGGTTCCTCTGTCCTCTACTCATTACCTGTAGTAATGACACCTGTTTGAATTTGTTATCAGTATAAAAGACACCTGTCCAGGACCTCAAACGTCACACTCCAAACTCCACTATGGTGAAGAGCTGTCGAAGGACACCAGAAACAAAATTGTAGCCCTGCACCAGGCTGGGAAGATTGAATCTGCAATAGGCAAGCAGCTTGGTGTGAAGAAATCAATTTTGGGAGCAATAATTAGAAAATGGAAGACATACAAGACCACTGATAATCTCCCTTGATCTGGGACTACACGCAAGATCTCATCCCGTGGGGTCAAAATGATCACAAGAATGGTGAGCAAAAATCCCAGACCCACACGGGGGAACCTAGTAAATGACCTGCAGAGAGCTGGGACCAACGTAACAAAGGCTACCATCAGTAACACACTACACCGCCAGGGACTCAAGATTCTGCACTGCCAGACGTGTCCCCCTGCTTAAGCCAGTACATGTCCGAGCCCGTCTGAAGTTTGCTAGAGAGCATTTGGATGGTCCAGAAGATATTGGGAGAATGTCATATGGTCAGAAGAAACCAAAGTAGAACTGTTTGGTAGAAGCACAACTCGTCGTGTTTAGAGGAGAAAGAATGCTGAGTTGCATCCAAAGAACACCATACCTACTGTGAAGCATGGGGGTGGCAACATCATGTTTTGAGGCGGTTTTTCTGCAAAGGGACCAGGACGATTGATCTGTGTACATGAAATAATAAATGGGGGCATGTATTGTGAGATTTTGAGTGCAAACAACCTTCCATCAGCAAGGGCACTGAAGATGAAACGTGGCTGGATCTTTCAGCATGACAATGATCCCAAATACACCACCAGTGCAACGAAGGAGTGGTTTCGTAAGAAGCATTTTTAAGATCCTGGAGTGCCCTAGCCCGTCTCCAGATCTCAACCTTATAAAAAACTTTTGGAGGGAGTTGAAAGTCCGTGTTGCCCAGCAACAGTCCCAAAACATCACTGCTCTTGAGGAGATCTGCATGAAGGAAAGGGCCAACATACCAGCAACAGTGCGTGCCAACCTTGTGAGGACAAAAGATATATAACAAAGTATTGAGATGAACTTTTGTTATTGACCAAATACTTATTTTCCACTATAATTTCGTTAAAAATCAGACAATGTGATTTTCTGGATGTATTTTCTCATGTCTCTCATGGTTGATGATGTCCTATGATGATGATAGCTATGATGTCAATTACAGGCCTCTCATCTTTTTAAGTGGGAGAACTTGCACAAATGGTGTCTGACTAAATACTTCCCCCCCACACACTGTATGTTAATAGTAAGTGCAAAATATTCATCTCAGGTCCTTAAAAAACCCCTGATTGCCAAAGATGTCTATTAATTGCAAGAGATTTATAAATGTCCCCTGAGAAATTACAATGTGGTGAGTCTGGTCTAAAGAAGGCAAACTACTTGAATATATTTTCCAGTAACATATATTGTCACCTTTGGAACTATAGCTGTACATTGCCTACTAAAAAGGCCCTTAATATTTAATAAAGTGGCAATAATTTATTCTCATACCTCTTTTGCTTATTAAAAATGCACAGAATGTTTTTTATCTATTTCAGTTGTTTGTGTATTTCAGAGAAAGGATCTTAGTAGCCTAGGGATCAAAGCTGTATTATTTTCACTGAATATATTTACAGATGGCCCTGTTGAAAGTATGTGAGCAATGTCTGCCATCACATCTTCATTATATTTCAGTGTCATTTTCATGATAATTGTTCAGCAGATTGAATGTTTGGCTTCTCAATGATTATAAAATCAATCTCTCTAAATTACATCTTGCCAAAAATCCAGGAAAGGTATTTAGGAAATAATCCAAAGATGTAAAAACCCACGGATACAAGCCAGTTGATCAGATTAAACATGCAGACAGTCCTCGACTTATGGTCAGTGATTTTATGAGTTTGCCTCTATGACAGTCTTAGAACAGATGCTTTATGGAATGTGAACAATCACCAGCTGTTTAAATGATTGTGTTGCTTCTAGTTATGTGACTACATTTCAGGGGCTTTTCAATCTGTTCCCATTTACAACTGCTTGTCAAGTGTCCTGCAAGCACATATTGGATTAAATAAAGTATAAACATGATTTGAATACATGAATATGAATAAAAGGAAACATTAGGGTAGGGACGGTGGGCATGCTGGTGTGCTTTTGCATGCCCCTTATAGACCTCTTAGGAATGGGGTGAGGTCAACAGTAGACAGTCTAAGGTTAAAATTTTGGGGATTTGGGGGTGAAACTACAGAGTCAGGTAGTGCATTCCAGGCATTGATCACTCTGTCGCTAAAATTATATTTTCTGCAATGCAGTTTGGAGCGGTTCACTTTACATTTTTATCTATTGTGTGCTTGTGTATTGTTGTGGTTGAAGCTGAAGTAGTTGTTGACAGGAAGGACATTGTAGCTGATAATTTTATGAATCAAGCTTAGGTCATACCAAAGGCGGTGTAGTTCTAGGTTGTCTAAGCTCAGAATTTTAAGTCTGGTAGCATAAGGTATTTTGTTGTGAGCAGAGCAGTGGAAGACTTGTCTCATGAAATATCTCTGGAAATGCTCAGTTGTATTAATGTTTGATATGCAGTGCAGGTTCCAGACAGATGAGATGTATTCAAGAATTGGTCTAGCAAATGTTTTGTATGCTCTGGTTAATAGTGTAATATTACCAGAAAAGAAGCTAAACAAGATTAGGTTTACCACTCCTAATGCCTTTTTGGCGATGTTGTTACAGTGGGCTTTGGCGCTTAGGTCATTAGATATGAGTACTTCAAGGTCCTTGACAGTGAGTGTCATCAACAAGGCCATGTCCATTCAGCTTGTATTTTGTATTCTGATTATTTTTGCTAATATATAAGATAGAGCATTGTTGGTTCAGTTGCCAATTATTTGACCATTCTGACGCAAAGTCAAGGACTTTTTAAAGGGTACAGCATTGTCGGTGATGTTAAATAGTTTTACATCATCAATGAAGAGACACACAGTTGCTTAAAATATGATCGCAAATATCATTTATGTAAAGTATAAAGAGTGTTAGTCCAAAAACTCTGCTTTGGGGCACACCACTTTAACTGATGCAGGATTTGATAGGATACTCCCTATTTTGACCACATCTGTTTGACAGGAAAGCAGCTATCCAATTATGTAGGGGTCCAGAGATGCCATAGGATTTTTAGTTTTAGAAGTAGTTTGTTGTGTATTACTGGATCAAAGGCTTTACAGAAGTCTATGTAAATTGCATCTATTGCTTTGTCCTGATCAAGTTTTGTAGCCCATATGTTTTTGCAGTGTACAAAAATTCCAGGATAAATTTTTTTCTGAAACCAAATTGTTTATTAGTGTTCTGTGCACAGCCCCCGGAGCGAACCCTCCCGACTCAAAAAGTTCCTTATTGCATGATAAAATCATACTCTTTATTGATAAATGCACACACAGTTAAAGCAGGTTTAAAATAGCAAGGAAAAGGGGAGTTATTTCTCTCTCCAGAATGAAGCATCAACAAGGTCAGGGAAACTTGGCTTAATTGGAATTCCTTAGATAACAAGTCCAGTTATCATTTAAGCATATGAATCAGCTCACCAAGATCTTGAGCAAAAAATCATCCAGCAGAGAATGTCTTTTATTGAGGCAGAAATCATGGTTTTAAAGCCTTGTTCAAGCACCCCCCCACACTACAACCTCTTCCATGAAGAGCGCTGAAACCCCGCACCCAATTACCCCAAATCCTTTGCCTTTATACTGCCTTGAAATGACAGAACACCCCCCCCAAGAGGCTAAGGTGTAAGCTAATACCTTTTACTATGCAACTTCTCTTGTCTTTGAAGCAATCTCCTATTACGAGGGTCTTATCCATTGATTATCCCCTCATCCTCCAACTGGTACCACTCCTCAATTAGCATATCAGCCCCCTTTAGTGATTCCTCGGGTTCCCTCAGGTTACTTTCTCCCTCACTCTCTCTCTGCATCAGCTGGCAACCCCCCTGGTCCAAGGTATCCAGAGGAGCCTGGCTCATCATCCTCAGAATCTGACATGACCTGAGGTGGACAAGGAACACTCACAACAATTAGGAGTAGGTTGTTTGTTTCTAAGTGGAGGATAATGGATTGGTTAATGATTGATTCCATTTTCAGGTGACTCAGCACAAAGAAATTGATCTGTAATTTGAAATATTTTCTGTCAACTTTTATTTTCATTTATTTGTCAACAAGTGCAAGGAAACAGGACACATGAAAAATGGATATAAAGAAGCAAATCATAGCCATAAACACAAAACATGAGTACAGTGATACCTCATCTTACAAACCCCTCATCATACAAACTTTTTGAGATACAAACCCGGGGTTTAAGATTTTTTTGCCTCTTTTTCCAAACTATTTTCACCTTACAAACCCAAGCCACCGCCACTGGGATGCCCCGCCTCTGGACTTCTGTTGCCACACCCGTTTTTGCACTGTTGGGTTTTCCCTGAGGCTCCCCTCCATGGGAAACACCACCTCCGGACTTCCATGTTTTTGTGATGCTGCAGGGTAATCTCAGCAGCGCAAAAATGGGCGCTTCACTGGCAATGGAAGCCCGGAGGTGGGGTTTCCCAGCAAGGGGAGCCTCAGCGAAATCGCAGCATCACAAAAACAGGGAAGTCTGGAGGTGGGGTTTCGAGGACTTCCATGTTTTTGCAATGATGCAATTTCGCTGAGGCTCCCCTTGCTGGGGAACCCCACCTCTGGACTTCCGTTGCCAGCGAAGCTCCTGTTTTTGCGCTGCTGGGATTCCCCTGGTGGGATTCCCCTGCAGCATCACAAAAACATGGAAGTCCGGAGGTGGGGTTTCCTATGGAGGGGAGCCTCAGGGGAATCCCAGCAGCATAAAAACGGGCGCCTTGGCTGGCAAAAGGGGTGAGTTTTGGACTTGCACTCATTAACCGGTTCCGGTTGAGTAGCAGGAGGGAGGGAAGAGACTGCTGCTCCGCTGGACTACGGCATTAAGATCAAATATAGGGAAATTTTTCAGTTAATTTTGAAAAACAACAGATAGTTCAGAAGGATTAGACTCCCCCGTTTCGGAGGATCGTGTTACCTTGTGTCTCGGCAGTGCTTTTCTCTTTATTTCCTGCTGTGAGAAAGCTGGGAGCCCCGATCAGCTGGGGCTCGGAAAATGGCGATCGTGACCGAGCTGGCTTGATTCTGCCCTGAATCCACACTTTTTAAGAGCATTCTGCAGTGGGGTGAGCTGTATTGTTGCAATTACATTGAGGCTCAACCCGGGGGCTGGCAGAGATAAGAAGAGTGGGGGTTGCCACCCAGCATTGACTCATACTGACACGGACAGAGGTGGAAAAGGAGAGGTGGAGAGGGACTGAGAAGGAGCGAGCGAGCGTGCGAATGTTCAGGGCAAGCATGCTGGGCCGACTGTGCACGGGCCGAGGAGGAAAGTAGATGGAGGAAAACGTCCCCCACAACAGCAGGACGTTCCCAAAAACAACGGGATCTACCGGATAGACGCTGCACGCCGAGTGGTTACATGGTGGGCACGCTTGACGTCGGAGGGCTTTGCGGTGGACATACTCGGTGCTGGAGTGCCTGGAAGAAGGAGGGTCTGCCATTATAGTGAACAAGGAGATTGTGAGAAAGAAACTGCCAGATTGAAATTGACAGTATGAAAACCTTGTGGCTGCTGGATGCTATAACTGAAGACCAGGAGATACAGAGATACCTCTCAAATAACAGCAGAGGTACTGGTAGACATTTGGGGCAACCCATGAGAGACCGGGGGTGTCGTGGAGGTGAGAAAACTGATAACAACGACAGTGGCAAAGAGAAAACCTGGGAGGACAGAGGACAGAGTTTATACTCAGGACTGTTTGTCCTACTAATAACATCATACATCCCACGGACTCACCTTTTTAGACTGGATGATATCTATATGAACTTGGCTTGATTAATTAACTGACCAGTTGAAATATCTTCTACTTATATTTTTATTTTTATTACTTATATTTCTCTATATTTTTAATAATTAATATTTTAATAATATGAACTATTAGTTTTATATTAACTCTTTTTAATTAAATTATTGTGGGGATTTTTAAGTGGATGGGAGGATGGTAGTGATGGCATGAATGAATGGGACTATTTTAGTAATTATTGGAATGAATGGAATACTGTGAATGAAAATGAATGGGAGGGGGGTGATAGATGGAATGGAGTGGGTGGGAGGGATTATAATATGTATGGAATGAATGAATATGACATGAATGGAATTTTTGGCACACCTGACGCTGGAGGGGCAGGAGGGGAGGGGACACTTATCTCTGGGGTGGCAGAGGGTCAAAATATCCCGGTCTTGCTGGGGAGAGGCAGGTATGGCGGAAGCCATGGAGCTAGCCGTTCCAGGGGAAGGAGGAATCGCTGCTTAGTAGCGATCCCTTCTTCAGGCTCCATGAGCTTAACTCAAAGCACTGGTGATGAGTGTAATTCTGGCCCTGGGCTCAAGTTGTTGCTACTCAATGCCAGGTCGGTGGTAAATAAAGCTCTCCTCATCCGGGATCTGATCCTGGATGAGGAGGCCGACCTGGCTTGTGTGTCCGAAACCTGGCTGGGCCCGGAGGGAGGAGTTCCTCTCTCTGAAATTTGCCCAGCTGGGTTTCGGGTATGGCACCAACCTCGACCCCAGGGAAGGGGGGGAGGAGTGGCTATTATAGCCAGGGAGAGTCTTGGCCTGCGTAGGCTCATTGCCCCAGAGGTTGCGGGTTGCGAGTCCCTCCTGGTGAAGTTGGACTTAGGGGTTCAGGTGGGCTTGTTACTCACGTACCTGCCTCCCAGCTGCGTGTCAACAGCCCTGCCTGTGCTGCTCGAGGAGGTGGCCGGGCTGGCGGTGGAGTTCCCCGGACTTATCGTCCTGGGGGACTTCAAACTGCCGTCGCACGGCGGTTCCTCTGGACTGGCTCAGGAGTTCATGGCCACCATGACAGCCATGGACCTGACTCAAGTAGTTCAGGGTCCGACTCACGAGGGTGGGCACGCACCCGATATGATATTCCTCTCTGAGCAACTGAGTAATGATCTGAGATTAAGGGGCTTAGAAGTGCTGCCTTTGTCGTGGTCAGATCATTTCCTACTGCGGCTTAACTTCCTGGCTCCAATCCTTCCCCGCAGGGAGGCGGAACCAATTAGGAGGTTCCGCCCCAGACGCCTGATGGATCCAGAAGGCTTCCAGATGGCGCTTGGGGTTATTCCAGATACACTTGTCCACAGTTCGGCAGAGTCTCTTGCTGAGGCCTGGAACAAGGCTGCAGGGGAGGCTCTTGACCGGATTGCGCCGTTGCGACCTCTCCGCGGCACTAGACCCCGTAGAGCTCCATGGTTCAACAAGGAGCTCCGGGTGTTGAAGCGCCAGAAGAGACGTCTGGAGAAGCGATGGAGGAAGAGTAAGTCCGAATCCGATCGAACACTTGTAAGAGCTCATATTAAGACTTACAAAGTGGCGCTCAAGGCGGTAAGATGCGCGTATCATGCCGCCTTGATTGCATCAGCGGAATCCCGCCCGGCCGCTCTGTTTAGGGTAACCCGCTCCCTTCTTAATCAGAGGGGAGTTGGGGAGCCCTTGCAGAGTAGTGCCGAGGATTTTAACACGTTTTTCGCTGATAAAATCACCCGGATCCGAGCGGACCTCGACTCCAATTGTGAAACAGAGTCGACTGACAATGAGTCAGTCGAGGTGACTGGGGCTAAACGTCTTTGTCCATCTGTCTGGGAGGAGTTTGACTGATGAAGTGGACAAGGCCATTGGAGCTGTGAGTTCCGCCACCTGTTTACTGGATCCGTGTCCCTCTTGGCTGGTTTCGGCCAGTCGAGGGGTGACACGGAGCTGGGTCCAGGAGATTGTCAACGCCTCCTTGGGGAGGGGGTCCTTTCCACCACTTTATAAGGAGGCGGTTGTGCGCCCCCTCCTCAAGAAGCCTTCCCTGGACCCAGCCGTGCTTAATAACTACCGTCCAGTCTCCAACCTTCCCTTCATGGGGAAGGTTGTCGAGAAGGTGGTGGCACTTCAACTCCAGCGGTCCTTGGATGAAGCCGATTATCTAGGTCCTCAGCAGTCTGGATTCAGGCCCGGCTACAGCACGGAAACTGCTTTGGTCGCGTTGATGGGTGATCTCTGGCGGGCCCGGGACAGGGGCTTGTCCTCTGTCCTGGTGCTCCTTGACCTCTCAGCGGCTTTCGATACCATCGACCATGGTATCCTTCTGCGCCGGCTGGAGGGGTTGGGAGTGGGAGGCACTGTTCTTCAGTGGTTCTCCTCCTACCTCTTCGGTCGGTCGCAGTCGGTGTTAGTGGGGGGTCAGAGGTCGACCCCGAGGTTTCTCCCTTGTTGGGTGCCTCAGGGGTCGGTCCTCTCCCCCCTGCTATTTAATATCTACATGAAACCGCTGGGTGAGATCATCCAAGGGCATGGGGTAAGGTATCATCAATATGCCGATAATACCTAGTTGTACATCTCCACCCCATGTCCAGTCAACGAAGCAGTGGAAGTGATGTGCCGGTGCCTGGAGGCTGTTGGGGCCTGGATGGGTGTCAACAAACTCAAACTCAACCCAGACAAGACGGAGTGGCTGTGGGTTTTGCCTCCCAAGGACAATTCTATCTGTCCGTCCATTACCCTGGGGGGGGGAATTATTGACCCCCTCAGAGAGGGTCCGCAACTTGGGCGTCCTCCTCAATCCACAGCTCACATTAGAAAAATATCTTTCAGCTGTGGCGAGGGGGGCGTTTGCCCAGGTTCGCCTGGGGCGCCAGTTGCGGCCCTATTTGGACCGGGAGTCATTGCTCACAGTCACTCATGCCCTCATCACCTCGAGGCTCGACTACTGTAACGCTCTCTACATGGGGCTACATTTGAAAAGTGTTCGGAAACTTCAGATCGTGCAGAATGCAGCTGCGAGAGCAATTATGGGCTTCTCCAAGTATGCCCATATCACTCCAACATTCCGCAGTCTGCATTGGCTGCCGATCAGTTTCCGGTCACAATTCAAAGTGTTGGTTATGACCTATAAAGCCCTTCATGGCACCGGACCAGAATATCTTCGGGACCGCCTCCTGCCGCATGAATCCCAGCGACCGGTTAGGTTCCACAGAGTTGGCCTTCTCCGGGTCCCGTCGACTAAACAATGTCGTCTGGCGGGACCCAGGGGAAGAGCCTTCTCTGTGGGGGCCCCGACCCTTTGGAACCAGCTCCCCCCTGAGATTAGAATTGCCCCCACCCTCCCTGCCTTTTGTAAACTCCTTAAGACCCACCTTTGCCGTCAGGCATGGGGGAACTAAAACACCTCCCCCTTGCCCATGTTGTTTTGTTGATTGATTGACTGTGTGCCTGTTTTTTATATATACTGTTTTTTATGAGATTATTAATTTAAATTGGAACTGGATGGGTGGGCATTGGATTTGGTATTGTGTACTGTACTGTTTTTTATTATTGTTGTGAGCCGCCCCGAGTTTGCGGAGAGGATATAAATCCAATAAACCTAAACCTAAACCTAAACCTAATTGCTTTTCCATTGATTCCTATGGGAAACATTGTTTCATCTTACAAACTTTTCACCTTACAAACCTCGTCCCGGAACCAATGAAGTTCATAAGATGACGTATCACTGTACATATAAATGGGTATAACAGGACAGGGATAGTAAGCATGTTGGTGCACTTATGCATGCCCCCTTAGGGACCTCTTAAGAAATGTATAATGTCCATGGTAGACAGTTTAAGGTAAAAAGTATAGGGGTTAGAGAAACTAACAACAGGTTCAGGTAAAGTGTTCCAGACATTTACTACTCTATTGCAAAGTCGTATTTTCTGTAATCAAGATTAAAGCAAGTTATGTTTAGTTTGTATCTATTGATAGCCCTAACATTATTGCAGTTGAAATTAAAGTAGTCGTTAACAGGTAGGACATTAAGGTAGATGATGTTGTGTACTAAGCTTAGATCAGAACGTAGGCTGAGTAGTTCAATGTTATTCAGATCTAAAATTTCACGTCTACTGGAATAGACTTGGAATAACAGATACAAACTCAAAGTAAACCGCTCCAAACTTGTCTGTAGAAAATACAACTTTAACAACCAAGTAGTTAATGCCTGGGACTCACTACCTGACTCTGTAGTTTCATCACCAAACCCCCAAAACTTAACCTTTGACTATCCACTGTTGACCTCATCTGATTCCTAAGGTCAGTAAGGGGCATGCATATGTGCACTATCGTGCCTACCGTCCCCGTCCCAATGGGGAATTGGCAGGGAAGGTTTCAAATGCAGAAATTGAGAATTTGAGGTCTCTTTCCTCTTTCCCAAATGAGCAACCTTTTTTCCTTTCTCCTTTGTAAAAGCCTCTCTGTTTTGTTACCTCTCATTTCTTTTAAAAACCATGGAGAACATATCTTATTTTAAAAAAAATATTCATAATGAGAACATAAGGATAAGGATCAGTAAGGATCAGTAACTAAAATCCCCAAAACAAAATTACATTTTGTGAGGAATATTACATACTCCTTCCTTGTTTCCAATTATGTATCACTCTAGAGGTAAGAAAATAGTATGGATATGTTTTTATTGTAGTGCACATCTCTATTAATCCATAAAACTAGTTAATAATTTGAATAGTGGTATGTGTCGGAGAAACTAAAGGGGTATTTTTCTGAAAGCCAAATGCTTTCATTTTAAGTTTATTGTTCAAAGCTATTTTCTGATCCTCTTTTGCATTGTTGCTGTTATAAATCTCTTTAGTATGTATGCAGAATTAACATTACTGTACAGTTTCAGCAGAAGTTAATTTTTTAAATTGATATGTCAGGGTGAGTTGAATTATCTAAAGCGTGAGTTGAATTATCTGATTACTAATATGGCCTCTCAAAGCAGATCTAAAATTTAGTCGCGTATACAGACAGTATTATTTTATAATTATTTTATGTTTTTGAATAATAATAATTTTGTATTTATATTTTTTTTCTTGACTAGCATTCGTATTTTATTACTCCTGATTTAACTGGATTACCAACTGTTCCTGAAAGTGTAAGTTTTGATTATATTTGCAATACACTACAGATTAAAACATCTGCAGAAATCTGAATAGCTATTAATTAAAGTCTCTTATTAATATGGCTTCATTCACCTATTGGAACTGCATAATTATTAATGTAATAATGTTGGATATTTTGGATAATGTATGGCAGCAATGGGTCTGTATCTACATTTATGCACCTAATTTAACTAAAATTAATGCAAGGGTTACATAGGATTTACTGTGTATATAAAATTGGAGTTTTAAATAAAGTTATAGATATATAGTAAACTCAAAAACAAGCAATTCAAGAGTCGCCTTTCTGAAAATATAAGATTATTCTTAGACGTGTTTTCAAAATATGCAAATGATAAAAAATAAATTTCAATTAAATGCTTATTAAGAAGATACATTTCTTTTAAAAAAACTATTGTAACTAGACACAAATAAATTTATATATAATTCAGTTACTTTTATTAATGTGTACTTATTTTTCATTTACTAGAGAAACCTTACTGAATATTTTGTTGCTGTGGATGTGAATAACATGCTACAACTTTATGCCAGCATGTTGCATGAGAGACGCATCATTATTACCTCCAGCAAGCTAAGCACTGTGAGTACTTCACACATCTCTTTTCAAGTAGACTATATTGAGCATCTTACAAAAAAGGCTTGCATATCTCTCTAGATTTAAATATGTCCCTTATATACTTAAGAGACAATATCTACATACTCTTTTTAAAAGATCTCGTTTTAATCTGACTCTTGAAGCACGGAAGTCTGATTGATATAGGCTTACTCAAATACATTAAGGCAGGTTAATTACTTTTTGTTACCCAGGGATGAGAGTTCTTTAACCCTCTAGAGATAGATTTCTATGCCTTCCAACCTATAAAGAATTCTTAAGGGCTATTATAAGATCTTTATTATTCACTTGTGGCTTATTCCATCGGACCGACTAGACAGGAATCAAAGAGCCATGATAATAGCTGCTATCCTAAATCTAGTAGTGTTTGGGGAAGATATACTGTAATGACTCTGATTTTGAGCAGCTCTTCAGACTGATAATGACTTACTATTACAAATACTTTTTTTATTACATCAGTTCTATGCCTCTGCCTAGGCTGAAATGGCTTTCTTGTGTCATTGCAAATGGATCTGAGATAAAGGGTATGCTGTGTTTATCCATGCCAAACAGTCCTGTTTGTTTCAGCTTTTCCCTTGTGGTGTCATTTATAACGCTAAATCCATCACCGTTAAGTTGAAAATAACATTGCCTTCATGCCAGTGGTCATCATTTATATCTGCATAGTATCTGCTTAATTTAAGCCCATAAATAAATGAATCAAACTCCCTCAAACCTTTTGCTTTACTTAATACTTTAATATCAGACTTTAACCATGCGAGCATCTATTCTTGCCTTAACAATAAGGCAGATTTGCTAACATTTTCAAAAAACTAATGCTCATTTGAAGATAAATCCATTACAAAAACATTAATTTTAATTAATTTTAAAAACTTATTGAATGATTTGTTGGCTTTTTATTTGTGGAATATAAATCCTTGGATTCCCCATCCCCACCCCAGAAACAACATGCCATATCAGTGAATTGCATTACTGTAACTTGCTTCTTATAAATTGCTTAGAAGGACTAGTAATACCATTTTCTTTTCTACACAGTCCTCTTCCTCCATTTTTTTTAAGAAAACAGAAGTAAAGGTCTGGAATGTTGAAAGAGATATTTTTCTTCTTTTCAGCTAGCATGGCAAGAATTTTTTTGAAAATGAATCAAATGCAAAACAACATCAGCTTTTCTGTGAGGTTATAGCTAGAATTGTTAGTGTACTCAGTGCAGCAGCTTTCTTAAGTATAAGTTAACTTGCAATAGCTGGCCAATCATGGCAGACTTTTAAAATAAGCTAAGCAAGCTCACACTTGATGGTCAGTTCATGGAATTGATCTGTGGGATGTCTTGTCTCCATTCCATCCAACCTCAGAGGAAATTCCTTCACGGTGATCCTCAGCTTGTTAATCACAGAAGGATAGCAAGAAGAAGCAGGGCAGAAGAAGAATGGACTCTCTTTTCCTGATCTCCAACCCCACACATAACCTAAGACCCAGTGGGGAGAAAGTCAAATCTTTTCATTCTCCTGATAAACTATATTATTTCAATGCAATTATTCTCAACTTGTAGAAAAGGCAAAAGCAATATGTCACATGCTTGTTTGCTGAATTTGAAAATTAAGGGAAACCAGGATAGATCTATTTCGGCCTTATTTTGGCCTCATCAGCTAGCCATACCCTCACTGGGACTTGAACTTGCAACCTTTGCCTTGTAAGGCAGAGAATTAACCTCTAGGCTACAGTATCCAATCCCTTCAGCTCTGCACCAGGGATGGGTTACATATTTTTGTGTCGAATCACCCTGGTGTATTGAAGGAACATCACAGCTCCTTTTTTGCCTCTTGGTCCAACCCAGGGCCTTTTCCAAGGCAGTTAATTTTATTGATAGCTGACAATTCTATCTGTATGTGTCACATGTTTTTTTGCTGAATTTGAAAATTAAGGGAGACCAGGATAGATCTATTTCGGCCTTATTTTGGCCTCATTAGCTAGCCATACCCTCACTGGGACTATATAAATAAATATAAATATAAATATAAATATATGTTTTCATAGATTTTCACAGGTACAGGTATGACGGTCTTGGTATATTTGGGTTTCTTCCCATGTAGGATTTAGAAATTTCTGGCGACGTTTCGACGAGGTCCCACTCGTCATCTTCAGGCTGGTGTTTCTGTCCTTGTTCTAGGGCGAACATATATATTCAATATATATATTGAATATAAAACTGAATTCTAAGGTTGTCAGCTATATTTAATATTTTGTATCGATCTTGGATATTTAAATAAGAGCGTATTAACTTTATCAAGGAATTAATTTTCCATTTATTGCCTAATAAAACCAGGAGTGTTTTTTTAAAACTTTTCTGTAATAGTGTTAGCAATTCCCTTCTTTTGTTGAAGGAGCTGTCATTTATCTTTGGAGGTTAACTTAATATCAAGTGTTTATGACAGTTCATGCAGACTGAATTATGATGTCACTTCCATGTTATCAGCTCAGTTTTGGTTCACTAAGGGGAGTAGGATCAAGATCAAATAATTCAAGTTCTCTCCTTCTTGAGTTCTCCTTTTTGGGGAGGGGCCAGAGAAGGGAGATGGGAGTACAAAAGTGCTGTACTGTACATCTGGGAGCCCTGTGCCATTATGATAATAAAGCACTAAACGTATTATGCATAAAAATTAAATAGAGGAAATGTCTGAGACCATTGAGAGTTGTGTTGGTGAAAAGCAATAGATTTCGCTTAAAAAGTTATGAGAGTTTCACTACCGATCAGCTGCCCCTTGTCACTACAATGAATGCATACCATGTTCATATTTATTTCCAAAACATTTATTTTATAATGTTTTTATTTTGCCATCTCACATACCTTTTGTTGCTGTACTTCTTAGATCTATGATACATATCAGAACTTAATATTTGTGGGAGTGAATTCACTGTATTTTTTGCTCTTCCTAAACTAGCGTGAGAAGCATTTTCAGAAAGGCATTGCTGGAGCATTGATTTTATGCCTGTTGTAGACAGGCCTGAGAAGTTTGGGCCCCAAGTGAACCTGCTGTGGTACTCTACCAGAACATCATGCTGTAGTCTTGTGTATTCAAAGCAAAGGAATAAATCATGATTTTACAACAGTGCATCAGTTGACTTATTGCTGTTTTGTGACCACTGGATGGGAAGGATTGCTGTTTAATGCCATGTCATTGGTTCTCAAGTCAGTCAGGCATGAAGGCTTGTCATATGCCTCTGTAATTGTACCTCTCCAGATTTCCTCTAACTAGTCAGCTGGGGCTGTGCATTTTGTCTCTAACACCCAGCTGGCCTGTGCCTGACAGGAGCCTTCTCATCATCCTGTCAGTAATATGTTAAGTAGTGGGTGTCTGTTTCAAGGCCTCTGTTAGAGAAGCAGGTGGAAAGGATGCTGTGCTTTAATGCAGAGGTCGAAATATTATCTCTCTTCCCCATCCCTTACACACACACACGCGTGCACACACACACACACACACACACATACACACAGAGCATTTCTTTACCTTAAAATGGACCTGTACATTTGTAAGTACATTCTAAATGCATAATCTTAAATCTTCTCACAATTTTTTTTTCCCTCTGCATAAAAACAGCAAAAGGGAAAGACTAAAAATAAAAATAATAAAGTGAATCACTTTAATTGGGAGGCTATCCTTTCTCTAACACAGTGAATCAATTATGACCTCATGTTCTATTAGATAACTCTTAACTAGTTGATATCTGCCAACAAGATACATTTCTTCTTATCATTTCTCCTTCCTTTGACAGACATGGTATATCATTTAATGTTGTCAAGGGAATTGAGAACATTTGAAAGAAGATGAGCAACTGACCAGATGCTAGGGAATGCAAAACAACCCCCATTTGTTATAATTGCAGTAACCTTCAACATGCTCGTCTTCCAGCTGACTCTAAAGAAGAGATTCATGAATATTTGTCAGATCCAGATATCATGACTTAGTTACTTGTACAATAATTTCTTAACACTCTTTATCCCAATGCATGTAAGCTTTATTTATATTGATAACCTTTTTGTTTATACCTAAGAACGCCTCTACTTAAGAACTTTTCTAGATAAGAACCAAGTGGTCAAGATTTTTTTGCCTCTTCTTAAGAACCATTTTCTACTTAAGAACCTGGGCCCAGAAAAATTTCCCGGCCAGCTTCCTGCCATTCCCCCTTTATGCCAGGCCATCTCAGGCTTTTCTGGGCTGCCAGAGGAGCCTTTTGGTGGCACTTAAGGAGGCTTTGGCAGTCCAGAGTGAACGGAGTGTTTTCCTTTCTCTGGGTGCTTGGAGAGGGAATAAACCACTTCGCTGTGGTGATTCCCTTGTGCTGCCTCCCATACACCTGGTGCGAGGTTGTCTTCCGGAGCATCTGGACGCAATACACCTGGTGCGAGATTGTCTTCCGGAGCATCTGCTTCGCCCCGGCCGGATCAACTTGGCTTCAGCCAAACTGTGGAATCACCACAGTGAAGGAAATGCGCCAGCTACAAAGCAAGCAAGCAAGCGAGAGGAGAGGGGAGCCCTTCAGCATGGGAAGGAAGAGGAAGCAGGTATCAGCAGCAGCCACCTTTCAGTCAAAGGAGTGGGAGATTTCCCCGACTCGCCCGCCTGGGTTTCTCTCTCTGGTGCAGTGTATGGGAGGCAGCCTCGCCCCGGGTGTATGGGAGGCGTGTGCTCCTCCTCGCTGCCTCAGAGTTCCTCTATTTCTGTTTTTAAGCCTTAAAGTTATGGATTTATTTTATTTCCCTCACCTCACCTTCTTTCTTCGGCAGCGACTGTCCTCTTCCTCTTCTTCTTCCTCCTCCTCCTCCCAAATTCCGAGCTTTTATTTCTTTCTTAATGGGTTTGCACACATTATTTGCTTTTACATTGATTCCTATGGGAAAAATTGCTTCTACTTACAAACTTTTCTATTTAAGAACCTGGTCACGGAACGAATTAAGTTCTTAAGTAGAGATACCACTGTATATGAGATATGAGAAGAAAACATATATATAGTAACAGAGAGAGTGATAAATTACTGAAATTGTTGGTACTTGTGATGAAAGGGAAGGAGTTTATTTTTTATAGATATATAAATAATTATAATTAGTACACAAACAATTTTAGAAAGCAGAAAAATACAGACTTTTTAGAAGAGTTCCTCAGTTTTCTTTCAAGATTTATCATTATTCATTATAGGCATTTATATTGAATGTTTGTTTGTTTATTTATTTATTTAGTTGTTTATTTGTTTATTTATTTATTTATTAGATTTGTATGCCGCCCCTCTATGAAGATTCGGGGCGGCTCACAACAACATAAACAGTGTACAAATCCAATTTTTAAAAATACAATTTAAAACCCTTATCACACAATCCAATCAAACCATGCACTAACATTGACAATTGGGTGTGTGTGTTAATTTCCTCATGCCTGGTGGCAAAGATTAGTTTTTAATAACTTACGAAAGGCAAGGAGGGTGGGGGCAGCCCTAATCTCTGGGGGGAGTTGGTTCCAGAGTGCTGTGGCCGCCCCAGAGAAGGCTCTTCTCCTGGGTCCCGCCAGACGACATTGTTTAGTCGATGGGACTCGGAGAAGGCCAACTCTGTGGGACCTAATCGGCCATTGGGATTCGTGCGGCAGAAAGCGGTCTTGGAGATATTCATCCTTTGAATGAACAGGCAACTTACCAATAGTTGAACCATACATATTGTCAGACACAAGACCAGAAATGAGACAGTGAAATAAAAGTCCAAGCTTCTATTTGCTTAAATTTAATAGACCAGGCCTGTCAAGCTGGTGGCCCATGAGCTGGATGCATCATGCACAGGCCATTCCTAAAAGCAGAAAAGATCACAATATGTCACATGACGCGATTGGGCTTGACATCCATGTAATAGACAGAATCTTTCCAAGCTATAGTTATACTTTTTGAGCTGCTAAATATTTCTTGAGAAATTCTAGGGTGTGGTTATCCCAGACTACTTCATGCCTTCCTCTTCCAGATTGGGACTGTGCAGTTTCTTGATCTGAGTCTTTTTATGGGAAGACTCTGGCAAAATTCTCCCAGTCTGCTGCTGCAGAGAACATTCCATTATACATATCACTCTGATAGAAAATGTTATGCAAAGGTTTCTGATTTGGTATCACAGTCTTAAACAATTCTTTGTCAAAGGTTTATATATGTTCAGAAAGTGCACTTCCTAACATAGGCTTCAGAGGAACCTCATAGACTACTGCTGGCAACATTGTTTTTATCTATTGTTTATTTTGTATATTATCTTACCACTTGGAGAAGTTCACATTAAATAATATAGGAAAATATAGATCTTGATTATTGCTTATCACATTTTGATATTTGATAAGGCTATTTTAGTAAAGGGGTTGTTTTGATTTGATTTTCACGGGTATATGTATGTAGATTGTTCTGAGTTCGGGTTTTACCTTGTGTAATATTTTGAGTGTCTATGCGGCATTTCGGTGAAATCACATTCACCATTGTTGTGATTCAGCCTGAGGCTCCTCAGGGACCGGCTGCGTCTCTGCTGGATCCAGGCCCGGAGGAGGGGGACAGTGAACAGGAGGGGGAGGACCAGGCAGACGAGGGAGAGGAAAGTCAGGAAGAGGATGAGGGGGAGCAGCCTGAGAGCCCCGGGGGGGGGGGCTCTCCCCAGCCAGTAGCCTGGCCTCATTGGATGAGGAAGCACAGGCTATAATTGACATGAGACAGCGACGTGCAGCTCAGAGATGGGACCAATTAGAAAGGTATTGGCATCACTGAATTGGCAACAGCTGGGTTTGGGTGTGGTTCTCCTCAGCAGGGTTTAAAAGGCAGGCAAGCCCTTTAAGCCATGTGGAGCGTTATCAACTGGAAGTTCTGTGACCCTGCTTTGCTTCTCGGTGTCTCTGATCTTGGCTTGTGGCCTAGAAGACTGGAAGACTTGGGGGAGGCGTATGTTTGTTATCTCCAGCGTTGTTTTTGACAGCAAGAATCCTGTTTTACTTCATGGCCTTCGTGAAACATCTTTGAAGTTTCAGCGTGTTCCTGTTTTTAAGGACATTTTCTGTTACCTGTGTTTGCTTTGAATTCTATAAACTGCCTTTGATTTTTATCAGTGTGTCTGGATTCTCTTTTTGGGTTGGTGTTTGCTTCTGGAGGGACCCAGACAGAACACACCATAATCAGGCTGAATTTGTTAGCTTTGTGCTGCTTTGAATATAGTTTGTTTGCAACTGCTATTTGTTCCTTATAAATAGTGGTGTGGGTGGAGATTTGGTTTAAATGTTGCAAATAGATTGGGTGGCTGTGCTTTAATGATTTGATTGGTTGGTGGAATCACATTTAGTTAAAAGATTGAGATGGTGATGATTGTGATATGTTTTTTTGGTTTGGGCTGGCCTCCAAATTTCTGGTAGGCGGGATGTGTCATCACGTTTATTCATACAGAGGGGGTGTTTTTCTATCTCTATGGCTTCCATGATTATTCTTTTATATACGTGTTTTGTTTTGGAGAGTAATTTAGTTTTTTCAAAATCAATTTCATGTCCTGTTTTTTTAATGTGCTAGAAAAGGGAGGAAGTTTTTTCTTCTTTTTTGACTGCATTTTTATGTTCTGCAATGCATGCATTTATTCTTCGATTAGTTTGTTTGTGGCTGCACATGTTTTGCATGGTATTTCATAGATTCCTTGGTTTTCAAGTTGGATTTTGTCTTTTGGGTTTCTTAAGGTGTTGTATATTTTCTGATTAGTGACAAATGATGTTTTGATACATACATACATACATACATACATACATACATACATACATACATACGCCAGACAGCTGAGAGGCCTGGCGGCAGCGAAATCAACAGTGACATCCTGAAAGCGGAGGAGCAGCTCCCGACGCTGACCAGCCCAAACCGTCGGCCCCCTTTGCTCCTGCAGGCAGGTAGCCGCCCATCCGTCGGGCTGTCTTCTGCCTCCGGATTCGGAGGCACACCCATGGCCATCGAGGGCTCCTCCCCAAGCGGCACCGGCGCTGAAAAAAGATGGGTCTGGTGAGGGGGCTGAGCCTTGACCGCCACTGCCCAGATTACACCTCCTGCCGGCATGGTGGCCAACAGAAAACACATGGGCCGCCAAACAGATGAGGGGCCCAGCGGTGGTGAAACTGGCGGCAGTAAAATTGGCAGCAGTGGGGGCAGTAAGGCTCTTCAAGTGGAGCGTACCAACGCTCCAAGAATTAAAGGGGAAGGATCGGAATATAAGGCACCCCCCGAAAATAAGACGTAGCACAACTTTTGGAGCAAAAAATATTATAAGACTGTCTTATTTTTGGGGAAACATGGTATATGGGTGATTTATAATTATATTCATAGTTCTCCATCTTAGGAGAAGGACAGTATAGAAATCTAATAAATAAATAAATCCATCCATCCATCCATCCATACATCTATACATACATACATACATACATACATACATACATACATACATACATACATACATACAGTGAAAACCTAAGAATTCAAATCCTTACCAAGAAATTAACAATTATTAAGATAGTGTGTCTAAATATGATCACTTCCAAGTAGGGAGCAGTTTTATAAAATTAAGGTGTTTTTTAAGTGCTTTCTGGAAGTTGATTTGTGCCGTTTGAAACTAATTTTAGAAAAATGAGAAAGATCGTGAAAAGAATTTCTATACTATTTATTTTAATGCCTCTCATCATTTCAGTATAATCTACTGTCAAAAGAAACTTTGACTTCTACATTTTATATTAATTTCAAATATTTATTACTCTCACAATACTTTTAAAAGTACAGTACTATTTGTGTGTATGTTAGCTCCCTTATATTTTGCTACATTTTAATTTTTAAAAAATGAGCATTAATTAAATATTTAGACTATAGACAGATGGTTACCTTCTGTCACTTTAAAAATGTTTTAATGTGTTGCATTTCTCTCTGCAGCAGTTTATTGTTTATAGTTGCCAGTGTATTTATTTTGACATACTTCTGGTTTTTTTTTTATAACCTGCAAGGTGCTGAAATACTTTGCTAATAATAATTTCAGTGAAAAAGAACACTTTTTCCACATTATATATATTTTCCTATCCTCAGAATAGCTTCTCAAGCATCATTTGTCAGCAGGCAGTAACTAGAAGGCAAAAAAAATTATAAAGGTACATTTAAAATAAGTTCAACTGTTGTGATTTCACCAACATTTCACATAGTTTTCTTGCCCTTATTTTTCTTGGGAGGTTTTTATAACTTTCAAGTCCAGACCAGATCCCTCAAAATGCATCTCCCACCCAAATATCAACTAGACCTAATCTTTGGCCAAGAATTCCTGCTTGCTGAAATCCAGACTACCATTGAGATAATTGCTATAATCCTTATCCCTAGGCGTGCATTCTTTCAAAATTAACTTTTTATCCCAACCTTTTCGACAAATGGGATGAAAAATATCAAGTGTGAAAAATCAATAAAAACACATTTAAAAAGAGAAAATAACAAGTGACCCTGGCAATGTATATAAATGGACCACTCAAAGGTTGGTAATTTAAGAAATATGGCTAGTTCTTGATCGTTAAAATTGGACCGGAATTTCCATTGCAAAGCAATGTAGTTGTAAAGCGAGATGATATGAGTCCACGGCGTAGGGATGGAATTGTTGTTAACCAAGAGTCATGGATCATTAAGCAAGTGCCCACTTGATGGCCCCGGCCCTCTGGAATCAGCTCCCCTCAGAGATTAGAACGCCCCCCCTCCTTGTCTTTTGCAAACTTCTTAAGACCCACCTTTGTCGCCAGGCATGGGGGAGTTAAGTTATTCTTTCCCCCTAGGCCATTACAAGTTATGCATGGTATGTTTTTAGTTGTTTTATTAAATTGGATTCTCACATGTTGTTTTACCACTGTTGTTAGCCGCCCCGAGTCTGCGGAGAGGGGCGGCATACGAATCCAATAAATAAATGAATGAATGAATGAATGAATGAATGAATAAACAAACAAACAAACAAACCAGGCCATTCAGGGTTGGCCCCTCCCAACGTTGAGCTTCAGCAAAGTAAAAAAAACTGTCTCCACCTTCCTATCTCCCCCTCATACCTACCCTTCTGTCCACCTTGCACCCTTTCTTGTGGGGTGGCAACAAGCAACTACAGAAATTCCAGCCTCTCTCTCTCACTCCTGCTTAGTCCCACCACAGTTGACCCAGATGGCCTTTGACATCTTCTTGCTTTCACTTTTGGTGTACCTGGTTTGGTTGCTGGACCAGGCTGCGGCTTGGATTTACACTGTGAAAAACCAAAACCAAAAGCAACCCCTGAATTGAGGCATACAAAAACAAACTCCTGGCCCCAGCTGGGCTTTGTACTGTGGAAAAGAAAAAAGGAAAAAAACTCCAACAGTCCAGAGTCGCAGCATGCCAACCTCCCCCACTCCAAAAAAAACCCTTTCACTTTGGTGCTTTTGTTTTTTGTTTTGGAAGGCAAAGCTGTGCCCTGGAGCTTTTTACAAAGGGGTTGCTTTGGGCTTTTTAAAAAAATAAAATAAAAAAATACAAGCTGCCTTTCTTTGGACTAATCTGCAAGAAAATATTATCTCTTTTCACTTATTCATTTCTAAATTTGTTTTGTGCTAGATGTGATCAGTATTAGAAGTGAAGGTAATTATTTTATGTTAAAAAAAGTATTTCAGAGAAATTTGTTTATTTCAGTTGGGGTATTTTGTGGCACCACCATTCAGTTAGAAAGTTAAGGTAACTATAACTGATATAATTTCTACTGATACGTATGTCGCCTATGAATATATACTGAAGCATGATGGTTATTGATCTCATTGTTCATTAATTAATTTATTTTGCCCTGGTATATGGAAAAAAGGCAACAAGCATAAATTCTCTTCCTTTCGGCAATGCTTTGATTTCTTGAGATCATTGCAATCTTTATGAGGACATCAACGAAGAAGAATTCAAAATTATTTATCAAACATGGCAGACTAGAACAAACAGCCCCAAATAGTTTACTTATCATTTATCTCTTCTGCTATGTGACCCCTCCTTCCATTCTTGTGGTTACCTCTCTGAGAAGGTGCAAAAATAAAAGACACAAGGAACCAGCTAACACTTGTCCATTCCCAATTCCTGGTGGAGAGGTTTACCACCAGGCAAAGCTGACTTAAAATAAATGGGACAGGAATTATTTCTTTCTTTTCTTTCCCTAGACCTGTGCCTTGCATCCTTCTGTACATTGAGTGGAACCTCAGAAAGGGGCACCATCTGGGGATGATTCACACATCATACTTAAGCCATTGGCAAGCTTAGTTGCCAGACCACAGGCACTCCAAGCTGTCCTTACCCAGTTAGGAGATAGAGGAGGAGGCATAGTGAAGGATCGCTTTGTAAAAAATTGTAGCAATGGGACTATCAGTCTTTCAGTGTCCTGAAAGATACAGAAGACTGAGAAATCAGTATTTCCATTGCAAAAAGCTGCCAAGATTGAAAACAAGCTGCTATGAGTAGAAACATAAACTGATTTTTACTTGATTTGAGGTTGGAGTTGGCCTTGTATCTGAGATTGTGAATATGCATAGGGCTTCGGTTTAGTGTCAGAGACACAAATAACTTACTGCAAAGTACAAATGGAAAAAGTAAGCAGTAAGCTGTTTCATAATGTTAGTTCTTCACCTCTTCATCTCAGTATTTATAGTAATCTCAACCTGGAATCATTTATTAGTATTCAGACTTAATTATTTCCTGTAAGAGAGAAGTACAGAAATACAACATTCTGGCAAAAAACAGAATAGAATACACAGGATGGTTTATTTATTGCTGCAGTATATAAGAAAGCAGACGTTTATATGTGGGGAACAATACAAGATGTGGTGATATCTTCTGGATTTGGCAAACATGATTTTTATTAAGAAAAAAAAACCTTAAGTCAAACTTCTTAGTCCTCTATATCAGTGTTTTTCAACCAGTGTGCCGCGGCACACTAGTGTGCCGTGAGACATGGTCAGGTGTGCCGCGAAGCTCAGAGAGAGAAAGAAAACAAGAGAGAGAGAAAGAAAGAGCAAGAGGGAGAGAAAGCAAGCAAGTGAGCGAGAGAGAAAGAAAACAAGAGAGAGAGAAAGAAAGAAAGAGAGAAAGAAAGAAAGAGAGAGAGAAAGAAAGAGAAAAAGAAAGAGAATGAGAGAGAAAGCAAGCAAGAGAGAGAGCAAGAGAGAAAGAAAAAAAGAAAGAGAGAGAGAGAAAGAGAGGGAGGGAGGGAAGGTGGGAGAGAGAAAGACATAGAGGGAGGGAGGGAGAGAGAAAGAGAGCAAAAAAGAGGAAAGAAAAAAGAAAGAAAGAGGGATGGAGAGAGAGAGAGAGAAAAGAGGAAGGGAGAGAAAGAGGGAGGGAGAGAGAAATAGAGCGAAAGGGAGGAAGAGAGAGAGAGAATTTTTTTGTCCAAACTTTTTTTACGCCCCCCCCCCCCCCCGCCCTCAATGTGCCCCATGGTTTTGTAAATGTAAAAAATGTGCCGCGGCTCAAAAAAGGTTGAAAATCACTGCTCTATATGATGAATCCCACTGTGGAATCTAAGTTTCTAATTTGGCACAATATGTCTGGTGTTTTCTTCCCTTTCTGACCCTGAGAGCCAGTTTGGTTTAGTGGTTAAAGCACCCGGCTAAAAAGAGGGAAATGTGAATTCAGGTTCCACCTTAGCAATAAAATCCAGCAGTGTGACTTTGAACCAGTCACTCTCTCTCAGTCCAACTCACCCAACAAGGCTGCGGTTGTGAGGAAAATAGGAAGATATGTGGGATATATTTGCTTCTTTGAGTTATTTGTAGAAATAATAACGGCAGGTTACAAATAAACAAATAAATAAATCATATGTTATCTCAATCAACTGACTTGCATGCTTTCAATTGGCTTTTAACTAAGTTTTTAATAACTTAGTTATTAAAAGTTTTATCTTTCTGGATCATAAAAAAGGGGGCATCTTGCTTCTCCTTTGTAAAACAAGTAAAGCAATGTCATTTCAGCTCTTGTTATTTAATCTAAAAATTGTGTGATGGGATATAAAGAAGAATAAATATTAAATTAACATGGGATATAGGAAGATCAAATGTTAAGCTTTTCTTTTAAAAAAGCTATCTTTCAAACAGAATGTTTTTATATCATGCCAAAATTGAGTGATCATTTTACTAGAATTTATCAGCAAAGCAATTTAGAAGTATGCGGAACGTAATTGTTGGGATAAGAGTATGTTAAAATCAAATTGTAACTTCGAGAAGATAATGAGAGTGACTAGTAATAATCTAAAGAAAATTATTATGGGAATAAATGAATCTTACTATACTGGGACAAAATGATTTTAGGATTAAATATATTATATTTTTCTAATATAAGTGTAACATATTTGAAAAATCTGTAATCTGTAAAAATAACTACATATGAAATTAAGCAATACTATGTTTCCCATTTGTTGATTTAAATTCCATTTTTAGTCATCGTTAAGCCAAGAAATATAAAAAGCTGCTTTTCATTAGGCTTTTAAGTTCTTAAATAAGCTAGAAGTTAATTGATAATTTTAAAAAATATATAAATAAAACTGATTTATTTAAAGCACTTTATTAAAATTTAGCTAATAAAGCACAGGCGTGAATATCACTTTGTATTAGTTAGGATAATTGTTATCCAATGTGGTGACATTAGCACAAAAGATAGGTATTTATTTTTTAATAAAGAAATACACTGTTTAAGTGTACTAAAAATACATTTCTGTATTTTTATTGTTAAATTATTTTATTCAATGCAAAGTGAGTGCTCCCCGCACATGTGTGTGTGTCCCCCCCCATGCACTGCAGAGATGCAAAGACCAGCTGGCCAGCAGGGGGCGTGTGCACATGTGAAGCTGGACTGGGATGACAGCTAGCATGCATGCCATAGGTTTACGATCACAGATATACCTCTACTTATGAACTTTTCCAAATAAGAACCAGGTGTTCAAGATTTTTTTGCCTCTTCTCAAGAACCATTTTCCACTTACAAACCCGGGCCTCTGAAACTGTAACCGGAAAAGGCAGGGAGAAGCCTCCTTGGGGCCTCTCTATAAATCTCCTGGGAGGAAACAGAGCCGGAAAAGGTGGGAAGAAGCCTCCTTGGGGCCTCTCTAGGAATCTCCTGGGAGGAAACAGGACATCCACCCTCCCTGTGGTTTTCCCACTCGCACGCATTATTTGCTTTTACATTGATTCCTATGGGAAAAATTGCTTCTTCTTACAAACTTTTCTAGTTAAAGAACCTGGTCATGGAACGAATTAAGTTCATAAGTAGAGGTTCCACTGGATACAATATGTGTACATAATTATTATTTAAGATTTAAGCAAATCTAATTTGGAGTCACATTAAAAATAAAAATGTATGCTTATTAATTATTTTGTTAGTAGGAAATAAATGTCCTGTGGGTTTTTTTAGTGTACTCCTGCAATAGGTATTAACTGTTGAGAGATAATGTTTCTTAATATCCTTTCGTGCATCCAGTTTCCAAAGTCTCATACTTTTATGGTCATTGGTGGAATTGTCCATATTAAGCATTATGAAATTGGAGTTTTTCTGAATTTATTCAGTTCTATTTAAAAAATAAGT
This sequence comes from Erythrolamprus reginae, assembly GCF_031021105.1. Classification (NCBI taxonomy): domain Eukaryota; kingdom Metazoa; phylum Chordata; class Lepidosauria; order Squamata; family Dipsadidae; genus Erythrolamprus; species Erythrolamprus reginae. Next base: position 775,367 of record NW_027248536.1, on the reverse strand, counting down.
GTCATTTGTGATGTTTCTTATATTGTTCCCTTGTTCTGCTCCATCAAACATTGGTTCCCTATTTGCATCTTCTCAGCTATTTCTTTTGAGGGTGTAACACAAGTGAAAATGCTGACAAGACAGCGGATGCGCTGTTAAGCCATAAAGTATTTAAATAGTTTTCAGCTTACTGTTATATCAAGTTGGGGAAAGCTAAACAAAAATATCCCCAGACAAAACATAATACAATTGTAGAGTACGTTGAGCAAGGAATACAATGCTTTGAACTTTAGAAGAATCAGAAGAATCCTTGTATTTTATGCAAATATCACTTTACCAAAGAACTACTTTAGATACCTAGCAAGAATTTCCTTTTTAACTTTTAAAAATATTACATTACATATTTTAATTCAATCATGTATGGGATTTATTAACACAGTGCATGTTTATTTTCGTTTATTTCTTGGCATGAATGTATTCATCTATTTGGGAGGAGTGAGTTTGTTTGTTTGTTTGTTTGTTTGTTTGTTTGTTTATCAGTAAATGAAAATAGAAATTTAATAATTTGAGATAGGGAATTTTGATGGGTACTAGGCAATTAAAATTGTAGACATCTGCAACTTGATAGTTTTGGAAAAAAATGTGCCATAGAACTTTGAATATGAAATATTGCATATAAAATTCTTCCCACTGCAACATTTTTTCTCTCTTTCACATGTACAGAAATAATTTTCATGTACGAAAAAAAGAGAAATGTGTAAGTAGGGCACTTGTTACACCTGAGTTATCTTGAGGAAAAATGTCACCATTTAATGTATATTTTTCTCTTTTTTAAAGTAATTTGTATTAAAGATTTTCACATAAGTAAAGAAGGGACATGAAATTATGTAACATAAGATTTTAAAAAATGAGATAAACAATACAGATAGAAAAAGGACTAGAGATATAAAGGAGCAACTTCCCATCATCTTACCAGCACATGCGACATTATACCTCCTTCCTTTTAAAATTGCCATATAGTTCCTTTTTCTCATACTTAATTCTTTGTAATCATAAATCCATAAATGACCAATTCATTTTTTTCTGCTGTCAGCAAAAGTCTATAAGAGGTTTTCAGTCTTTTGTAAAAAAAAATATTGTTTTACTCCTGATAAAATAGATCAATTTTATTATTCCTGTAAGTTCTTCACAACCCACTTCCTTCCCCATTGTAGGCATTACAGTAGTTTTCCATCTTTGTGCATATATTAGTCTCATTGCAATTACCATATACAAAAGTAGCCTTCCATAAGTATTTTCTAATTGGTTTTCCATAAATCCAAATTAAAAGGTTATTTTTATTAATTAAATAATTAATTATTTTTTGGATTTATATGCCGTCCCTCTCCGAGGACTCAGGGTGGCTTACAACATATAAAAGGAAACAATAAAATACAGTGTCTAAATCCAATTCAATGAAAACTAGGTAAGCTAATCTAAAATCCCCAATTTCGTTAAAAATCTATTGTATCCACTCAGACAGCAATCATAGAAAACATTTGTCGGCCAGGGGGCCAAAATCTAATTGCCCCAAGCCTGATTCTTGAAGAAGGCGAGGAGAGTGGGGGCAGTGTGCGAATCTCTGGGGGGAGCTGATTCCAAAAGGCCCGGGCCCTCCACAGAGAAGACACTTCCCTTAGGTCCCGCCAAGCGACATTGTCTAGTTGATGGGACCTGGAGAAGGCCGACTCTGTGGGACCTATCTGGTCACTGGGACTCATACAGAAGGCGGTCCTGCAAGTAATCTGTTCCGATGCCATGTAGGCATTTAAAAAGTTTTCTTTTAATTTTTAACACAATATGATGGTGAACCTATGGCACGCATGCCAAAGGTGGCATACAGAGCTCCATCTGTGGGCATGCACGCCATTACCAACTGCTCTTCATGTCTGCTGGCCAGCTGGTCTTCACAGCCTTAAAATGGCTCTAAAAGCAGCCCCAAACTCGGTGCTCAAAAGGTTCTCCATCATTACAATATGACTTTTAATTCCTTTAGCCAAATTATTTTCCATTTATCAATTTGTATGTTATTATAAGTGAAATTCTTAGCACACATTATCTATTAAACTTGTTTTTCTGTTTGTACATTTTAGCAATCACATGTTCATTATTTGTACACAAATTCAAATTCCATTCTTTATCAAAGGACAATATCACTAGCTATGTCCTTCGTGTACTTGAATATCAACAATTCAACGAAGGTCTTGTTTCCAATCCAGAAAAGATGCAGGATGCAAGTAGTACTTGTGAAGACCTGTGGATGAGTTTCTGAATTATTTTTCCTTGAAAAAAGTTGAAAACTACTAAGTCAACCTCAAGGCATAACCAGCCTCAAAAAACCCTACTTCGGATGTATTAACCATTTCATATTCAATATGCAGATGTGTCCATTATTTTCTTTATTTTGTTTTAGATGATATGCATTTTAATTCATAGGTTGTATATTTTAGACTTAGATTTGCACAATTTAATAATGTATAAAAATCTAATAATAGCTTTAATACCATCAAAACAATATCTGCCTACCTCAGGTCCTTGGGAAGGGTTAGACAAGTGGATAAAAATGTCATATGGTATAATGCATCATTATCATAATTTGACTTTCATATTGTATATTTTGCAAATTTGGTTATAGGGTGAATAAACATCACTACTATAGTTTTAAGTACATAATATATATAAAAACTTAATGATTCGTTATGGTAATTTTTAGCATAAGTAATCAGATTAATATATTCTGCAATTGTGATTTAGTTGTATATTTAAAATGTATTGTTTTACTTCAGCAACATTTTGAACCAGTGTATACATCTATAGTGTCAAGTGTTCATCAGGGTCTCCATGGGAACTGACATAGCTGTGGCAATCCTAAGAGGAGCAAGTCACACAACATGCATTATGACATTGTGAGACAAACTCTGACCTTAAGTATTGCATGGGATGTTACGATGCACATCCTGTCTCAAATACAAATAAATTATGGAGTTTTCATCTTAATGTGACAATGCCCATTTTGTTATAGATATGGATACCCAAGCTAAGGAATCCTGTCTTGAGACCAGCTAAATTCCCTCTACCATTTTCTTTCTTTTCTTTTTCCTTTTGCTGTTGAAACATGTATTTCCTCAAAACAATATTAACACATTTGCTCCATATTCTCCCCAGATCTTAAGATCCATGGCTCACTATTTTCAAAATGTACAGAATTTGCACTAACAGATTGTCTGTGTTTTTTTAAAAAAAATAAAATGATTAATTTCATCAATACAATTTTCGTTTAGTTAAAGTAAAATATGAAGTTGGTATGCTACAAAATAAAACTTGTTCTGTTGTACTTTCCCCCCTACCACCATCCACCTACCTTTATTTGGATCAACAGGGATTTTTGAAAATTAAAAAAGGATTAATAGTTCTCTAGAAGTATATCCAGCTTGGATACACTCTGAAACTGGTTATACTTGTAGGGGAGAAAAACTAAAACAAATCAAGACTGAGATGGAGTGACAATATAGATTGTAAGAAAGTAATAATAGGTGACAAAGACTAAAATCTGAGTTTGTTTTTTGGCACATTTTGTCTTTATTAATATATTTTTAGAACTTTTAATATACTAATATGGTTCTATATATTTGTGTCAAAGGAAATTTGCATCTATGTTCAGTGAAAGACTAATATTTATTTTATTTTATTTGACTTCTATGCCGCCCAATCCAGAAGGACTCAGGGCGGCTCACAACAATATAAAATTACAATAACAATAAACAATAAAAAGAAGTTAAGAAAAAAACCAAGCAATTTCTAAAATCCTAATTAAAACTTAAGAAACAGTTCAATAACACTCATACTAGTCATTCATACCAATTCATATATGTGGATAAGCTAGTGGTTTTAGGGCTCCCAGGCTTGCTGGCAAAGCCAAGTCTTCATAGCCTTATGAAAAGCCAGCAGGGTGGGGGGCCATACGGACTTTGGGGGGGAGAGTTGATTCCATAAAGTCGGGGCAGCAACAGAGAAAGCCCTCCCCTGTGGTCCCGCCAACCGGCATTGTTTAGCTGACGTGACGTGGAGGAGGCCAACTCTCTGTGCTCTAATTGGTATGTGGCAGGAGATGGACCCATAAATAATATGGCCCTGAGCCATATAGGGTTTTATAGATGATAACCAACGCCCTGAATTGTGCCCGGAGACTAAAAGGAAGCCAGTGCAGCTTGCAGAGTATAGGTGTTATATGGGTGTACCAAGGTACACCCATGACAACTTGCACAGCTGCATTCTGGACCATTTGGAGTCCCCGAACACTTTTTGAGGGTAGCCCATGTAGTGCACATTGCAATAATCAAGACGGGAGGTGAGGAGGGCCTGAGCCACTGTGCATGGAGCCTCCAGGTCTAAATAGGGTTGCAGCTGGTACACCAGGCGATACTGTGCAGATAAAAAGGCAAATGGAATGTAAGTCAACAATTCAAAATGAAATATGCATACTTACATCCATAAACATAATGAACCTGTGTAAATCCTTAAATGAATGTTTCACTTAAAATTTCAAAGATTTCAAAGCATACTTTTAAATATACTTCCATTTGTAGGAACTCTATTGATGCCGCCAATGTATATTGCTTCAACCACTTTATTGGCTTCCCATGTTCTTCTGTATGTGCAGAAATAAACTAAGCAATCAGCAATTCCAACTTATGGAGTTGAATGCCTTGCTTTTTTGAATGTAGAGTATGTGTATTTCCTGTAAGTGGATAACCCCGGGCAAGCAAAGTTACTGCTCTTTATTAATATATCATAATAATAGGGCTGCCTACCTTACAAAAATGTGACTCTGGGTGGCATACAACAGTTAAGGAAATACCACTTCTTTACACAGCTTTAAGATTATCAAGTGCTATAGGTGAAGTATGGTAGTCCAGACATATGAAAGCAAAGGAATAAGGAATAAGCAAATCAAGTTCTGGATATATGATACTATAAATGGAAAGATTATGGGTAAACATAATTTTTTGCTGTCTTCAGCAAAGAGCAGTGCCATTTCCAAAAGGGGTGGGACACAAGCCACCTGAACTGGGGTTGGCAGAGAAAGCTCAAATGCTATTCTGACCTCGTGTTTTATTTCTTAAATATGAATGCCATCATCAAACCAAAGATGTTTCAAAAAATTCAGCTTCCATTTAGAATTTAAATGAATTTCCGGCCTAAATTAGGAGCAGAGAAAATGGTTTATTTTTTAAAAAACCCCATAAAGCAACAGAACAAGAGATTACAATTTTGAACAGCATTATATATTCTCTCATTCAGATTAAATACAACAGGATTAAATATGGAAAAGAAGAAAGTCTGAAAGCTCCTGAGGGATATCATTAGGGCAAATTGCCAAAGAACGAAACATGAACCAGTCAGGAAATATTGGAGGCTACAGTAGTACCTAGGGACTTAAATGTTCGACAGTTGGAGCTTCAGTAATGTGTGAACTGAGGGTTACTGTATCAAGAGACTCTGTTCACTGACACATGGAATGTCACTATTGACCACCAAACAGCCCATGCTTGACAGTTATGCTCCAGTCAGACAAAGATGTCATACTTTCTTAGTTAATCTGCCCATTTCTGATTAATTTTGTTTCCTTACCTCTGTAGAACAGCTGCAATTTTACAGAGTGCCATTACCATCCCCTTTGCTGCTTGCTGTTTTAATTGCTGTTTTCTTACTATAGAGATAATTTAATGTTTCTGCAAATGAATAGCTTGCAATTCTCCATAATGTGTATTCCTTTGGATGCATTTCCAATTACTTTCCCATATAATTTATATAATAGTCACTATCCTAATCATAGTTCTTAAGCCATTAAATACAATGCTTTCTAGTAATTTTTACATGCAAAGACACAGAAGATTAGATATTAAAACCTTAGCAACTGTACCAGGAAATGGGTTAGTCATGGATCTCATGCTTACTGATTAGTAATAGCTATTTAAAATAAGGATGGAACACAGTTAAGAACAAATAATTTCACCTAAACTTTTATTAAATGTTAGACTTTTAGATTGTACTACTACTCTTTTGAACAATAACCTAGAAATGTAATCACTGACATAAATAAAAAAATCAGACATTTATATGTTACAATCTGTCCTTCTAATAATAATTATTGCATTTAAGATTTCAGGTATTTTCCTGAACTTTGCTATCTGCTATCTTTCTAGTACTTTCAAGAGTGGAAAAAACTGAAATACATGAAGATGAGAAATTTATTTTGAAAAAGTCACATATTATCTGGACTCTTTTCAGTCTGGCTTCACAACCGGTCACAGCACGGAAACTGCTTTGGTCATGCTGATGGACTGGCGGGCCCGGGATAGGGGATATTCCTCTATCCTGGTGCTCCTTGACCTCAGCGACCTTCGATACCATCGACCATGGTATCCTTCTGCAGTGACTGGAAGGTTTGGAAGTGGGAGGTACCGTCCTACAGTGGTTCTTTTCCTATCTCTCCGGTCGTTCGCAGTTGGTGTTAGTGGGGGGGGCAGAGGTCCACCCCTCGGCCTCTCCTGTGTGGGGTGCCGCAGGGGTCCGTCCTCTCCCCACTACTATTTAACATCTACATGAAGCCACTGGGTGAGATCATCCGTTGGCATGGGGTGAGGTATCACCAGTACGCTGATGATACCCAGTTATACATTTCCACCCCATGTCAATTCAGTGAAGCGATGGATGTGATGTGCTGGTGCCTGAAGGCTGTGAGAGTCTGCATGGGGGCCAACAGGCTCAAGCTCAACCCAGACAAGACCGAGTGGCTGTGGGCATTTCCTCCTAAGAACTATTCGATCTATCCAACCATCATCCTGGGGGGGGAGAAACTTTAGCCCACCTTTATAGATTAGTCCCCAACTTTCAATCGCAATTGCTACAGGAAAAATTGTTATTAAGTGAAGTGGTAACTAAGTGGGGCATCACATGGCCACATCCAATTTTACAATCTTTTACAACCTTTTAAAGTGAGACAACAAGTGATCATGATTTGCAACCTCCTACCAGCTTTCCCATTGACTTTGCTTGTCAGAAGACAACTGTGAAGGTTGTATATGGCGATCACTTAACTCCTGGACATTGCAGATGTCACAACAGGCCTAATACTTCTCCCTCCTCCTATTTTCCACACAACAACAACAATCCTGTGAGGTGGATTGGCCTAAGGCTGGCTCAAAGTTATTCATCTGGCTTTCATGCCTAAGGCAGGACTGAACTCACAGTCTCCTAATTTCTAGTCTGGTACCTTAACATAGATCAAATTGACACTAAGCTAATACTTAGTTTCATTAGACATGTGGGCCACGTAGATTTGCAAAATATATTTTCACTGAAATTCATTAACCAGTCAGAGTGGTCTTCCTTGAGATATCATAGTTAGGTGCCTTGCTTTTCAATGTCAAGACATCACATACATAGAACAATAGAATTATTGGCCAAGTGTGTTTGGACACACAAAGAATTTGTCTTTGGTGCATACGCACTCAGTGTACATAAAAGAAAATATACATTTGTCATGAGGTGCAACACTTAATAATTGTCATAGGGTTCAAATAGGCAATCAGGAAACAATATTATTATAAATCATAAGGATACAAGAAAAAAGTTACAGTGATACAGTCATAAATTGGAGGAGAGAGTGATAGGAAAGATGAGAAAAACGTAATAATAATGCAGATTTAACAAATAGTTTGACAGTGGTGAGGGAATTATTTGTTTAGCAGAGTGACGGCATTCGGGGAAAAACTGTTCTTGTGTCTAGTTGTCTTAGTGTGCAGTGCTCCATAGTGACGTTTTGAGGGTAGGAGCTGAAACAATTTATGCAAGCAGCTCAACCCATCAATTTGGGTTGAGGAGACTCTGCAAAATGGTACTACTTCATGTAAGCCTAATTATGTGTTTGCATAAATCTACACACATACTCTCTCTCTTCCAAATTGTCCTAGGTACAGTGGAACCCCGACATAAGAGCTGCTCTACTTAAGAGCAACTCGAGATAAGAGCTGGGAGGGGAGAGATATTTTTTTTCTACTTACAAGCCCAAATTCGAGATACAAGCGCCAAGGAGCTGTCTCCTGAAGTCAAACGCTAACTTCCGTGTTCGGCTTCAGGAGACAGTTGCGAAGCGACGCGCGTGTTTTAAAAGGTTGCAGCCGGCCTGGGGGGCTCGGGGGGGTGCTTGCAGCTTTCTTTCTTGCTCTTTTTCTTTCTCTCTTTTACCTTCCCTTCCTCTATTTCTTCTTTTCTTTCTCCTTCCCACCTTCTTCCCTCCCTCCCTCCCTTCACTCATTCCTCTCTTACTCTCCCCTTTCATAAGTTTCCTTGCTTCCTTCCTCTGTTCCTGTCCCTTCCCCCTTTCTTTCTTTCTTTCTTTCTTTCTTTCTTTCTTGCTCTTTTTCTTTCTCTCTTTTACCTTCCCTTCCTCTATTTCTTCTTTTCTTTCTCCTTCCCACCTTCTTCCCTCCCTCCCTCCCTTCACTCATTCCTCTCTTACTCTCCCCTTTCATAAGTTTCCTTGCTTCCTTCCTCTGTTCCTGTCCCTTCCCTCTTTCCTTCCTTCCTTCCCACCCTCCGTCCATTCATTCACCCATTCCTCTCTTGATCGCTTAAAGCCGGTCCCTGGTGCAAAAAGGGTTGGGGACCTCTGTCCTACAGGATTGGGTGGCAGAGAAGTTGAACATATGTAAATTTAAAAGTTTAAGAAAGTTTACAAGTTTCTTCATTAAAAACATGTCTTTCTGCATAATTTAGACTAACTTTGTGAGTTTTTTGAGGGCTGGAACCAATTAAAATTATTTACATTAATTCCTATGGGGAAAAGTCGTTCGATATAAGAGCTGCTCGACTTAAGAGCCCAGGTCCGGAACGAATTAAACTCGTATCTCGAGGTACCACTGTATTGATATTATTGTGCGCATCACACTTGGAACGAGTGTTGTAGAACCCTGTGCTATTTTTTTTCCCTTTTTCAGTCATGTTCTTGACAGGCCTTATAGTAGACTAGCTAGGGGATCTTCCACAACTGATTTGTGAGTTGCCAATGCATGAGGCAAGAAATGCTGTGCTTAGTTGTTTTTGTGCAACTTGCAGAATGTCAGGCACTTAGGTTATGTAAGCGAAATTGATAGATTGGCTCTTTTGTTCATTAATATGGCTCTAGTTTGAATAGTAATGCGTACAGGTGTTTTCTTTTGTGTTATCCACTATCTAAATGATAAGAAAAATTACATTCTGGTGCTTATGTATCTTCATCCTCTGGCATGTTTGCTATCAAAGATACTTATGCAGAATTCTCAGTGCTGTGTAAACAAAGGTTCCATACTTGATTCCAGGTTTGAGATTCTGAGCTCATTGCAGTCGGAATACTGTATAAATGTATGCTATTATAGGAACAGGAAATACGTAGTTGTTAAGTAGAGATTTACAAAGAGAAAGCAGAGAAGTAGATTATATTCTGGCTACTGTGACCATACAGTCCCTTCTGAGAATTAGGTTCTGTTTCATGTGAAATTCATCTGTTGGGTGCATCTGGCTTTCCTTGCAATCAGTTTGCCCTCAGAAACACATTGTTGTTAATCTCCTTCATACTTCAAATAGCTCTCATAATATGAGCTAGGCTAACACTTAAGAAGTGCAGGGTATTATGTGGAAGATGTATTCCTTGTACCCTTTGTGAATTGTAAAACAGACTTGGGCTCTTGGGACAATTGTTAGTAGAGACTTAACTCCTCATTAAATAGAAGTAAGACTCCTGTTTAGCATTTTATTCAGGGAAGATTTTAAAGTAGTGCCAGCTTAGACCCATTTGCTTATCTTAATAGCGTTTTCTCTCTGGGATATTGTCCTTGGCCTAGTGTTTGTTCTTTGTACCTGGGCCACTTGTGCCATACCTTCCCCTGCATAGCAAGCACTGCAGCTGGCATTGTTATCTCAGACGTTATTCTAGCCTCAGATCTCGGAGAGCCCTACTAAAAAGACTATTGGTTCTTTAAGATGGGGGTGCACAATCATGGGGTGGTTATACTGCAGTAACTGGGAAGGGTTGAAGACCATTGTGGGTAAGACATGGACATATATGCATAAGTTATCTGATGAGTTGGAAGCTTCTGAGGAGCATGGTGCTTTGTTGCTTGTGGGAGGTTTAATCCAATTTTAGGCTTAACATTGTAGTTATTATTATTAACTATGTATGTGCATTTTATTTTATGTGCATCCTTTATGCTGCAAATGTGCCCCATTTTAATAGACATAGGTGAAATATCAATACTCAATATGATATAATAACTTTCTGTGTTGATTTTGATTTTTAGCTTTTTTCCATAATGTTATGTATTAACCTTGATGTAGTTTTGTGTAACTCTATTTATACCTTAAGTTTCCTAAGCATAATAACGCAGTTTAGTAGTACTGTGATTTTATATTCGTATCAGTGATTCTAAATTTTAGTTGATCGACTGACTGAAATTGTTGGAAAGCCACAATTATATTGTTATTATAACGAAGAATTGTCATATTTCTGCCGTTCCATTTTAAATGTCTGCTGGCGGATACAAAGTATTTGTAATGCTCATAAAAATGTGTATTTCTTTTCTAAAATGACCAGTTGTATTTCTGAAAATGAATAAGATTTTGGAAGCTTTATCTTGATAATTTAGCTAATCTTGTACCAATTCTCCCTTATTTCTATCTCTATCTCACTCTTCATGCTTGCAAAACTGAAGTTTATAAACCTGTCAAACAAAATGATGTACAAAAACTCAAATTTCTGCCATGAATCAAATCCCTTGGCATGAAATATTTTTCAGCACAATATACTTTCTTATGTTCTGGTTCACATTACAATAAAGAGAGAATATATAATATGCTTTGTCCCTCTGAAGGACAGCATTCTGCCTATTAATGAATATATGAAGAAACATTTATAGATTGAAAAGTGACTTCATTTCAGTAGAAAACAACTATTTCTACATCTCTTTATAAAACACTGATTATCCCTGCTATTTCATTATGTGACTGACAGTAAACTTTAGACTTTCCGTTGCATATAGAAATTCAATGTTTATACATAATTGCAGCATTTTATTGTTGCTGACATGATTAATACAATGTTTTACTTATTTTCTTTCTTATAACATTACACTTTTGCTGTGTCTGCTTTGAATTCTAGTTAACTGCTTGTGTTCATGGGTCAGCTGCATTGCTATATCCAATGTACTGGCAGCATATATACATCCCGGTGCTCCCACCACATCTCCTGGATTATTGCTGGTAAGAGGCTAATTCTATATTATTCTTTACCTCCCTAATAATCAAGCAGGACAATATATTGTTGCCTTTTAATTAAATAAATAGGATCATTTGAAGATTAAATCCGGTTGTAATAGTACAGAATCAGACTGAAAATATGCCATGTTTGGCACTGCTTTATACACTTCTGGAGGCCTAAGATATGAAACATGCCTTATATGACTTACACAGCTTATCTTTTAGATCTCTATGTTTTACAAGTTGGTGAATTAATGGCATGAGACAAAATCCAAAATTTTGTATTATCTTTCTTTTTTTATATGTTCCAAATGGATATAGAGATAATGTTTCTCTGTTGAGGGAATCAAGAGGTTCTGTAGCACTATTACTAATTATATTAATATTATAATATTAATGTCGTTTGGCGGGACCCAGGAGAAGAGCCTTCTCTGTGGCGGCCCAGACCCTCTGGAACCAGCTCCCCCCGGAGATCAGAACTGCCCCCACCCTCCTTGCCTTTCATAAAGTTCTTAAGACCCATCTCTGCTGTCAGGCATGGGGGAACTGAGACATCTCCCCCGGGCCTATACAGTTTATACATGGTATGTTTGTATGTATGCTTGCTTTTAATAATGGGGGTTTTAGTGTTTTTTAAATTATTAGATTTGTTTTTACATTGTCTTTGTTATTGTTGTGAGCCGCCCCGAGTCTACGGAGAGGGGCGGCATACAAATCCAATAAATAAATAAATAAATAAATAAGTAAGTACGTACGTACGTACGTACGTACATACATACATACATACATTTATTTGTTCCTTGTCTCACCATGGGGCTACTCTAGGTGACTTAAAACAATTTTAAAAAATCAAGAAATAAAAAGAAAGTTTAAAGCAAAAATAAATAAAAAGAACAATAAAATAAATAAAAAGAAAACTAAGAAAATCCATCAATATGACTACCGTGATTTAAAAAAAAGAGGGATGAATGGGGAGCAGAGAGTGAAAAGGAAGGTGAAGTCTGCTGTCAATCTAATAGCCACCTCCACAGTAGAACTCTCTTACTACTGCTAATCTTTACTAATTTGACATGGTGGCTCAGTGGCTAAGACCCTAAGCTTGTTGATCAGAAAGGTTGGCAGCTCAAATCTCTAGCACTGTATAACAGAGTGAGCGCCCATTACTTGCCCCAGCTTCTGCCAACCTAGTAGTTTGAAAGCATGCAAAAATAAAAGAAGAAAACTAGGGACCACTTTGGTGGGAAGGTAACAGTGTTCTGTGTGCCTCCGGCATTTAGTCATATTGGCCACATGACCATGAAATCATCATCAGATAGCACTGGCTCTTCAGCTTAGAAACAGAGATGAGCACTGCCCCCTAAGGTTGGGAAAAACTAGCACATATGTGCATGGGAAACATTTACCTTTACTAAGTTAACATTGCTAATCATTACTAATCTAGAACTGATATTGATATTTTGTCTGTGCTACATGTGGTATTTCACAGCTTATTTCACTTTTATGGTAGTATGTTATCTTACAGCACAAAATAGTTCTATAATTTAACTAACTCAAATGCTTCCAACATTCTACAACATCTTCATGATTGTAGTTTATCTAGATTTTTTTGTAAGTTAATATACTTGTACTAGTCAAGGAAGCAATGATTTAATGGGCTTAAAAATAATTGAAATTAAAGGGCAGAGAGAGAATCCCATTCATTGCTATATCTAATGTACTGATAGCACATATATATCCTGGTGCAAAAGTATACAAAAGTATGTTTTCTGACATTAGAACCAGTATCCAATCATATAGCATAATTTCACAGGTATAATGTGGGGAAATTAGTGATGCTCAGGCCACAGTAAATTTTATGTAAATACAGAGTGAATGTGTCTAACTTTCAGAAAAAGAATGGCCAAAAGCCTATTGGCTTGAAAAGATGTGTGGCCTTGTGGAAAGGTCTAGAATGTAAATCCTAGATTTATAGAAAGCTTGATTTTTTTTGTTTATCTGGAGCAAAGCAACTTACCAATTTGTGTCATGTATTTGAAGATTCTGCTTAATTGCTGCCTGGAGAATTAAAATTTATTTTAGTACCAAAAGGCCTGACAGATTTTGGATTTGTTTAATTTTTAAACATGAAAAAACAATCCTATTAACTTCTTGGTATAGTTTCTTACCTATAACACTATCTAATTTATGACGAAGCATTTGTTGTTAAGAGTTTTATTAACATTCTTACAGGATTACAAAATTCTACTTAAAGCTACATAATGATTCTTTATGAAATTCTCCCTGTTTTTCTTGTAGAATAAACATTTTTCACAATAAAACCATACTAATTTTCTAGTTCATACTTTATGTAAGATAACCAATTATTTTAGGAAAATGATGGACTAGATTAAAATATATATTTCATAAATTGGTAAGTGATTGCCAGAGGAAAAACATACATGTGTCTTAATTGTCATTATTTTTTCTCTTTTTAAGTGCCTGACACTTTCTTTAATGATATAAGTTACTAATCAGAAGCTGATTATGCCAAGCTTTCCCCAGCAATATTTTCTATGAAATATGAAGGAAAAAATGATTCATGTCAAGCATTGTTTTAAAATAAAAAGTTGCATTTTGATTTTAATGCAAGATAAGATGTCACTTTACTTTGGACACACTTAAACTAGTACCCAGTGATTTAAAAATAAATGCTATGTTACAAAATTAATTAATAGAAGAAAAGAATTTGCACATTCAAGAGAGTTATTAGAGGGATATAAATTTTTAAAATTACAATTAAATAAAGTCTGACCAAATTAATATATAAACGCAACTATTTCAGAAGCCTATAATAGCAGACCACATTTATTAACAATGCACTGTTGTAAATGGAATAAACCGATAGATTTGTACTTCAGTGAAAAATGTTAATTCTGGAACCTAGGCCAAAAAATTGCAATTTTTTTGATAACATAATAGATTTGAAATATTGTGTATATTATCAAGAAGTATATCCTTAACACAAAGCAGCTAATGCAAGTCATAGTAACAATCCTATCGATATGATTCTCAAATTGAGGATAAAGCAAAACCATACACTATTGGTTAATATTAGGTTAATTTCTGAGTAGCATCCCCAACAACATTTGGTACTCGTCATTTAGTAAACATTCCCTAAGATAGCCAATAATATATATGAATCAATTTTTGTTGAAGTAGTATCAAATGTATTTTAAGATTATAGGAATGTAATTTATATAGTATTTAAACTACACATAAATTGATTTATCAAGTCAGGATACTGAACATGGTCATTCTAAAGGTTTCTGCCGTCAATCTTCTATGTTTCCGTGTTGCATTAACAATTATTACCAGTTTGTTTTACTTCATATAAAATATGTACTGGTTTGTGAACTGTATTTAACTGGAGTGTTTGCTTTACAAATATAAAAGTTCTAATAAGACTTTGGCTATGGGGAACAAGAAAGATGTGATTTTAGTGTGCAGGGCTAAATTTTCTCTGCTACTCCTTGCTCTATGACTTGTGGATTTGGAAGTCTTCAACTACCTTTATGCATCTCTTAGGAGGATACAATGAAAAAGAGGAATGTGCAGAAATCATATTTTCATTCTTTGGTAGGACAATTTCATGAATGCAGTTTTGCTCAGTGGGTTTCAGAAAATAATTTCTGGCATCTTTTCTATTGTAAATTGTATGCTTCCCAAGAACCTAAAAATCACATTACTCTTAACACCAATTTAGAGTCAGTGTATATAATTGCTCCTAACATTTATCGTAAATTATAAAGCAGTATAAAATACAGAGTTATTTGTATCTTTCATCTGTATTCTTTGTCATACATTATATATTGTTACTACAGTTTATACGTGTATGAAAAAGGCTGATTTATCTAGAAAAAAGTATCATAGATAGGAACAGTTCAAATTCACAGTTGTAATCATGTCTAATGCTTGCAACTTTTTAGTAATATTATTCTCAATTTTATACTGAAATCACATTTCAAAACCAGCTGACTAATGTGTAAACTCTACTTATTGGCAAACTGAACTGTCTTTATTATTGTTTTGCTTGTTTGAAGGACAAGGATGGCAATGTAATGTTATACCAACGCAGATCTGGATTAAGATTTTGGAAGTATTTATTTAGAGTGAATTCTTTTTAACAGATAAAAAGCCCAATGCTTTTTATTGTTTAGGATTGTGGGATATTGTTTGTTTGTTTGATAGGTGACTCTGCAAAGCTCTGAGGGCCACAAAAATAAAGGAATTGAAATATAAGTTATTTATGGGCTTGTCATTCTGTTCAATCCACTTGCAGAATAAAATCCCTATTTTTAATTTTGTAGTTTCCAATTCACAAGATGGGAAATATAATTGAATGGGGAAGTGTAATATTGATATAGCCTCCTCAATATGTTAGGTACCATTTTGAATAATAGAATATCACTCTGGTAGTCATAACATTACATTTAGATTGTATATATTTCTCTTGTCTTTACTATAAAAATATGTATTAAAGAAGTATGAAGGAAAGTTTAATTGCCATATTTGTGGGAAAGCTTTATAGCAATTAGTTAGTCTGGCTTTATTGCTTTAACCAAGAACCCCATGCTGGTTTGTGATACTATATCATTGTGTCTCAGGTGAATCTGGAGTTAGGTCATCTTGTGCCTATGATGCATGTCATGAATGAGGGACAAATTGGTCCCAGTACACATTCCCTATGTTGCAAATCATTCCCTTGTTGAGTTCTTCTTATGACCCTTGTATTTTGCTAGCCACATGCATCTGAGCAGAAAAGACTATGCCATGACAGATAATCAATACCATCAAAATGGGCACCTCTTTGGTAAAATTCAGGGCAAGCTTTAGGAGGTAAGATTTTTTAAAAAACAAAACAAAAACCAGACAAACATTTTAAGAACATCCTGGGAATGCTTCCAACTTATTTCAGATAATTTTCTTTTCCTATCCTATGTTGTGCATAAATGCGAGCATAGAAAAGAAATTATATTTTTTCATGAGCACAAAGTTTTTAAGAGATATTGAAAGGAAACCATAAATTTCAAGCATACATAGTTATTGTGCTATTGGTTGAATTAGCCAAATATTTAGCACTTTCATTCCATTGGGGAAATAGTGAGTAAATAGAACCAAATGGAGAAAGAGAACCAGATTTGATAAAACTTTGGCCAAAATGTTAGATACTGACAAAAGCTGAAATGAAAAATTATAATGCTGTTTTTTTCTAAAAATCACAGTAAGTAAAAGAATATTATCTATTAAAACTACAAATATACAATTGTTGTATTTTGTAATCACAGTTGCATTTTAAGTCAATGTTACTCATTTAATATATCTCATCGTAACTTACTGCTGTTGAAGGCAAACATTATTCATATAGTAGAGTGGTTTAAGTAAAGTAAAATAAAATCCATCAATTTGAGTTTGAAGATACGCATAGCTAGATTTCAATACAGTTTAACTCTAAGTTCATAATAATATAAAATTATACCTAAAAACAGAAACAGACATTTGCAGATCAAAGCCTTTATCTGCTCATTATAATATTCCATATTTCCCACATATTGTTTTCATCTGTTTCTTTTTGCCCCTCCCCTTTAACAATTGCTCAGATTTGGGGAGGGGTCCCATTACAAAAATGCCAGATTAGTTTAGCCTTCTATGAACTAGTAGATATAAAATAATAGAAGTTTTGTGAAGGCCATTCATTTTTCTCATTTTGTTAAATTTTTATAGTATTAATGCAAGTGGTCTGATCTTCTGAATTGTACATTAGCTGAATGATTATTCCATGAATAAAACCAACAAATGAAAATAGAGCTACTTTTACTCCATGTGAATTTATTCAATTAACTTGCACAAATTACCTTATTTGTGGTTTTCTGATCTGCTCAAGATTATTGAGTTAGGAGATAGTATGGAATTCTTTTCTGTCCTTCATTGTATTAAAATATAACAGAATAGACTGGAAAAGGGTACCTGGGGTTTAAAGTCAGGTGTCACCAGTGTGATGATACAACCTAATCTTATTTTTCCCAGTCTTTAGAGTCATCACAAGATTGCTATTACTATTAAACTTTAGTCTAGCTGTTTTCATATCATAGCCAATAAAGCAATGCTATCTGATATGATGGTGTCTATATGGATCAGTGATTCTTATTTTTGGGACTGGGCAAGCAACATGCACTGAAATTCAATCCTTGAGGGAGTGTATTTTCAGTGTGCTGCTAGATTCATATTTGTCAGTTACAACCGTAATGCTTTAATTATTTTGAAGAGTTTGGATTTGCTTACTGTTTAAAAATATAGGGGCACACATTACTAAAGGATGATTATTACCCAAATTGACTAATTAATCTCAGTTTTACAAGAACTGAAATAACTTTCAGTAGCTTCTGATATTCAAGGTATTTATGGTAGCTTTAAAACAGCTGGAGATCTTGATATTTAAAGGACAGCCTCTGTTGTCTAAATATTAAATATAAAAATTTGATGAGGGGTTTTCCTCTATCTTCCCATTATTCAGAGAAATGCAAATCTGAGACAGGAGTTTTCTATTTGACTATCTCTCAAAAGCCTGACTGGGGCATGCCTTTGTTTTCTTTTAACATCACATGGAGACATGACAGTTTATCCAAGTCTGTTGGTAGTTGAGCTTAGTTTATATATCATGTGCTAATAAGTGCTTTCATATTTATTTGTTTATTGGTTTTATCTCCATGCTGAGTTCTCTCGATCCAGTGCAATTAGCAGCATTTTACTAAGCAAATAATTAAATTGCATAGATGCAGGAGATACAAAATAGTAATTAATAGATGGAGATGATCCAGTTGATTTCTTCTGAATATGTACTGAGACTCACCAAGAGAGATAAATCAGTGATCGTATAATATTGCATGCATGATAAGAAAAAACTATTGGGAGAAGACTGTAGTCTCCATTTGGTAAAGCTCACACTTTGAAGAAGTGAGAGCTATTGAAGATTTGCAACAGCTCTGCAAGATAGTCTTGTGTTATTTCTTACTTTAAAGCTGAAATGATAGCTAGGTTTCTAACTAGAATTTTCCAGCTTAAAGGCTTTGGAGCATTTTAATATTTGGAGCTGGCAAACATGCGTACTCTATCTTCCTAGCATCTGATGTATTTCTCTCCCTCCCCCCTCCTTTTAATTTCAGTGCACCAATGCCTTATTTGATTGGAGTTCACTTCAGTTTAATGGAGGTAAGTAACTTTCTCTTTCTCCATGGCTATATGTTAAGGCTGCGTAATGTGCAAGCATTTTAAAAGCCTAACTGGATCTCTCAGACTTCCTGCAAAAGGCTTCAATATTTTTTAAAAAATTGGAAGGGTAATTATGGGTAATTGGAAGGATAGGAGATGAAAAAGAAGAAGTAAGTTTGTTGACCTTGGATTCCTCTGTTTTATATGAGATTCTCTATAGAAACAGAATAGGAGAACTTCCCATCTTCGTTAACTATAGCAGAGGAAAATAGTTTTCTTTCATGTGAGCCCTTGAAGCAGTCCTAAATATATCAGCATCAAAATGGAATGCTAAACGTTCTTCCAAGCTTTTCTGGCATTGTGCCTTTTAATATCTAGACTTCTGCATGGAAGGGAATAGAATTATGGAGGGGGGGAGGAAACAGGAAGGATCACCTGCTTGTTTCAAATATACTTGCAATTATTTCAGAAGTTCAGACTGAGTGAAAACTAGTAAAGGAAAGAAAATAGCCAGAAACTATTATAAGAAAAGTAACCTTCCCCTCAGTATATCCATAGTGATGGGCCATTTCATCATATATAGATATTCAAAACTGACACATCAGTAGATACTCTACTGATTTATTTGATCTAGGATCATACAGGTTAAGTTTAAGAAAACAACTCTAGAAAGCCTGTCCATCCGTATCATGGAATTGCTTCCCTGGTATCAATGAGGACATGCCTATATATTAAATGTCTACAGCTATGTGAGAATATAATATCTCATCTATATCTTACTGTTACTTAAGTGTATAAGTCTGCATCTGCTGTGTTTAACAGTCTATGCTTGTATTGGTAAAAAAAAAGGGAAGATTGTAAGGAATGCCTTGATGTCCACTTGTTCTAGCATCTTTTTTTCCCCACAGTGGCTAAGCAAATAGTGGATAAATGTTTTATACAATGACAGAAGAATAAAAGATCCTATTTGGGCATTGCAAGAATTAGTCTTGATGGGTATTATTTCTAATAATGCCTCTAATCCTACGTTTCTGGTCGGTTGCAGTTGGTGTTGGTGGGGGGTCGACCTCTAGGTTTCTCCCTTGCGGGGTGCCTCAGGGGTCAGTCCTCTCCCCCCTGCTATTTAATATCTACATGAAACCGCTGGGTGAGATCGTCCAAGGGCCTGGGGTAAGGTATCAGCAGTATGCTGGTGATAGTCAGTTATACATCTCTACCCCATGTCCAGTCAGCGAAGCAGTGGAAGTGATGTGCCAGTGCCTGGAGGCTGCTGGGGTCTGGATAGGTGTCAACAGGCTCAAACTCAACCCTGACAAGACGGAGTGGCTGTGGGTTTTGCCTCCCAAAGACAATCCCATTTGTCTGTCCATTACCCTGGGGAATTATTGACCCCCTCAGAGAGGGTCTGCAACTTGGGCAGCCTCCTCGATCCACAGCTAACATTAGAACATCATCTTTCGGCTGTGCCGAGGAGGGCGTTTGCATAGGTTCGCCTGGTGCACCAGTTGCAGCTCTGTTTGGACAGGGAGTCTCTGCTCACAATCACTCACGCCCTCATCACCTCGAGGTTCGACTACTGCAATGCTCTCTACATGGGGCTACCTTTGAAAAATGTTCGGAAACACCAGATCATGCAGAATGCAGCCGCGAGAGCTATCGTGGGGCTACCTAGATTTGCCCACGTCTCTCCAACACTCTGTGCCGTGTGCTGGCTGCCGATTAGTTTCCGGTCACAATTCAAAGTGTTGGTAATGACCCATAAAGCCCTTCATGGCATCGGGCGAGAATACCTCCGGAACCGTCTTCTGCCGCACAAATCCCAGCGACCAATTAGGTCCCGTTGACTAAACAATGTCATCTGGCGGGCCCCAGGGGAAGAGCCTTCTCTGTGGTGGCCCTGGCCCTCTGGAATCAACTCCCCCCAGAGATTAGAACTGCCCCCATTCTCCTTGCCTTTCGTAAATTGCTTAAGACCCACCTATGCCGCCAGGCATGGGGGAATTGAGATACCCCAAGCTTATATAGTTTACGTATGGTATGATTATGTTGTATGGTTTTAATGATGGGTTTTAGATGTTTTTAAATATTAGATTTGTTATATTGTTGTTATTGTTGCTGTGAGCCGCCCCGAGTCTGCAGAGAGGGGCTGCATACAAATCTAATAAATTATTATTATTATTATTATTATTATTATTATTATTAATACTCTAAATTTCATTAATTATGGTAATGATGCATTATGTAAGAGAATTCTTAATACACAATGCTGCCATGGAAATGTTTATTTGTAACCCAGATTGCTTCATCCCCAGTTTGTTTCCTTGTTCGTTTACAATTAAATTTGTATGTTAAAAACGTGTTATGTTTTTAAATGAAAATCAAAAAGAGAAACACTCAAATGCTTACATGGATAGTTTTCCTTATTCAGAGAGTCAAAAGTAAATCACTGGAGGATGTGGTGATCCTAAATGTTGACACAAATACATTGGAAACCCCATTTAATGACCTGAGCAATCTACCAAGTGAAGTGGTAAGTCTAGTTGGTTTTATCCTCTTTGTTATTTGAATTATTTTTCCCCTTGCTAAGTTAAAAAAGAAGAGTATTTCCCCCCACCAAACCTTATGTTTTGTTTGTTTATTTTCTTTTGACAGTCGAGGAAATGTTGTGTGAAACGTCATATTTTTTATTGTGAAGCAAAGGGGAAGATTATAATTATAAAGCTTGCTGCATTCATTATGCATAACAGCTTTAAATGCAAGAGTCTCTTCTATCTCATCTTAATCATTATATTACAAAGTAGGCATTTTTGTCTGCCTAGTGGCATATCTTGCAAGGGGGAAAAAAAGCAGGTTTTGAAGGTAAAAAGAAGAAGGGGGCCAATTATCGGCTTCTGGTTCTCTGCCACCTGCCAGCACTTCTCCTTTTAATTAATGATCTGATGACATTGGTCAATATAATAAGAAATGCTTGTAGAGTGGGGTCAGAAAATGCATACTTTGATCTCCTTCAACTTTCTGAAACATTTATTTGTTTTGTCTAAATTATTTCAGTTTTATTTTAATCTCTTCCATCCTGCTGAGGATGGCATGAATTGAAAACTCTTCTCTGTTTGTCATTTGCTTTGGCAGAGCAACGATGCCATACTTATAATTCTATTTGTAAATTAAACTGCAAAACCTGTTTGTCATAAAAGACATTGGATCCTTTGAAAATGACGAAAACTGTCTTTTGTCTATAAAGGCAGATAAATTAACTGGCAGTTACACTTGGACTTTGATCTCATGAAGTTTTTTCTTCTTCTGGATGCTTATAATAGGATGTATTCTACAGTTCATGTTATATAGACATCCAAAAAGTAGCATTTTACTTTCTTTTGGTTTTCTGCAACATGATTCTGAAAAATAACTTTTTCCCTACCACAGTTTGTTCATTTTTAAGACTGAATTCAGTAGACGTTGATGATAACAGATGGTTCAAAATTCTTCTTTCCTGTTTTTCTAAAAGACAACATGATTTGACAGATTTCCTAAATATATTTAGCGGAAAATATATAGTTTTATATATTTATTAAAGAAAATTAGATGGGATAGAATATCAATTCAAAGATTTTTAGATACTTTTATCTACAGACAAGCTTGTATATTAATTTTGGTGAAATAGAATCTTATGCATGAAAAGAAAACATCACTGAATTGGGATAAGTTGTTAGTGAAAACATACTGATCTGTTTATCAACTTACTTTATATGAAATCCTGCAAACATCTTATATTAATTAGTGCTTGTCTTTTATGGAATAGGCAGTGGGCTTTTTACAAAAATGAACATTCCATGTAAAATATTAACATAAAACAATATATTATTTATATATTCTAAAAAGTTTTATTTTTCCCTTCTGGTAATTTATACTATAGTTTATTTCTTTTACCAGTTGCTTAACTTTCCCAATTGTTTCCATTCTAAATGTGGCTTTTTGTCAATTTCAATTGTTAATTAAAACCACATATAAGCATAGACTGAAAGTGGGGTGCTTATCTTCTCTACAATTTTGTGAGTTTATAGACCAAGAAAGGTTGATAATGTATTATATACATATACAAATGTTGTCTGTATTTGGCAACAATTTTGCTGATGGTTTAGATAATATTAAATAATAAACAGGATTGAGCCTCAAATAAAAATATATTATTATTATATAATGCATGAAAATATGTGAATCTATACATTTAAAATAAGGTTCCTTTCCCTGTGTACATTGCATTTAATGTCTTATATTTGTTGAATATATTTATTTTTATTTATTTATTCGACTTCTATGCCACCCAATCCCAAAGGACTCAGGGCGGCTTACAACAGTGATAAAAATACAATAAAATAGATACAAAGATAAAAGAAGTTGAACATTTCTAAACTAAAACAATGTAAAACGAAACCCCATAAAGATAAAAAACAGTCACCGTCATACACATGCACACCATTCATAAAATTGGCCGCCTGGAATGTAAAATTTAAAATATAATCTAGTATGATTTATTTATTTATCTATTTTTTGGAATATAATGCGTGCCGGAGTATTAGACACACCTTAGGGGGGGGATCTACCTACCAGATATTCCTCTAGCTAGCATCCTTAGTCTGGTCAGCTTCAGCACATTATTTTATCCCCTGGTTAATACTGAAAAAAAATCTTTTTTTGAGGGAATAACAATAAAAACAAGCCTGCAAAGACTTAGGGCTGGAAAAAAAGTTGAAGTAGCAATGAAAAAATCCTGCAAGCTGGGAAGATCATTATCACCTCGTTAGGGCTGGGGGGGGGGGGTGAATCTTCAAAAAGAAAAAAAGCTACATTCGGAGTATAAGACGCACCCAAATTTTCATCCTCTTTTAGGGGGTAAAAAGGTATGTATTATATTCTGAAAAATATGGTATTTATGTATGTTTATGTATGTATGTATGTATGTATGTATGTATGTATGTATGCATGCATGTATTTACATACATACATACATTTCTGAACCATCCATTTCTCTCAAAGACATTAAAATTCATTATATGTTATATGTTAAATAAAGATTTTATATATTAGTGTTAAAAGAGGTAAAGTAGTGTACAGTGATCCCCCGCTCGTTGCGAGGGTTCCGTTCCAGGACCCCCCGCAACGAGCGGGTTTTCGCGAAGTAGCGCTGCGGAAGTAAAAACACCATCTGCGCATGTGCAGATGGTGTTTTTACTCCCGCAGCGCTAGCGAGGATCCGAAGATTGGGGTCGGCGCGGCTGTTTTAAAATGTCGCCGCCGGCATGGGGGGCTTCCTAGCAGCCCCCCAAACCCGGGTTGGGGGTCCGGGGGGTGCTGGCAAGCCCCCCATGCCGGCGGCGACATTTTAAAACAGCCGCGCCGCGCTGGCTGTCGGCGCTTTGGAGCTGAGTCCCGGAGCGAATTCGCTCCGGGACTCAGCTCAAAAGCGCCGACAGCCAGCGCCAGCGAACGGCTTCTCCGCGCTAACTGTCGCCGCTTTCGAGCTGAGTCCCGGAGCAAATTCGCTCCGGGACTCAGCTCCAAAGCGCCGACAGCCAGCGCCAGCGATCGGCTTCTCCGCGCTGGCTGTTGCCGCTTTCGAGCTGAGTCCCGGAGCGAATTCGCTTCAGGACTCAGCTCGAAAGCGGCGAGAATGAACGGCGTGGGCGGGCGAAGGGCGGGCGGCAGCGAGGAGTTTGCGTGGGCGGTGGGGAAACTCCTTGCTGATGCCCGCTGCTCACCCTCCCGCCAGCAAGAGGGGGAAGACCCAGGGAAGCCGCCCAGCAGCTGATCTGCCGGGCCCCATCTACGCATGCGTGCCCATAGAAAAAAAGGGCACACATGCGCAGATGGTGTTTTGACTTCCGGGTTGAAAAATCGCAAATTACCCTGTTCGCAATGGTCGGGGACGCAATAACCGGGGGATCACTGTATTACTGCGGACATATACAAAATGAGCATATAAATAAACCTTTACATTTATTTTAGGAATCAAAAAATGAATTCAGAATTGTTTCCAAATTCCTGAATGCTTTTTCTGGCTTAGCTTTTTATAACGTGGAAGACTTAAAATATTACATGATACTTATTCCTATTGTTACCATATTTACAAGTCTAAGATTTGTAAAATTGTGATATATTCATGTTACAGAATCTCATTGATGAGAATGAATTGCAAAAGAAGTTAGTTGAAATCTGAAAAACATTATTCTTTCGCAATAATATAATCAGTATAATATAATATAATATAATATAATATAATATAATATAATATAATATAATATAATATAATATAATATAATATCTTAAAATTAATAGGACTTTTCAACTCATTCACCAAAACATTTAACTTACACTTACAGGCTTTATCCATTTCTATGCATGGAAAAAATATGTTACCTTACTTTATATTACATTGATTAGGGTCTTAATTATTCAAATGTCATTGGTTACACTTGTCCTGGATTTGTCCTATCTTTTTATTTCATGTGTTTCATTATGTAGTGGGCGTTAATCTCAATGGCTTCATTCTGATATTTGCACATAATAGTTTAGATTATTAGCAATTAAAATACTACCATGCCAGTAGCAGTTTTGTTACTCCTGAGCTGTTCAAAATTTGAAAAATAAATTAACACAGGGCTTTTTAGGAACTTTTTGTTTTTATTCCTCTTTTCCTGTCTTCTTCCAGGGACATCTAGCTTTCATAATTCATCATTTCACTGTAGATTTATCTTTTGCTTTAGAGATTTAGCTGCCTCCCTTACAAAATTAGTGGCTCTCTTAGAAACAGGGATTTGGTTTAATTTGGTCATTCAAATTTTCTTTCCTTGTGTGTCAGGTTGGAATTTCTGGTACAAATCAGGAAAGCAGTCAGGAAATCTCCCCTTGGGTCAAAATTATGTCCTAAATTAGCCACCCCAACTTGATACCCTCTAGATGTGTTATAATTGTAACTCTTAAAATTCTTTGTCAGCATGGTATGCTAACTAAATGATATTGATATAATAGGCCATATTGCAGAGAAAACTCAGCAATGTGGCAGATTCCACTTTAGTAAAGATTAAGATGTAGGATCTGCAATGGGTTTTTTTTGTTTTACCTGAATTTTTCATGGCTAGAAGTCCCAGATGAGAAAGGGAGGATGACAGAATGGGATTATTGTTTGGACTATTGGGCATGTTAGAAGAACATAATGTCTCATATGCTATGGTGAGTTTGGCCAGTCATAAAATTCCCATCTTTTTATTCCCATCACCACTTCCAGCACCTCAGGCTTCTCTTCCTTTTCCTCATTTCTGGGAAACATTTTTGTGACACATTTATGAAATAAGCATTACGTTGAAAATCTCTCCTCCTCACACACAAACAATTTTCATATACTATGACTTGAGATTTATTTATTTATTTTTTTGCTGAGGAGTGGGGAAAGTTGTGCCTAGAAGGAGGCGAAACAGATAATATATGCTGCTAAAGCCTCAAAAGAGGAAGAAATTATCAAATCTGTAAAGAAGGGGGATAAAACCTTCTTCAGATATATTAGTGATAGGAAGAAGAAAAACTGCAGCATCACGAAGTTTAATACCGGGAATAATACATGCATTGATGGGAATAAGGAGATCGCTGACCATTTCAATAGCTACTTCTGTTCAGTTTTCTCAAAAGACACCTTACAACATGGGTCCCCAAACATTTTACACAGGGGGCCAGTTCACTATCCCTCAGACTGTTGGAGGGCCAGACTATAAAAAAAACCTATGAACAAATCCCTATGCACACTGCACATACCTTATTTAAAGTAAAAAAACAAAATGGGAACAAATACAATATTTAAAATGAAGAAGTAATAAGTAATTAAGTAATTTATACTTCTTTATTAACAATTAAATTTAAACTTAAATCAACAAACTCCCTCCATTTCTCCTTCCTTCCTTCCTTCCGTCCCTCCTTCCTCTCCACTTCTCTCTTCCCTCTTCCTTTTCTCTCATTTGTTTAATTTTCCTCTCCCTCGTTCTTTCCCTCCATCATTTTCTCATTTTTCTCTTTCCATCTCTCCCTCTTCCTTTCTCTCTCCCCTCTCTCTCTCCCTCTTTCTCTCTCTCTCTTTTTCTCTGTCCCTCTCTTTCTCTTTCTTTTTCTCTTGCTTTCTTTCTCCCTCTCTCCTCTCTTTCTCTTACTTTCTTTCTAACTCCCTCTTTGTGTCTCTCACACTTTCTCTCTCTCCCCCTCTCTCTATTTCTCCCTTTCTCTCTCCTCTTCCTTTCTCTCTCCCTCTCTATTTCTCCCTCTTTCTTTCTTTCTCTCTCTCTCTTTCTTTCTCTTTCTTTCACTCACTCTCTTTCTATCTCTCCCTCTTTCTCTATCTCTACCTTTCTTTCTCTATCTTTCGTTCTCTTTCTCTCTCTTGCTTTCTTTCTCTTCTCTCTCTTTCTCTAACTCCCTCTTTGTATCTCTCCCTCTTTCTCTCTCTCTATCTCTCCCTCTTTCTTTCTTTCTTTCTTTCTTTCTCTCCCTTTCTATCTCTCCTCTTCCTTTCTCTCTCCCTCTTTCTCTCTCTCCCTTTCTATCTCTCTCTCTCCCTCTCGGGAGCTTATTATATTGATCGGTAAAATATCATGTGCTGCCGCGGGCCGGTTAAAAGACCTCAGCGGGTCGCATCCGGCCCACAGGCCGTAGTTTAGGGACCGCTGCCTTACAATATAATACTATAGAGGGATATAGCATTGTCTCCAGCTGTACGGATTCAGCTCCAGTGATCTTAGAAGCCGATGTCTTATAAGAACTTGAACGATTAAAGATAAATAAAGCAATGGGTCCAGATGGCATCCACCCGAGAGTTCTTAAAGAACTCAGATCTTTCATTGATACCCCCCTGACTGATTTGTTTAACCAATCCCTTTTAACAGGAGATGTTCCTGAGGATTGGAGAATGGCCAGTGTTGTGCCTATCCACAAGTGGGGCAGTAGAGAAGAAGCTGGTAACTACAGGCCAGTTAGCTTGACATCAGTTATAGTTAAAATGATGGAGACTCTACTCAAAAAGGGGATAAATCAGCACCTAAAAAACAATAATTTATTGGGCCCAAATCAGCATGGCTTTACTGAAGGCAAATCATGTCAGACTAATCTCATTGATTTCTTTGATTATGTCACAAAGGTGTTGGATGAAGGTGGTGCGGTGGATATTGCCTATCTGGACTTCAGCAAAGCCTTTGATACGGTTCCACATAAAGAGCTGATAGATAAATTAGTGAAGATTGGATTTACCGGTAATCCCTGGATAGTTCAATGGATTAGCAGCTGGCTGAAGAGTAGACAGCAGAGAGTTATTGTTAATGGCGAGTATTCTGAGCAGAGACAGGTTACAAGCGGTGTGCCACAAGGGTCTGTTCTGGGTTCTATTCTTTTTAATATGTTTGTGAGTGACATAGGGGAAGGTTTGGTAGGGAAGGTTTGCCTATTTGCCGATGACTCTAAAGTGTGCAATAGGGTTGATATTCCTGGAGGCGTCTATAATATGGTAAGTGATTTAGCTTTACTAGATAAATGGTCAAATCAATGGAAACTGCAGTTTAATGTTTCCAGATGTAAAATAATGCACTTGGGGAAAAGGAATCCTCAATCTGTGTTAGCAAAAACTTCAGAAGAAAAGGATTTAGGGGCAGTGATTTCTGACAGTCTCAAAATGGGTGAACAGTGCAGTCAGGCGGTAGGGAAAGCAAGTAGATGCTTGGCTGCATAGCTAGAGGTATAAATAGCAGGATGAGGGAGGTTATGATCCCGCTATATAGAGTGCTGCTGAAACCACATTTGGAATACTGTGTTCAGTTCTGGAGACCTCACCTACAAAAAGGTATTGACAAAATTGAACGAGTCCAAAGATGGGCTACAAGAATGGTGGAAGTTCTTAAGCATAAAACGTATCAGGAAAGACTTAATGAACTCAATCTGTATAGTCTGGAGGACAGAAGGAAAAGGGGGGACATGATCGAAACATTTAAATATGTTAAAGGGTTAAATAAGGTCCAGGAGGGAAGTATTTTTAATAGGAAAGTGAACACAAGAACAAGGGGACACAATCTGAAGTTAGTTGGGGGAAAGATCAAAAGCAAAATGAGAAAATATTATTTTACTGAAAGAGTAGCAGATCCTTGGAAAAAACTTCCAGCAGACGTGGTTGATAAATCCACAATAACTGAATTTAAATATTTATTTATTTATTTATTTATTATTTGGATTTGTATGCCGCCCCTCTCCGAAGACTCGGGGCGGCTCACAACAAGTGAAAAACAATCCAATACAATCCAATTAATTAAAATATTACAAGTTTAAGAGAATCCCCAATACTAACATACACACATACAGGCATACCATATATATGCCTGGGATAAACATATATCCATCCTAAGATAAAATACAGAAAATAGTATAAGGGCAGACTAGATGGACATGTAGGATTTCTGATCTTCAAGTTTGTTTATTTGTTTGTTAACTCAATTTCTTAGCCACCCATCTCAGTTAATGACTATGGGCAACTTACAGTTCAAAAAATAAATGTTACAAATAAAACACTAAAACTTTTAAAACAACAATAAAACATTCAGAATAAATATACATAGCAGGCAACATATTTGGCCACTTAGCAATAAAGCCAGGAAATGGGGCCTATTAAAAACACATTTAGCATTCTAAGTTCAGGTACATAACCAGGTTTTTAAGAGTTTATGAAAGACTAACAGGATTGGGGCCATTCTAATCTGTGAAGGTAGGATATTCCATAGAGCAGAGGCCCCGGGCATCTCTTAGCCTGTTTAAGTTCCCTCAGTTCCATTGTTCACCACGGGGAGTATCGGGAACTCTGAATGTGGAGACGCTGCTCAGATGCTATCTGATCCAAAACTACTGCCCCTTTGCTATTCCATGCAGCCACAAACTT
The DNA here is from genome assembly GCF_031021105.1 of Erythrolamprus reginae. Lineage (NCBI taxonomy): Eukaryota > Metazoa > Chordata > Lepidosauria > Squamata > Dipsadidae > Erythrolamprus > Erythrolamprus reginae. The sequence continues at coordinate 745,858 of NW_027248536.1, read as the reverse complement.
AAATCAGTCTGAGGAGCACGTTTTCTGGAATACTGTAATTCCAAGCTCGCTCTGGAACCCAGTTGAGTCTATTAGTCACCTGGGGCTGGCTGATTGAAAAGGCCTGACTTCCCTACAGATGAGAATGGCACCGAAGAACTTAAGGCTTGCCAGTGAATTATATATTTCATGGCAGGGGAGAAATCAACTCCCCCGCCTTTTCCCAAATCCAGAAAACTCTGCCATTGCTCTGACAGAAAAAAAACAGATTGAATGTATTACCGCTGCTATGAGTTGGGTCTTGGATAATTTGGCCGGCTCCACTGTTGCCATAGTGGCCACAATCTCCTGAGCTGTCTCTGACCGCATACCTAGGGGTTGCAGGTTGAAATTCCCCAGCATCATAAATCCAGGAACTCCACTCCAGCCCAGCCACAGAATTCATCTTAGGCAGAGAGGTTGCTACAAAACAGAGAGGCTGGTAGCAATAGCTCTAACTGACTTCTCCATGCCCGAATTAAACAGTAACTCGCATCTGGCAATCTGTGGAGCAAGGCTCCTGGATGCCTCTCAAATTTCCCCAACAATCAACCTGGAGTCTAGCCTAGTGCTAAACCAGAAACTGGCTGGATAGATGTTAGTAATGCATGCTAGATTAGCATTTATTTAAACAACTAAGTTGTGGTCAAGGTGACTTTATCATAGATTGATTTATAATTCAGCAGCAGCAGAGGACAACTTAGAGCCTTGAAAGCCTGCCATTTAGGGCTGTGGTTGAGAGACTGGAATGTGTTGTTGGTTTGAGCTCTAAGCTTGGCGATTTGGTTACAAACATTTCATCCCCATTTGAGAAGACAGTGTGCTTTGGACTGTGCTTGTCTGGGGTAGCATTAGCCTTTAAATACCTTTCTGAGTCCTGGTCTGATTTTGGATTATGTGATTATGTTTCAGAAGGTGACAGCCGGGCGGCAGCGTTTCTTGGCGGCCTCCTGAACCCAAAAAGTTCGGGTTCGGGAGAATGCCGAGAAGCCCCCCCGGCTGTTTTAAAAGGTGACAGCCAGGTGGTGGCGCCCAGCAGAGCGCCTTTTTGTGTTCTGCGGTGGGTTCGTAAGTCGAAAAAAGTTCGTATGAAGAGGCAAAAATTTCAGAACCCCCGGTTCATATCTCGAAATGTTCATATCATGGGGGGTTCGTATCATGAGGTACCACTGTATATATAATATATATATATGTATATAATTATTCCTGTGCTAGCAACTTTTCCACTTGTTTCCATGTTTCAATTTTCAGTTTCTTTTCTCCCTTTTCCCTGCTTCATGATTTATTATTTTTCTCTTTCATATATATAATACAATTTATTTTCAGCCCTGTGTTGCAATGCAATTAGAAATAGCACAAAGTATCAAAAGCGTACTCTTGAAGTGATAATAGTTCCAGTATATCCTTTGTACTTTCTGAAAAATATTTTTGGCCTCTATTATTTTTCCTCTTTCTTTCTTTTTACAAAATACATAAGCTTGTACATTAGAAGCATGTTTAATACATCATGTTTAATACTCATATTACATTTATCTTATTTATGTATTTAAATATCTACATGTTACCTTCCAGGGTATAGCAATTTAAACATTAAGTAATACATTCCAGAAACCAAATTTAAAAACCAGCTTTGTTGGTACTGTAGTCAGTTTCAAATATCCATTGCCAAACATGCATCACCAAGATTCTATGCCAGTAACTGCTTTTTTGAAGTCTCATTGTTTATCTTGTGCCATCAATAATAGTATCTAACTACTCTGCCTTCTGTCAATTTCTTTTGCAGTTGTTTTCATTTTTTCCAAACATCAAAGTCTTCTCCAATGATTCTGTCCTTGGCATTTTGTGTTTCATTATTAGTGTTTCCAGTGAGCAATCTGGTTCACTTTATCTACTATCTATTCTTCTTGTAGTTCAAGTTATTTTCAAAACATTTTTTAACTACACATAGGCATTATTATTTTTTCATTCTGCTTTGTGATGATTCAGTTTTATCAGGCATATATTATAGCTTAGAAAATCATGAACTGAACATTGCATTTAATGTGATGCCTCTGCATTTCAACATTTTGTCATAATCCTCTAAAATAGCAGACAGTCTTTATTTCATTACTATAGTTGTGATCCTACTAAATATTTAAGGCCAGGAAAATAGTTTCTTATTATTTCAGTATCTCCACTGTTTTGGGGTTTTTTTTGCTTTGGGGTAGTTTTGTTATTAACATAATATTAGATTGTTGGCTGTTGTTGTAGTTTAAGAAAACTTAACCTTTGCATTCTTTTCTTTATTGTCTTCAGCCACCCAAGTGGTATTTCCAATTCAACTTATTTTTATTAATTATTTCTCTCAGTGATTCTAAAGATATGTTCTGCATGTAAATTAAACATTTTGTGGCAATAAATAACTTCCACATTTTCTTTTCCAAGTTTTTAACATAATTAAGGTGCTTCATATTAAAAATACTGTTGATTCCTGGGCATGCTGCATATTTCTAAATAGGAAGAACTTTAAAGACTATTGACAATTTATTGTGGTTTGGATATCAAAAGCCATATGTGTGTGTATATGTGTGTGTAGGTCTTGGCATATTCGGGTCTTTTCCCGTGTAAGATTGGTAGAATCTTGGTGACGTTTCGACGAGGTCCCACTCATCATCTTCAGGTTGGTGCTTTCGGCTTTGTGCTTGAAAGAACAAAGCGTGGTCTGAGCTGCCGTTCCTCTATAAATACTAGTGGGTGTGAATGGAGTGTTTGCTCAGCTGCTGCAAGCAGGTTGGTGATCCTGATTAGTTAACATCTTGAGTAGTTGGTGCAGTTGATGTATGCAGATTAGTTGATGTTTGCAGCTCTCAGTTCCTTATCATTTAGAGTCCCTTCAAACACATCATCTCTCATAAGATCTCTGATGTGAGGACCAACAAATACCCCTACCTTCAGTTTTGCTGGTTGAAATGCTGGATAATTTCTGTGAAATGTACTGGAACCCTTGTGAATTTGTTTTTGTCATGGCTTTCACAAAGTATTTAACCAATCCCAACTTTATATAGGATTATGCTGTACATTGTGTCTATCTGGAGCACTGATATTTCTCTGCCCCCAATCCCGTCGAACATAATGTCTACTGTATTTCTACTGTTCCATAAACACAAGAAGGAACAGTATTTTGTGGAATCTCCTTGCATTCCCATTAGCAGACCAATCACTTTTAAATCTTTACTAATATTCTATTGATGATGCTTATATTGTATAGCATCCAGAGCAACAGATAGATTTTCATAACTTTCCTTTAGATGACATGAATGAGCAATAGGGAATGATGGTTTCATATTTCCATTGTGAAGCAACACTTCATTCAAACTTCTCTGGAATGAGTAGTAAGGGAAGCTGTCTGTTTCTCCCATGGCCAGTTCTATGTGGCATGCTCCAGAGTCAGTTCACCTGACAGCTTGGTCATCCTCCAGCCAGACAGCAAAACCAGGAATGTTGTTTACAGGGAAGTCCTGAGCAATTCATCTGAGAAACAAACTGAAAGTCTATGCTATGCAAAAAAATATCTTCATCTGTAACAAAAACTTAGCTTATCATCTCTAACAAAATAGTACAATCCCTTTTTAAACTACTCATTAATTTTCAACCTTTTAAGTGTCATATATCAAGCCCCATCACATAGTTTTGTAGCTAAGCACAGGTATTAGCTAGTTAAAAATAAAAATCAGTTTAGTGTTCTTGTGCTAACATCCATTATATGTGAGCAATATGGCCTTGATTGCCTTTGCCTGAATTCAGCTTGTACTCCTGGCAATTCTTATTTCACATATTGTTGAAACTTGATTGCAAAACCTAGAATATTTTCATGTTGGATGTGAGATAAGTGCAGCTGTTCTGTTGTGTATTCCTGCATATTACTCTTTGTGATATTAGAACATGGTTATCAAACTCAATTGCGTCACGTGAGGTATTGTGATGTATTGCAATGTTTTTTGCCTGTGCGGAAAGTATCCAGCCCACAGGCCACCAGTTTGACAGCCCTTTACTAGAATGTACAGTAAATTGGTCTTTTCCAATTCTTGGGCATTGTTACAATTTTTTAATATTAATTTATAAACTTCCAGTAAAAGTTTAATATCATCATCTTATAAATTTTTAAACAGAACTTTGTTAGCTTAAGTTCAGCATTTTCTTGTTTCTTCTTTGCAGCTTGGTGGCCCAGCTGGGGGGATGGGAGATGGGATCTGGGTTGCATAAGCATTGGACCAGCACACCTGCACTGGCCCATTGCTCACATGAGTTGAGCTGCGTGTTCGTATGTGCATACTGACATGATGCTCATGCGACCAAATTGCAAATAGGCCACGACCTGGTGGTGGGCTGCATCCCAGAGTTTGGGGACCTGTGGTTTACAATATTTGGTTTAGTTTATCTTCAAATATATAATTGATTTTAGGATTTTTGGGAGGTACAATTTTTCTATGCAGTCACCCCCACCTCTCTTTATATGTATGTTTCTTAGTTGACATTTGTCTTTCTGTGTCCATTTTTTTCATAAAAGTTAATTTTGTTTAATAAATGTTCTGCTCTTTCTATGTAGTTGTTATCCTTGTTATGTTTTTCTTTATAAATCAGCTTATATATAATAGCATTAGGTCTAAAACAGAATCCAGATTACATCATAGGTACTACATCTGAGAGTATAAGATATGAGGCTACCACTGATGGAAGACACTGCATTCCTGCAAATATGGATTCTGTAATGCCAGTTATATGATTCAGATAACCAAGTCCTGAATAACTTTATGATACTATAATTTGAAAAGGAGGCTATACAGTGGTACCTCTACTTAAGAACTTAATTCGTTCTGTGATCAGGTTTTTAAGTAGAAAAGTTTGTAAGTAGAAGCAATTTTTCCCATAGGAATCAATGTAAAAACAAATAATGCTTGCAAACCCATGAGGAAAGAAATAAGCTTGAAATTTGGGTGGGAGGAGGAGGAGGAAGAAGAGGAGGAGAAGGTGAGGTGAGGGGAATCCAAAAAAAATTCCAAAACTTTCAGGCTTAAAAAAAAGAGGGACTCTGAGGTGGCGAAGAAGCGCACACGCCTCCAATACACCCGGTGTGAGGCTTCCTCCCATACACTGGCTGCTGCTGCTGCTGCTACCTGCTGCCTCTTCCATTCCATGCTGAAGGACTCCCCTTTCCTCTTGCTCGCTCGCTTTGTAGCCGGCGCCTTTTCTTTGTTGTGGTGACTCCTTGGCTGCCCAGAGTGAAGGGAGTGTTTCTTTTCTCTGGGCGCTGAAAGAGGTTTATTTCCAAGCGTCCAGAGAAAGGAAGATGCTTCATTCACTCTGGACTGCCAAAGCCTCCTTAAGCGCCACCAAAAGGCTCCGCTGGCAGCCCAGAAAAGCCCGAGATGGCCGGGATTAAAGGGGGAATTTCAGAAAAGTGGCCGGGCCTTCATGCCGCTCTCAAATTTCCTGGGAAATTTTTTCAGGCTTGGCTTCTTAAGTAGAAAAGGGTTCTTAAGAAGTGGCAAAAAAACCCCCACCCAGTACTTATCTAGAAAAGTTCTTAAGTAGAGGTGTTCTTAAGTAGAGGTATCACTGTACAGTGGAACCCCGACATAAGAGCTGCTCTACTTAAGAGCAACTCGAGATAAGAGCTGGGAGGGGAGAGATATTTTTGTTCTACTTACAAGCCCAAATTCGAGATACAAGCACCAAGGAACTGTCTCCTGAAGCCAAATGCTAACTTCCGCGTTCGGCTTCAGGAGACAGCTGCGAAGCGGCGCGCGTGTTTTAAAAGGTTGCAGCTGGCCTGGGGGGCTCGGGGGGGTGCTTGCAGCTTTCTTTCTTGCTCTTTTTCTTTCTCTCTTTTACCTTCCCTTCCTCTATTTCTTCTTTTCTTTCTCCTTCCCACCTTCTTCCCTCCCTCCCTTCACTCATTCCTCTCTTACTCTCCCCTTTCATAAGTTTCCTTGCTTCCTTCCTCTGTTCCTGTCCCTTCCCCCTTTCTTTCTTTCTTTCTTGCTTTCTTTCTTGCTCTTTTTCTTTCTCTCTTTTACCTTCCCTTCCTCTATTTCTTCTTTTCTTTCTCCTTCCCACCTTCTTCCCTCCCTCCCTTCACTCATTCCTCTCTTACTCTCCCCTTTCATAAGTTTCCTTGCTTCCTTCCTCTGTTCCTGTCCCTTCCCTCTTTCCTTCCTTCCTTCCCACCCTCCGTCCATTCATTCACCCATTCCTCTCTTGATCGCTTAAAGCCGGTCCCTGGTGCAAAAAGGGTTGGGGACCTCTGTCCTACAGGATTGGGTGGCAGAGAAGTTGAACATATGTAAATTTAAAAGTTTAAGAAAGTTTACAAGTTAAGTGAAAGAAACTTCATTATTCATTTATATGTACATGTACATTTCTTCATTAAAAACATGTCTTTCTGCATAATTTAGACTAACTTTGTGAGTTTTTTGAGGGCTGGAACCAATTAAAATTATTTACATTAATTCCTATGGGGAAAAGTCGTTCGAGATAAGAGCTGCTCGACTTAAGAGCCCAGGTCCGGAACGAATTAAACTCGTATCTCGAGGTACCACTGTATATGAATAGACATATATGGAATATAGTGTTTTATATACATAGTTTTGAAATGTGCTGGAATATCTAGCATATATACACTATTGAAACAGTGATGTCTTTGCTGGCTTGGGCATGTTGTGAGAATGGATGATTGGTGGATTCCGAAAGATCTCCTGTATGGTGAATTAGTGCAGGGAAAGTACCCCAGAGGAAGACCACAGCTGTGATATAAGGATATCTGCAAGAGAGATTTAAAGATCTTGGTAATGGACATTAAAAGCTGGGAAACCTTGACCCCTGATAGTTCAGCTTGAAGGCTAAAAAGGCGGCATGTTGTTCTCCATTTCAAGGAGACACTTGTTCGGCAGGCTGAGGCAAAGAGGCAGTCCCGGAACCAGGCAGAAATCCGTGGGCCAGGCAGGGGACAGAATGGTTCTGCTCTCAATGTGGAAGGGATTGCCACTCTCGGATTGGCCTTTTTAGCCACACTATATGCTGTTCTAGGAACTCTTTCCAGATCACAATACCATAGTTTTTCAAGACTGAAGGTTTTCAATAATTAAGTATATGCTTCAAAATACATTGGCACCACAAGCATTATAACAGCTGAGTTTTCCAAACTAGTTTCCAAATCACATTAGGAATATCTAAGGCAGTCTACCTGTAACTTTTTTTTCTCTGGAGGTCTCAGGAAACCCCCTGTATTAAAAAAATGCAAAAAATACAAAAACTTTACAACAATTTATTTCAACATACACAGTCTACATTTTACTTTTATAATACCAGATGAATAATCAACACGCAGTGAGTTGTGGCATGTAAACATTTCCACCGAACGTTTGAGTATTACACTGTTCATGTATGTAGTTCAAAAATATGAATTTTTTTTTTAAAAAAATCATGAGCTCTTGCAGAATTGTTAGTCACTCATGTTATCCTGGTCTGTGGAAATTCAGTTGAGAAGGACTGGCACTTCTCAATAATGGCAGAACTCTTGGTTATGGCAAATTTAAAAAGTTGAAGCCAGCATGATTATTCTAATTTCATTCTTCACATCTTAATTGTATCCATAAAAAGAATACTGTAACTGACACAGTGTCAAACAATTGTGTCCTGAAAGCAGAATTTTTTAAAAACCTGAAATGTTCTGAGTTGTTGGGGACAGAAGAAAAAAGAATATTGAATATTGTTGGTTTCAGACAGCAATTATCTATTAAATATTAGTTAATGTTTTATTCACAGCGCCTAGCATTCTAAAAGTATATTCTTATAGAATATTACATATACTGCCTTGTGATATTTTTATTATAATTAACTTTCAAACAGACTTATAATTTACATCCTATCATAAAAAGATAACTAGAGTAAAAGCTAATGAACATGAAAGTTTAATTAAATTCAGGTCAGTCTAATTCATAAAATCTTTTAAAAAGGAAAAAACAGGCTCTTTCTATAAAAGTAAACTTTCTTTGACAAACCCTTTCTGTAGAGATTGTTTATTAAATCGAAAAGCAACTTCTGGAATTAATAATTCATGTGTCATAGTGATCCTCAAAAGACTCTTTGCAAAAAACCTCAAATCACCTTGTGGTTTGGGAAGGGAAGCATATGAGGAATTGTTCATCAGCTATCCAGGTTTCACTACAAAATAGATTTTGGAATAGAAAAGCAAAAATCAAAAGTAATATTATTAACTGAAATTAAATAATTAGTGTAATTCATTCTGATCTGGAGTAATGGTTTCTTCAGATCCTTCGGAACATCACTTCTGTATTCTAGAACTCTGGTTATTTTTGAATGTACTGTATTTCAAATTTATATTGCTGCTGGATGAGCTGCACTTCTGCCTCGGTAATCAAGTTGTCCCTTTTCTACAACATAGGCATAGTGTGGAATTGGGGCTCTATTGTGATGGCAGATGCTCCTTGTACTCATTTAAATATTTACAGGCAAGCAGCATGCATCTTCCTATTAAAGCTGTGGCCATGGTTGATCTAATGAACAGAAAAACGTTGGTCATGAAGTACCATTGTACTACTCTTTACTTTGTGCTTTAACTATATCTTTCTGTTCTCCTTTTAAAAAGAAGAGGTGTACCTGAAAATACATGGGGTACATACAAATATTGAATAGCAGTATTCTGTTGAAGGTTTCTTTCTAGATTAGTGACATTTTTTACATAGTGATTGTATACTTCTTTTTCCTCTTTTTTCTTTTTAGCTGCGTAGGATATTGTCTAGCTTTTTAGCTGTGTAGGATATTGTTAAATCCCTAATGTATACTTTTAATGTAACCCAGAGAATTTGAATTGAAATTGGTTGCTTTTTGTTTTCTACAAGAAATAGTTCTGTTTCTTTATTAAACATCTTTATAAAGTTTTCATCTTGTAGTAAGTCTATATTCTAAGTCCACCTTCTATATTCTTTCTTTTCTCCCTGCCATATAATCTTAAGCAGGTTGTGGTCGGTCCAAATCGCTTATGTCTACTGTTTTTATATTTTTGTACATTCCTTTACTTAATCAAATCATATCAATTCTGGAGAAAGAATTGTGGGATGCGGAATGAAATGTGAATTGTGTCTCATTAGGATGTCTCATTCTCCAACTGTCAATAAGATCTAGTTCATCTACCATGTTACTAAATGTGTTTGGTAAAGTTCTCTTTGTTTTACTTATATTTCCTGCCTTGAAATCTTTTTTTTGAGTCCATAATCCCATTGTAGTCCCCTATAATACAAATGTTTTTAAAATCTGTTTGAGAAAGGGTTTCATGTAACTGCTTATAAAATTGCTTCTGTTTTTGATTCGGGGCATAAATATTAACTATGGCTACCTTCTCACCATTCAATTCAATTTCAACCATTATATATCTACCCCTTGGGTTCTATTCCTACTTCCTTGGGTTTAAATTCTTTTTTCACATAGGTGGACACTCCCTTTTTCTTCTTATCATCTAATGACACATATAATTCCCCCAGTTTGTGTGATTGTTTGATGTGGACTTCCTGCAAGCAAATTATTTGTGCTCTTTGATTCAGAAGTTTCGAAAATATTTTTTTTCATTTGTAAGCATTGTTGAGGCCATTGATATTTATTGAGATTAATTTGGGTTCAAATGACATCAGACTCCGTGTCCGTCCGTCCCCTTTTTTTCCCTTTTCCCTTCCCTTCTCCCTTCCTCTTATTTATTTATTTGCTGCTGCTGCTGCTGTTTGTTCTCTGGTCTTAGCTCCCTCCTCTCTTCCTGTATCTTTCTTTTCTTCCACTGGTCTTGTTTCTTCTCTATCTTCGCTTCATAACTCTAATTCCATTTCATCCTCTTTGCTTGACTTAGGTGTTTCTCCGCTTTCTGATTCCAATTCCAGGCTGGTTATCTGTTTGTAAATCTTCTCTGCCCTTTCCGGAGTATCAATTTTTACTCTTCTTCCTTCTAAATTTATCATCATGCCTTCCGGAATAGTCCATCTAAATGTTATATCTTTTTTATTTAGAAGGGTTGCAAGTGTTTTATAATCCCTTCTTCTTTTCCGTACCCTTCTGGGAATTTGTTTCAAAATATTCAATTTTCTTCCTTTATGTGTAAATTTACCCTCCCTGGAAATCATGTATACCTTATATCTGGTATTCTTTCTGGAGAATCTCAGGTGGACTTCACGCAGCAATTGGTGTCTAGGGGCATAGTTAGTTTGAATTCTATAAGTTTCATCTATCTCCGTTAACACTTCATCTCAGCTAAGTTGTAAAATCATTATCATAATCTCACCCAAATTCTCGTTTTCCATTTTAATTACATTTTGGCATCTAAGGAAATACGAGGACCTCTCCATTTCCAAGTTCTTTAAGTCATTATAGGAATCTTGCTTTTTGATCCACAGATTCTATTTTTCTTTCATTCTGTTCCTTTTTTTCACAGTTATATAATTTTTTGTTCATTTTTTTTGTGTCGACTTGAATTGTTTACAGTCTATTCTCTAATCTTAATATGTCTGTTTTTAATTCCATGTGGTTGTTGGTAATAGGTTCTTGTAATTTAAGCATTGTTTCCTGCATTATAGTTAATGTACTATTCATATTCTGCATCAGTGACATATTTCCTTTATCCTTCTCTAGTGTCAGCATCTCGTCAATTTGCCTCTGTGAGGCAGGGGAGACAATACTGGATGGCACCATAGAGATTGTTTTTTTGCTGCCTCTGGGATGGTTGCCTGCCATCTCCTTTAGTATTTGATCTTGTTTCTCTAGGAGTTTGCAAATCTTATTCCAGATTACCATATAAAATATTTAAGAAAGTCTTTAAGAAGAAAAAAGTTAAATAGTATTCACTGTTCATTAATTAAGTGCCCAGAAAATAGAACTAGAGAGATAATAGTGATATAAATGCCAGTACAATAAATATTATCAGATTTAAGCTCTAAACATGACAGAAAAAGGGGGGGAGAAAAAAAAGGAAGATGAAGAAAAATATTGGTCTTGATCAAAAATATTTAGAAGTGATTTTTAGATTAGTTTTTATCACTACTATAGAAAGAAAGAAAAAGGAGGGAGGAAAAGAGAAGAGAAAGGAAAGGAAGAGTAAGGAGTATGCCTAAACAGTCACTATACAATAAATATCTTAATACAATAAGTAAGGTTTCAATCTCGTACGTTAATTAAATTCAGTAATAATTTAGGACACCCAACCAATCAAGATTATAATATGATAAATATAATTTCGAAAAGAGGCTAAAATAGAGTTGGACTGTTATCTATAATGATGATTACTATATAATATTCTATACTCTATAATTTTTATATGTTCAATATATCTATAATTAATGTGATCTAAAAAAATTACTGCAGAATAATATAATATAATATCAAGTGAAAAAATTAATAAGCTTCTGTTAACATCTAATTAAATGTATAGAAAGAGAGAGCAAGTTATATAATCAAATTCCTTTTTAGTTTTATGAACTTTCTCTGGGTTTTCTGTTGTGTCAATGTTAGTTTTCAGTTCTTTTCTTTTCTCTTCTTTAGTTGCTCTATGTTTCCTTTAGTATCTCTATATTCTCAGCTGATCGGGGGAATGATATGTCACTTCTGGTTCAGCCTCCCAACTTGTCCCCAGGCTATTTAGAAGCAAGCTGTGTCAGCGCACAAAATAAACAGAGGGGATTCTGACTCACGGAATTATGAAATCAGGGTTTTCCCGTAGCAGTCCTGCTCAAGATCTCTGGGGCTAGCCCCAAGGTCCAAAGTCAAATTTTCAAGTCAAAGTTTCTCTCTGTGAAACAAAGCAAGTTTAGTACACCCGGATGTCCTCCTTCCTATTTCTTTTCTTTCTTTGTCATCTCAGATTTTCCCTCTAGATTTCAATCCAATAAGCGCAGCGATCGCAGAGAAGGTCACTTCCATCCAACCTTAGCAATCACTCATTGCCCATGAAAACCCAATTCAGTGTTTCAGTATGTCGTTAATCAGTTCAAATATCGGCACTCTGGAATCTTGATTCCGCCTCCTGTCACTTGCCACTTACCATTTTCCGTCCTCACCGCCTCTCAGCTGACTGACGGTTTTTCAGTAGAATTCAAAATAATTAGGCCTGAACCTATAATATCCACTCTTATATCAAGTAGAAAATGTTCCGATGGGCGAATTAAAAAGATCTGGATAGTCTTGGGAAAAGTTAACAGCCTCGTTTTAGGAGTCTACATAATGCTGCAGCCCTTTCAGTTTCAGCAATCAGCAATCTCAACACTTGGCTGTCATTTCTTCTCAAACTCGCTATCGCCACCTTCTCCTATTTTGGAGTCCCTTACTTCTCGATCTCCTATTGGGATTGTTGATTGTTAATGCTTAAATCAATAATATAAAGGGTTTGTCCTTATAATCATCCACGGTATTCAGTGTAAAATTTACTGGCTTACGGAATTGATCTGTTAGTCTCACGTGCTTCCTTCTGTTGTGGGCTGCTGAGTTTTCAGGCCGCCATGCTGGCGCCAGCAAAGGCAGGTGCTTTTGATCCCGGATAGAGAGGGTATCCTTCGCCTTGATCAGAAAATGCCCTAACCAACCGATGCCCAGAATTCCCCTATCAGTCCACTTCGTTCTTCAAACAAGCTGTGCCCTGAAAGGTTTCTGGGATCAAAGGAAAAGCCGCTTCGGGAGGGAGAGATCCCCTCCTTATAGCTGCTACACCACTGGCAGCCACCGGAAGTCTAATTTAAAACATTCTTTATCTGAGAAATAACAGGATAGTGTTCATTTGTACCATGATCCATTTCTTAATTGCAGGGAAGACCTGTTGAAAGCTTATGCCTTAAAAATGCTTAAGATTATTTTGCTTTTACATTGTTCCAATAATTACCTTATAGAAACAGTTAACTGGTTTTTCTAAAATTTACACAGGTTCCCTCTCCATTATGTACAGTTGCTGTTGCTTTAATACCTTGCTTCCTTCTTTAAAAGACTGTATATGCTACACAACTGTATGTGTCACATGTTTTTGCTGAATTTGAAAATTAAGGGAGACTAGGATAGATCTATTTCGGCCTTATTCTGGCCTCATCAGCTAGCCATACCCTCACTGAGACTTGAACTTGCAACCTTTACCTTGTATATACATACAACTCTCTCTCTCTGTGTGTGTATAAATTCAGTAAAAATATGTTACAGACACACACACACACAATATATATATATCAAGTGAATCATTTACTTCACAAACTTCTAATGATTTTTTTTTTTAAAAAATGGGGATTTGAGGGGGAATGGGGATTGTTAAACCTCTATGAATATTGGAATAGGCTCTCCATGGTCTAAAAAATGAATCAGACTCTAAACTTCTATCTGAATCCATGGTGCTTAAATATAAATGGAAAAGATCACAACTATAGGGAGAGGACCTGTACTGTAAAGGCCTTTCTGCATAGATTATGAACATAATAACTCAGTAATTCTTTTCCAAAACTATAGTTATAATTAGACCCAATGGGGGTCTCTGTCTTTGATCATATCACAGTAACTGTGACTTTACATTGGAAAATGTCACTACTGTGAAGGTTTATCACCTGTAGAGCTAGTCTTTTCTCTGATGCCATGTTCAGCTCTCATTAGCATTATTCAGAGTTTCATTGTTAATTAGACTGATGCTTCAATTACAATAATCATTGTCAAGAATAATCATGGCTGCTTATCTGAAGAGAAAAAGAATATTCACCGTTGCTGATTTTTTAAATAAACTTGACATTTGTTTTAGTAATGCCTTTTGATTTTCATAGATAAATACAATACTATCTGAGATGATATTGCATAAGCTACACTCAATGATATTTGCTACCTGTGAACTTGTCTACAAAATAAGAATTTTTAATTCACTATTAACTCTAATACAATTCTTCTGTAAAAGCAAAAATGCTCTGGTTCTGAGAATTATTGGCAGACTACTTTCTGCAGTTGTGGAGCTGTTCTTCAGTTCCCATAGTTTTTATCTACACACTATTGAGCAAGAACCTCCAAGTTCCATGTATAGGATAAGTATATAACTTGTATGAGTTCCATGTATAGGATTAGGGTTATAGAGCTTATTGCATTATATTCTAATTGGCTAAAAAATACATATAAAAGGAATGCACACACAGTCTTCTGGGACTCAAGAGCCATATTAAGTATAAAAGCATATGGATATTTATATATTTATTCACACACAAATGTGAGACTCTTCCATACATATTTCACCTAAAGATTTAATTCAGTGTTTCAACTTTCACTTTATCCATCCTGACCTCACATTGCATCCTTTCTTCTTTTCCCAACTCTGTGATAAACCCCTTGAAAGGCAGATTATGTTTTTAAATATACTATGGACACTTTATAACATACATTCTTGGGTATACTATCTTAACTTAGGCTATATAATATTAGTTCTGACACTGAACTTCTTCAGAAATAGATACAACTCATAAGCTGCAGTCTGGCGATTTTATAAAACCATTGTCATTACCATTTAGTTGAACCATTTCTGGCTTATGATAAAGTACAGCATTAGTGAAATCTTTTCTGGCAGGAGAAAAAACACACTGTTCTGAGTATGGTAGCACAAAATAAATGGGGTTACACTAGGAGATAAACTAAATTTAAAAACTAAAGTTTCTGTAACTCAGCTGAAAGATATCTATTCATCTTTATCTCAGACACCCAAGCACATAGTATGATGGTGGCAAGAAATCTACCAAAAAGAATCTCACAAACCACTTACTTAAAATAATTAAAGCTTATTTATGTCAAGAGGCCTTGGGAAAAAAAGAGAGCATAAACCAATTTGCATTAGCACTTACCAGCATCCCCTGCTTTCATTTCAATTAACAGATCAGCAGGTGTACTTTGCAGTTAAAAAGATAAGCTATGAAGGAAGAGCATGATTTTTTTGGCTGAACTGCAGACACCAGAGCTTGCCTGCTGATTGGGTTTGTACCTCCCTTTACCAATTTCTGAAGTGTTAAATTAACTGTTCTTCTCTGTCAACGCAGGTCTCGGCCTTGAAAAATCAACTGAAGAAGCAGTCCACAGCTACTGGTGATGGAGTAGCTAGGGCGTTCCTCAGAGCTCAGGTGGCCTTGTTTGGCTCCTACAGAGATGCACTAAGATACAAACCTGTAAGCTATTGTTTATAATTCAGGGATCTAGTTTCTAATTCTAAAGAATGTTTGCACATTTGAATTTTATCTATCTCACTGCAGCTAAAAAACTCCAGTGTTGAGCCATTTTATTTTTAGAAAGCAATAAATTGATCAGATGAAGAAGAAAATCATTATTTAATTTTAATTATATCATGCCTTTATTATTTTTTATAAATGATTTAAGTAAATGACTTGGAAGTATTAGCTATGTTTGTCAACTCGATTCCTTTATACATGGTCCTCCCGCTATTTTCCCCACAATAACCCTGTGTGGGAGTAAGTGTCACCTGGTAGGCTTTCATACCTAAGGCCACTTATGGTCTCCCAGTTTCTAGTTTGGTGACTTAATCACTTAACCAAACTGGCTTTAAAAAAAAAGAATTGCCTAATTTATTCTTCATTTGTTTCACTTCTAATGTCAGTGGGTAAATCACTTGAAAAGTAGACTACAATATCAAATGTTGGTTCTCAGATTGCAGTAATGAAGTTCATGTAGAAAGAATTATGACAGTGAATAAGTCAGAATTATTCCAGTTGTAGGTTATTTTATTCATTCTTCCTTCCTTCCTTCCTTCCTTCCTTCCTTCCTTCCTTCCTTCCTTCCTTCATCTATCTATCTATCTATCTATCTATCTATCTATCTATCTATCTATCTATCTATCTATTATATATTTCACACAGCACCTGATATAGTTTTTAATTAGGTCAGTAAATAGTCTATATTTACATGCATGATACGAATATGAAACATTCTTTAAAATTTTAAATTATACATAAATGCAGCAATTAAAAGCTCTTTTAGTTCAGTAAATATAAGCTGTCCCAAAATTTATATCTTTACCACCAAATGATCTTCATTTACCATACTATTTCAGTAAAATGGTGCTTTTTAAGTTGAATCTGTGGTGACATTGTTGCTTCATAATTTAACACAAGACAAAAGTTACACTAAGATCAAGCAAAAGTTGGAATAGAATTGTTAAAGTAAAGATGCAAAAATTATAATATTTTAAATTTATTTTAAATAATTACATAGAATTTTAAATTGTCCCACAGTGAATTATCTCATGGCAAGTTGGTCATGGCGAGTTAGCCGCAGCGAGCTGGCTGTGGAAAGTTGTCCCATTCCCTCTACACAAACATGATTGTATTTTAAAAGGATGTTAATTATGTATATTGCAAGTATAATTTCAATGTATGTAACTTTTTACCCACCTTACGAAACATACATCCTTTTGAGTTTGGTTGTTAAAGTTTCTAAAGGCCCCTTAAGATTTCCTTAACCCAGTTTCTCTTAATCTAAAGATTTAGATGGTCTTTTCTTGCAGCGTATCCTTGGACATAAATACTATAGGACATTAAACAACTGAAACAGAAGATGGTATTCGTTTTGGCTTTGAAATTTATCCAATTTTTCAAACTACAATTGCCAAGCCTTAGTATTATTTAAACAAAACTCTTGTTATTTTTTTTCAAGTTAAGTGGTGGGTGGTTTTTACCCTTGCAGAGGTTCCAGTATCTTTTGTATGGCTTTTATCTTTTTCTTGGCTACGTTTCTGAAATGCTGCCAAATTTTTTTAAGTGAAGTATAAATCAAGTTAGTTGTTTATGTTCTTTATAATCTTTTAATGATATGGTTTTTGAGAAAGGTGATTTGTTTAGTGTATCACAGTATTTTTCTTCTTCCTGCTTTATCATGAAGAATTACACATTTATCACACATAATTTTTCCCTTTCCAAAATATTTCACATGAGCAACTGGATTTTAACTGTTCTTGTTTTCTTGATAAGATTTGTACATAAAAAAATGTGAGCATACTTTTGCCATTATTTTTTGTCCACTAACTTTAACCTAAAGATCAGGACTGTTATGAATAGGATTGGAATAACTCATCAAAGCAGAAATGGTTTAAAAATGGGAGGTGTGATATATATTTTGCCTTACTGGAAAATTCTCATACAACACCTCTTTTCCTTCCCCATCTTCACTGACTTGCAGTTTTGTTTAAATAATACTAAGGCCTTCACTATCCTGCGATAAAATTTCTGTTATTCTTGTGGCAAAGGAATAATTGAAAATGTTTTGCTGCACTATCAATTTTATAAAGCTTCAAAGTATGTTTTACAATTTAAGTAGTAAATAGCAAAGGCATTAAAATCCATTCTAAATGCAGCTATTGTAAGTTGACTAATATGACTTGGTTTCTTTGAATATGAACAAATTATTTTTTACTTTGCTGTAATTATATTTTTAAAAATTCATTTCATTTTGTGTATTTTAAACTTTTTAATTGAACTCTGGCCAGTGAACGCACAGTTTGTAGTGTACATATTACTGTAAAATGGCCCTTAAATATCTTATCGCATTCCACTGAACTCAACCTTTGTGAAATGCCCTTAAAGAATACCAGTTGCAATAATCTGACTATGGTATGTTAGTCAAAGACCAAAACTCATAAGTAAGCAAGTTAATAAAGCAATTTATTATAAGCCACATTCTAATTGTGAATGAAAAGAATCATAATACATACTGTTATCTTTTTAAAGCCAAGATTTATACTGAGCCAGTTTTGTATAATTATAGGATTTAGCTTATTTTAGGCTCATGATAATGATTTATTCTGAGCTTGTGTGTCAAAAGTTATTTACAATTATATTAAGCAGCTAGTTTAAAATATGGATGGAGATTAAAAGGAATGTGCCCTGTTGTGCCCATTAGCCCATGGAAAGGAAATGGGGATGTACAGAGTTCTGTAATAACTGTTACCAAGCAGACAGATATATTGTTCGGCTAATAGGGAAAAAATCAGTCTGATATTAAAAATATTAGCAGTCAGCTCTTCAATGCAGAATCTCTAATAGACCTTGATCAAAAATATACTTTGAGAGTATGTTGGAAATGTTGATGTTCTAAAGAACCATGAAGCTTTGTTTTCCCAAGCCTTGGGCTAAGATAGTTGGAGCCCCCTCCACTGGATGTTTTGGGGTATCTTCTTGGATTAAGATAGAAGACAAGTTGCTGCCTAACCGTAACTAGGGATAAAATAAACTGTGCTTTCAAGAACTCTGCAACTTCCATTGCTAATGTAATTTCAAATGACTTTTAGTTCTCTAATTGAGACCTCAGACATATTAGAAGAAAAGGAATTAACTCTTTGAAAAGGGAAACTTTAAATATTTGAATTGGCTTTGAACAACCCTTTAAACTTTGCTTCTATTCTTATTGTGGTATGTTTTTTTCTGATATGTGGGTACCCAACTTAAATATTTTAACCCCATTTTTAACCCATGAATAATACACAGTTTTGTTTAACTTTGTGACTTAAAAATAAATAAACCTTAATTGGATTCTTTTGAAAGTATTTAAACTATAATACTATTTATATAAATTATTTGGGGAATATTCAAAGTTTCTGAATAATTAAATTAGCTAAATGTGAGTGCATCCAGCAGAGAATTCAAGACATGAAGATTTTATGGAAAATTCATAGCTAATTTGCATAATGAAAATTTGCACAATCCATTCTGGATTATTGGGCATACTATATTTTATTGCAGAATCACAAGAAAAATAAAGACTTTGTAGACCATAGTCCTTGTGACTGTGAAAATGTGTGTGTGTGGGAGGGGTGTTGTTATTGTTTTTAGTTTTTAATTTTTCAGTATTTCTGATATATTCCCCAAACCATAAAAACAAGATCTTTCACTTGCAGAAAATATGAATTTTTAATTGAAGTAATGGAATATTTTTTGAATAATTAAAATGGATGTGAATTATTTCTAATCTGTTTTGTGCCCATCATTTGCTATTGATAGAATGTTTTTTTCTGAGCATGATGGTTAATGATTTTAAAAACGTGCATGTTACAAAATAATTCATTTTGGGCATTTGGTTTTTCTTACATTTTAAACATACTAGTTTTCTGTATGCATCTTAGGGAATTTATTTTTAGTATGAAAAATAAGTTAAATTTACCAAGTTTAAAAATATTGATTGTGGGTATCGCTGTATGCAAAATAATTGGTGTACTGCAAAGAAATGTTAAGTAGAACTGTTTATAAAAAATGTATATTTCTTATCTTTTGTAAATTTAGGGAGAGCCTATCATTTTCTGTGAGGAAAGCTTTATCAAGCATCGTTCCAGTTCTACTAAACATTTTCTGGAAACGGCAGTTAATCTCCAACTTTTTAAACAGGTATTTCTAAGATTTTTGATTTAATGCCATTCTAATGCATGCAGCATATGCGTGTTCAGGGACAGAGAAATGAATACAGTATTAGCAATAGCAGTTTCTGAATTGAATAGTGATGGATTTTTATAATCTGAGGAGAAACCAGAATATAGCCAGGATAAATTCTTGTACATTTCTATTATAATCCCAAAAGGTTCTTACTAGTGACAACTCTTTGAGGTAATAAGAAATAAACCTACTTCAATACATTGGATTTCTTCCAATTCAATACATTGAATTGGAATACATTGGATTTCTTCCAATGTATTTAACTGTATTTCTATTTGGAATCATCCCTACTCACCTGTAAACATTCAAACATCTGTCTTGGCAGATTTTCTAATCCTCTAGAACAGATCTGGCAGGTATATGGAAAAGTATTAATAAGTGGTTCTGATACAGGTAAAATTCAACCAATCATAATTTTAAGCCCTTATTCAATTGAATAGCTGTTTTCATATAAAAAGTTTTGGATAAATATGTACATTTAATCCCAATTATCACTAATAAAAATGAACAGAAGAAATCCAATTTTCAAATGTCTGGTAGCTTCCAGGTTGTCTCTTAAAGTGCTCCTTTCAGGACTAGGAAATTTGCTGTGTGAGATGGATATGATGTAAACATATGTGGAGAACAGAAGTAGGAGTCTACTCCCAGCTCCTTGATGCTCATACTTGTAGTCATGAATCCCAGCGACCAGTTAGGTCCCATAGAGTTGGCCTTCTCCGGGTCCCGTCAACTAAACAATGTCGTTTGGTGGGACCCAGGGGAAGAGCCTTCTCTGTGGCGGCCCCGACCCTTTGGAACCAACTCCCCCCAGATATCAGAGTTGCCCCCACCCTCCTAGCCTTTTGTAAGCTCCTTAAAACCCACCTCTGTTGTCAGGCATGGGGGAATTGATACTTTCCCTCCCCCTAGGCTTATAAAAATTTATGCATGGTGTGCTAGTATGTATGATTGGTTTCTAAATTGGGGTTTTAAATTAACTTAAATATTAGATTTGTTTACATTGTATTATTATTTCTGTGAGCCGCCCCGAGTCTGCGGAGAGGGGCGGCATACAAATCTGATTAATTAATAAATAAATAAATAAAATAAATAAATAAATATAATTATTTTGGCATTATTTAAGAAACTTATTGATTAACACATTGTTGTCAGGTAATACAATGAATGAATGAATGAATGAATGAATGAATGAATGAATGAATGAATGAAGCATTTTATCTCATAGAGCTGACTTTGACTTTCTTTTAAATGGAAAATGTTAATGTTTGTTTGTATGTATGGTGTATTTATATATATTTTTGTGTATTGTTCTTTTTTAACACACACACACACACACACATATATATATATATATATATATATATATGTTGTGTGTGTGTATGTGTTTGTGTGTGTGTCACATGTTTTTGCTGAATTTGAAAATTAAGGGAGACTAGGATAGATCTATTTTGGTATTATTCTGGCCTCATCAGCTAGCCATACCCTCACTGGGACTTGAACTTGCAACCTTTGCCTTGTAAGGCAGAGAATTAACCTCTAGGCTACAGTATCCAATCCCTTCAGCTCTGTGCCAGGGAAAGGTTATATGTTTTAAAAGGGAAAATCAATTTAGTAGGGCCATGCCATTCAGGCATATTTCCATTTTTTTTTTCAGATGTTACAACTAAATCTTAGTTTGACATTAATTCCCAGAGGGCCATGTAAAATATTCATGTCTTTACTTTCCCATTGCACAGGGGGGAAAGTTAGAAGCTTTTTTTTTAGTACTCTGATGTATTATATTGAGGGGAGTTTGTTTGTTCAGACAATCCAGAATCAGGTTATATCTTATGATCATGGGTGATTTTCAAACATGTTTTTAAAAACTAATCTGCCTCTAGTTCAGATGTTATGAGGAATTTCTGTTCTTTAGAAGTTGGTGCTTTCTTATCTCTTCCTTGTAGCTTTCCTTGCAGAGGAGAAGAAAGGGTGAAAGTGCAGTATTTCAGAACTATTTTGTCTTATTACTCTCAAAAGCTAGAACTCAAATTGTGTATCTGGAATTAAGAAAAAAAATCTTAGTTTTGAACTGTTTTGATATAAACAGGGTTTAGAAGGGCTACTTCAATTGTAGGTATTTGCGGCCATATGCCGTTGATTGATACCAGAAGAGTATTTATTTATTTTTGTTTTTATTTATTTATTTGTTTTGTCTAGTACATAATGTAGGTATGTGAAGATAGAAACATAGAAGTCTGACGGCAGAAAAAGACCTCATGGTCCATCTAGTCTGCCCTTATACTATTTTCTGTATTTTATCTTAGGATGGATATATGTTTATCCCAGGCATGTTTAAATTCAGTTACTGTGGATTTATCTACCACGTCTGCTGGAAGTTTGTTCCAGGGATCTACTACTCTTTCAGTAAAATAATATTTTCTAATCATATTAATATACATGAATAAAAGATTAGAAAAACATTAGAAATAAAGAGACAGTACGACAGAGGACAGACGGCACGCTGGTAGTAGTTTCTCTGTTGGCCTGATGGAAACCATTGTTGGATGAAGAGAGAACAAAATGATACAAATAAGAATAGTCCTAAAATCTTATTCTAAGCATTGGATAAACATTGCAGTCCAAGCTCCAGCACAAAATAGCAACATTTCCACTGATTAAAACAGCCAGAACCTTAGATGGACACACACACACACACAGCATTTTTAACTAATCTTCTGGCTCTCTTTGAAGATATAGTCCAAAACAGATAAGTGAAGTTCACAGGATGCTAGGTAACTTTCATTTTAAAAAAAACTTTTTGTTCTTGGAATTTAATGGTTAGTATAGAGATTTATAGCAATATAAGTGAAAAGTGCAGTTTCTAATTGGAAAGAATTCCCTATTATTTTGCAAGAGGGAAAGAAATATGTTTTGAAACTATTTCATGCCCTTTTAGTATATTATATGATTTTATCCTCCTTGTCTTCCACTTCCCAGCTGCATCTGATCCAAGACCTGTTTGTAATTAGTCACTTTTCAAGGTTACTTGCGTCATAAGAGATTTGAATTTAAAATGTTGCTTTAGATTCAGTGGCAAATACTGTTTTTTAAACAGAAAAGAAGTTCAAGAAAGAGACAGATGGATGGATGGTATATGTGAAACAGCAGCAGAACAGACATTTGTATTATTATAATTCTAAAACACTTGTTTTGGAAAGTGAAATCTTAGTAATCATACAAATAGGAAGCAAAAGCAGTGTGTAAAAAGTGTGCACTACATATTACTCCATAGATTTCTAACCTTTTTAAGGTTAGAAATCTATCAGGATATCCACTTAGACCTGTTAGTTGAATATAAAATGCCTCAAATAGAATTGGTTGATAATTGAAATGGAGTGTTGCACATAAATACACAAATTCACTAGTTTCAGCTATCTTTGAATGTCCATACATACCCGTATAAGCCGAGGCACCAGTTTTTGCCACAAAAACTGTGAAAACCTATTGACTCAAGTATAAGCCGATGCTACTGGGCGTTAGCAACAGATTACGTTGCTCTGGGAATTAGCAAAAGATTTCGTTGCTCTATGCATTCGGAGCAGAGGGCACCAGCTTTGGAATTCCGCTACTTCATTTTTCAGTGGCCAAACAGAAGGACCAGGACTCCCATCTCTGAGAGCCGGATGCAGGGACCGGGCTGCGGAGGTCGCGCTTTTTGACCTTCCATGGCTCCAATTTCCAATTAGGAAAGGAGGTACTGCTTCTCCATCGGAATAGTCGGCTGGTGCCTCTGGGAGGCGCCTTTGCTTGAGCCGGAGAGAGGTGGCGACAGGGGAAAAAGGCGATGGGAAGCTGGTGAGGTGGTGGTGGTGAGAAGTCGGAAGCAGGAATCTACCACATTTTTAAAAATGGAGCAGCCTGAAGAACTGGAGCCGGGGCGAGACGTTGACAGAAACGCTGGCGGGGCAGAGAGAGAGGGAAAGAAAGGGCGCACGCAGACACGCTCTCTCTCTTCTTCCCCATGTGCCCAAAAGCCTTTAGCTGATAAGGGAAGGAAGTAAACCGAGCTGAAGTAACAGGGTGAAAGAAACGAGGGTGTGCGCAAGAGAGAGGGAGAGAGAGAGAGAGGAAGGGACACGAAGGCTTGGCGCCCCCCCCTCGGGTCTCATTCTCTTTCGGAGGCAACGGGCACCAAGGCCTTCATGTTTTTAAAGCGGTGGTGGATTCCTGCTTCCATCTTCTTGCCACCCCTTCCCTACCTAATCGGCTTCCCATCGCCTTTTTCCCCTCTTGCGTGCCACCTCCCTGCTTCTCTATCAGAGCGGTCAGCTGGTGCCTTTGGGAGGCGTCTTTGCTTGAGCCGGGGAGAGATGGCATCTGCCCCACGCCTGCCACAGCAGCTTCTCTTGAAGTGCCCTTCACTGACTGCTCTGGGGGCACCTTTGTATGTGTGTCCGTGTGCACTCCTAGCAGCTGCTTCTTGCTATACAACAACAGTTTAGCTCCTCCCAAACCAAGAGGCAGGAGAACGGGGCTGGTGGCTGAAGAAGGGGGTGGGCATGGTGGTAGCCCCGAGGGAAGCCAGAGAGCTCCGGCCTTTACAGGTATCTTTTGTGAAAAGCAAAATTTTAAAAACCCCTCAAATTTGCCTTAAAGGCACCTCCTTGGTGTCGGCATTGTTCCTCCAAGCTGCCTTTCTTTCCTAATTGAAAGTTGGAGTCGTGGAGGGTGGAAAACCACGACCTACACAGCCCGGTCCCTGCGTCTGGCTCTCAGAGATGGGAGTTCTGGTCCTTCTGTTTGGCCGCTGAAAAATGAAGTAGCGGTGGAAGGACCATGGGTGCCACCCTCAACTTCCACTATTTAGACAGACAGCGGTGCCCTCCCAAAGGCACCTCCGAAGCTGGGAAGAGGCGGCACTTGCTACAGCTCCCTCACCTGCCTGAGCCACGAATGCCTGCCGGGCTCCTGCGGGGCGCCCTCTTGTGGTGACTCGTCAGTGACCTGAGTATAAGCCGAGGTCGGATTTTTCAGCACATTTTTTGGTGCTGAAAAACTCGGCTTATACTCGAGTACATATGGTATATATAATTTATCTAAAGCCTTGAATGTATATACAGTGGTACCTCTACCTAAGAACGCCTCTACTTACAAACTTTTCTAGATAAGAACCGGGTGTTCAAGATTTTTGCCTTTTCTCAAGAGCCATTTTCTACTTACAAACCTGAGTCTCCGAAACTGAAACCGGAAAAAGCAGGGAGAAGCCTCCATGGGGCCTCTCTAGGAATCTCCTGGGAGGAAACAGGGCCTCCACCCTCCCTGTGGTTTCCCCAGTCGCACACATTATTTGCTTTTACATTGATTCCTATGGGGAAAATTGCTTCTTCTTACAAACTTTTCTACTTAAGAACCTGGTCACTGAACGAATTAAGTTCGTAAGTAGAGGTACCACTGCACTTCTAATAACTATTGGATAAATGCAAAATTAAACTGATCAATCTCCTTCACTTAATGCCATTCATAAGAGATATATAATTTAGTAACCTAAGAAAAGGGTTAACTATTTAAACTTTGAGAAATGTACTTTATTGATGTTGCAGGCTGCATACTGTTAGGTCTAAGAACAGAAAATGATTTTTTTCTGGAAGGAGAGAAAACTGCTTTATTTGATTTGGAATAGAAAACACGATGTGGATATGAAAAATGGATGGAATCCTTACCTAGTTATATACTGTTAAGAGCAGAACATTGACCAAGTTTTTACACCTCTATTCAATTTTTATAAGCCCCTGTGCTATGAATTGTTAAAAAATCACCAAAGCAGTTCCAGTCTGATCAAAACTAAAATATGACCTGATTTGACACATAAATTTATTTTATTATTAATAACTCTTTTATTTTTTAGGCAGTGCCCTGAATTGCTAATAAGACATATTTGTGTTTTTTTTACAATACCCAATAAATAAGTATAATGTTGATGCAGAGATATATAATATCTATGTTACTTAAGGTGAGGAAAAAATAGGCAGATGGGGCAGGAATATTGTTCTTTTAGTTTTTCATTCTTCTTGGTGAAATCTGACTAATCCACCAAACACAATTAATGATGCAGCTATTAATTTTTCATGAACGCCCAATTTGTATTAACACTTTGTGTGTATAAGATTAGACTCAAAACAAATATCTCCTTTCAGTTCATGCTTAACACTCTGTTATCTTACACTCATAAATCATGTACTTGGTATGAGAGCAAGGAATGATTTCTTAACCCTGGATAGATAATGCTTTGTGGCTCAAAGAATGTTTTCTGCACAGTGATAGTTAAAGGTGTTTTATCTCATTCTTGCTGTGAAATAACCCAGTGATCCCTTACCGTGGTCTGATCATGAACCAACCCATTTGGAAAAAGGCCAGATTAAGGCTGAGGGGCGGGTAGAGGGAGAAGAATGTTAGCTAAGAAGAAGAGGAAATAATCAGTGATAGCATGTCCTTCGCTGCTACTGCTGAGTCTGCCTTTATCTAGTCCTTAAAAATGTATTCAAAGAACAGTTTGTTTCATGTCATCAGTCTATCCATTGACAAGCATCAGATTGTCACTGACAGGCCTGTTTGGATAATCTGTGATAGCATATGACAGCCAGCCAAATAATTAATTTTTATTGGCTCCTGTGTACCATTTCAGTTAGCAGCAATTTGGTATTCATGTCGGAAAATGTGCAATCAGTCAAATGATTTCTTTGTTTATCTCATATTTTTGGCTACCTAATCTTGGCAAAGACGTATTACCTCTTGAAAGTATCCTAAAAATGCCAGTACTTTTGAAGGGTTGAGAAAGATTTTTATTTTAGCTTTATGAAAATTTAATGTAAATTGAGAGTTTTTTACAATTTATTTTTATATTTATTTATTTAATTCGACTTCTATACTGCCCAATTCCAAAGGACTCAGTACAATAAATTGTTATTGCATTGAAAATTATACTGAGATTTTGATTGTCAATAATTTAAACCTGGCAGTTTTAACAAGGTTTCATGATTTTTTTCAGATTATATATAGCCAGGTTCAAAGATGTTGCTGGACGGAGAATTAGAAACTTGCTTTTTTTTTTTACATCTATTTATTTCTTTTAGCACTTTTTTGTGTGATATTTAAATGGGCAAACTATGATAAATGCTAACTTCTTTTGATTGCAATCATTGGTTTTAATGTACAATAATGAATAAAAAATGAAAAGACATGCACATAGATCTTGTTATTTTAATCCTCTCAGCAAGGGGGAGGGATTAAAAATAATCATTTAGTAGACATTTACTTTTTCAGTACATATAAATAAGTAGGATTTCATAAACATTTTATAAAAATAAAGCTCTATAAAAAGTCCAGTATTTGTATACTTCTTATATAATTTACAGTATATATCTATCCTATATTATGAACTGGCTTGATGTGACTAAATTGAAAACTAATAGAATGGTGATTTTATCTTTGTTGCTCTTTGCACACTTTCTAGGGGTTCAACATTTTTTTTTGTATTATGCTGACCAGAATTGGATGCGATATTCTAGGTGTGGTCTTAATATAAAGCATTACTATCACTTAATGTGATATTCTTATTTGAATAGCAATTTATTAGGCACAGTTCTGATTTCCTATTGAATACATTAAGAAATTTTATAGGAATTATAGCTAGATGTTATGAAGTTCCTGTGAATGCCTTCCCTCAATATCCTTATGTCTCTGTGCCCATGGAACTTTAATTTTTTAAAGAATTGTTTTAAATTTCACAGAAGAAGAAAAATGATGGGTGACTGTAATCGAACACCATATGCAGAAGAAGTTGGTCTTCTGACCAATGAACCTTCAGAAAGTATAGAGGAGAAAAAAAACCCAATCTCCACAGTTCCTTCCATTCTGGGATTGGTTGTGCCCATTTATGCTCACAAGATTCTAAATATATCTATCAGGCCAAAAAAGCTGCCATCTAATAGTATAAATTCTCAAGCAGTAAATTGTACAAAATGTATAAACTGGATTTATATCTGTGTAATTAGAGATTTTCTTTTATAAAAAGTATTCAAATGGAAAATTAATTTCAATAGAATATGGTTGGTACAAATGACAAACATTAACTTCTTTGCCTGTTTTATACAGTAAAGAATGATATTTGTGCATTTTCTCCAGTTTTGCATTTCATACATGTGTGGAATTATTTTAAGTAATGAGGAGATTAAAGTATTTGCTTTGTCAAAAGCACCATGTGGGTGAAAGTTGTTTTTTATTTATTTCCAAGTTATTTTATTGTGCTATCCTTTTCATTGATAGTAGTTTGTTAACACTTAAGGAAGTTTCAAGCACAATTTATTGTTATAATTACAGGCACTGTTTATATCTAGCAATTGAGATCTTTATGAATTGGTATATGAGCATAGTATGAAAGCCTAGGAGTTATTTGAAGAATAGTTTCCTTTCTAGCCAATATTAAATAGGCTAGAATTGTATGCTCTTTGGAGAGATTCAAACAGTAAATTTAGAATAATTCAGTGGTTTAACCAGAAAATGGATATTTTAGATATTGATTTCATACTGATAGACTTGAATTTCTTTAATATGATTTGCTTTTACAAAATATGCTTAGAATGTAAGTACATAAAATATGGCACCATATAGTTGCTCTTTCCTTGTTTAAAAGTACGATACTTCAGTTAGATTAGGCTCATATACATTCTGTAAGTGTACAAAAAAATTCTTAACAAATTTTAAAATGAATACACATATAAAAGTTAATGCAGATACCAGTTTGAAGGGGAAAAAATCTTTGAATATCATGCCCTTAAAATATGAAGATAATAAATGTTAAATTCCACCATGAGATTAATTAAAATGCAATCAATGTTAAAAATATTTTGCTATAGAATTATTCTGTTATATTATAATGGAGATTGTGAATCCCCCCCAAAAAAACTTATTTTGTGAATTCTGGTTCAAAAACTACTACAGGTATTACCTTGATTATGTTTCGAATCATACTTGTCCCTTCCCAAATTCAGCTTTAAAATCTATGAAGAATAAAAATAATAGTGAATGGTGGATGGGCAGGTGATTATGTAATGAAATGGAAGTAGGTGTGACCTCTCTAAATTTCTAGTACTTTGTAGAGCAGGTATTAAAATTATATTTTATACAGCTTTCTTAACAAAGTTATTTCAGCTTTGATAATACTTCATTGCAGTTTATTGAAGGTCGACTTGCAAAACTAAATGCAGGAAAAGGATTCTCTGATATATTTGAAGAAGAAATCTCATCAGGAAGTGGAGGTAAGTTACTTTTTTACTTCTTGATTACAAGTAGATTTTGATTAGGACAGCTAATGAATCCCATGAAATGGTGACATTATTCAAATGTGCACTATTTGAAGTTAATATTTCTATAGAAAATATGGTCCTTGGTTCCAGCTCAAAGGAAATAGGCAATGAAAAATGTATATATTTTATATATGAATTATTATAGTAAAAGATAAAAAGAATATATTTGTAATTTAAATTATTTAATGTAAGTTGTAATGCAAATTTTATTATCCTGTTTAAATTATCCTGTTTTAATTTGGTTCTATTTTGGGGGAGGTGCATGTGTATGTGTGTATGGAAAGAGTGTTGGGATGGATTGGGAGTGACTGAGTTTTGGGGAGAATGAATAAGCCGGAAGATGTATGTGTGTGGAGAGGTAGATATGGCGAGAAAGGGGTAGGCCACTCTCAGGGAACTAGGACTTGCTGTTTCAAAGCGATTACTTGCTCTGGCCATTCTCATATATCTGATGACTTGGGATGTCAGGGCCCTGGTCTCAGGCTGCTGTTGCTTAATGCCAGATCTGTTGTTAACAATCCCCCCCTTGTTCAGGACTTAATCCCGGAGGAGGAAGCTGACCTGGCATGAATAATGTAGACCTGACTGGGCCAAGAGGGGGTTATTCCCCTCTCTGAGATCTGCTGGGACAGGTTTCAGATTTTACATCAGCTGCGACTCCAGGGAAGGAGTGGTGGAGTGGCAGTCATTGTCCGGAAAAGTCTTTGTCTTCATAGGATCCCCACCTCGGAGATTGTTGGGGGTGGGTCTCTCCTCTTGAGGCTGGACTCAGGGGTTCAGTTGGGCTAGTTGTTAATGTATCTGCCTCCCAGTTGTGTTACAACAGCCCTGCCTGCACTGCTAAAGGCAGTAGCCAGTTCTCTTAATACCAAAACGCACAATCGAAGCTTGATTTAAAATCTTATTGAATTGAATGGTTTTTTAAAAAAAATTATGTCTCTTTAACTGTACAGTGGTACCTCTACTTAAGAAATTAATTCGTTCCGTGACTGGGTTCTTAAGTAGAAAAGTTTGTAAGTAGAAGCAATTTTTTCCATAGGAATCAATGTAAAAGCAAATAATGCATGCAAACCCAATAGGAAAGAAATAAAAGGTCAGAATTTGGGTGAAAGGAGGAGAAGGAAGAAGAGGAGGAGGACAGTTGCTGCCAAAGGAAGAAGGTGAGGTGAGGGGAATCAAAAAAATCCAAAACTTTAAGGCTTAAAAAAAATGAGGAACTCTGAGGCAGCGAGGAGGAGCATGAGCCTCCCATACACCCGGCACGAGGCTGCCTTCCATACACTGCGCCAGAGAGAGAAACCCGGGCAGGCGAGAGGGGGAGTGCCACCACAAGGCTCCTTTGGCAGCTCCGAAAAGCCCGAGATGGCCGGGATTAAAGGGGCAATGATAGGAAACTGGCCAGGTCTTCGTGCCGCTCTCAAATTTCCTGGGAAAATTTTCCAGACTCGAGTTCTTAAGTAGAAAATGGTTCTTAAGAAGAGGCAAAAAAAATATTGAACACCCAGTTCTTAGCTAGAAAAGTTCTTAAGTAGAGGCGTTCTTAAGTAGAGGTATCACTGTACTTCTGTATGTTCAGTATGTCTTTCATGAAGGTTTATAACCTCAGCTTCATACGATATTATAAACATTGTTATGGC
Source organism: Erythrolamprus reginae (assembly GCF_031021105.1). Lineage (NCBI taxonomy): Eukaryota > Metazoa > Chordata > Lepidosauria > Squamata > Dipsadidae > Erythrolamprus > Erythrolamprus reginae. Next base: position 715,402 of record NW_027248536.1, on the reverse strand, counting down.
AAATAGATAGAATTGAATATAATGGTTAAATAAAAATGGCAGAGGCAGAAATACTTCAGATTTAAACTTGTTCATCTTCCTTTTGTCAAAATTACATATTCAACTTTTATGCAAGTATGCAGTTTTAAATGAAAATGCTTTAGTAATTGTATATGAGCCAGTTTTATACAGTGATTGTGGTACCAGGCTAGAAACAAAGACCATGAGTTCTAAGCTCACTTTAGATACAAAGTCAGCTGGAAGACTTTTGACTAATCACTCTCAACCTTAGGATGTCCTTCAAATACCCAAGTGTTGAGCCATGAAAGTTTTTAAAGGTAAAAACTAGCACTTTGGATTGCCAGCACCCAGGCTAGCTCTTCAACATAGTGGTGTTACATGAACAAATCAAAATGCTTCACTTCAAGATGCCTCATTGCATTGCCGAGTTTAATAGGCTTTAGAAATTGTTATAAAGCCCATATCTTCTATGAGAAGCCATTGGCTAGAAATTGATAGCAATTATCATTCCTCAGACTATCTTAAAATTAATAATGGCTTTAAAATTAAGCCCACATTTATTTTGTTCTCCTAACTTTTAAATTTATTTGCATTGCAAAATAAATAGCAGTGCTACCTTTTATGGAATTCAATTTCCCCTGACCATTATGAATAATTTATTAGAATAATACTACGGGTATTGAACACACATTGATTTGCTCTTCTCCCCCACCTTACAAAAAAATGTTCAACTGTAGGATTGTGGAAAGCGTAGTATTATACTATACCAGTGATGGTGAACTTATGGACGCAAAACCATATTTGCTGGCACGCGAACTGTTGCCTGGCTCAGCTCCAACGTGCATGTGTGTTCCGGCCAGATGATTTTTGGCTCAAACAGAGGCTCTGTGGCTTCCATGGAGCCTCCTTGGGATGGGGGAGGGTGTTTTTACCCTCCCCTGGCTCCAGGGAGGCCCTTGGAACCTGGGGAGGGTGAAATACGAGGCTACTGGGCCCATCACAAATAGGGAAACAGGCCAATTCTGACCTCTAGAGGGCCTCCGGGGAACCCGGGAAGCTGTTTTCACCCTCCCCAGGCATTGAATTATGGGTGTGAGCACTCACGCATATGCAATAGTGTGCCCATGCTTTTTTGGCATCCAAGGGAATAAAGATTTGCCATTACTGTACTATACCCCGATATAATACATATATAATTGGTGTGTATATGTATGCATTTTTTTAATCCCTAAATAATCTTCAAACGTGTGTGTGCTTCATCACTGGAGGTTCTTATAAAGAGACTGGATAATCACTTGTCTGAAATTGTATAGGATTTCCTACTTGAGCAGGGGGCTGGACAAGAAGTCCTCCAAGGTCCCTTCCAGTTTTATTCTCATTCTCATTCTGAATTTATCATATTTTAAACATTCTATTCATATCAGCAATTGATTTTGTTGGAGAAAATAATACAATCTGATGTTCTGTGAAGACAGGAACTGTAAAACTCTTATGTTTATTTTGAACATGAATTTAATGTGCTATGAAGATTATGCATAAAAGCCTATAGCAAAAATGGTTTTAATCTTTGTTTCCCTTTCATTTTCATTTTTTTAAAGGAAATTTAAGAACATACCATCAGTGGATGCATACTGTGAAGGTATGACAATGTGTCAGGAGACTGGAATATATCTAGCAGTGCAGAAAGTGTCACCATGTGAATGTAATCTTATTTAGAAATGTACAGAAAGATTGCTCAGAATTTGTGCAATATATACAAGCGCGTGCATGCAGTGATCAGTGCAAATCTCTCATGCAAAACACCCATTTCTATAAAAAATTTCTAACACCAATTTCCTGGTGGATTGTGCCCTACATGAGTACATTAGAGTACACTGATAAGTGTGTCAACCATAGAAATGATGTATTGTAAACTCTGGGTGGTACTAGTCAAAGCTAGACGAAAGACAGCTGTAGAAGTGGCATATTCAAGGTCATGCTAAGGGTTGTAATTTAAATTAACCAGAGGTGTGGATTTTCCTTTAGAAACTAAACATGGTATTTAAATTTAGAATTAAGCTTTGTTTTCCATGCATCAGAATCTCTGTGTTTATATGTGTATATGTATATTGTATTTCAGAAAGGAGGAGCGTTGATCAACACAGCAGTGAACAAAGCTACTCCAGCTGTGAAAACAGTATACCAATATGTAAGAAATATTATTTTCCTGTTGCACTTTTACAGATCTGTATTTATTTATTTATTTATTTATTCATTCATTCATTCATTCATTTATTTAATTGGATTTGTATGCCACCCCTCTCCGAGGACTCGGGGCAGCTCATAGCAAGTACAAAAAAATTCCATTGTTAAGCAAGATAGTTGTTAAAACAGTTGTTTTGCCCCATTTTACTATATTCCTTGCCACAGTTGTTAAGTTCAGCACTGCACTTAACAAGGTTGTTAAGTGAATCAGGCTTCCCCATTGACCTGTCTTGTCAGAAAGTCACAAAACATCATCACATGACCCCCGGCATGTTGCAATAATTATAAATGCAAGTTGCCAAGTATCCAAATTTTGATGATGTGATCATGAGGATACTGCAATGGTCATAAGAGTGAAAATGGTTATGAGTCACTTTTTTCAGTGCCCATTGTAACTTCAAATGGTCATTAAATGAATGGTTATAAGCTGAGTTGTGCACTGGAGCGCAGGAGATTTAAAATCTCAGCCCAGAAGATTGCAATTCTAGCGCAGAGGACTGACCTATGCGCTAGAATTGGGAAACTCTGCTGAGATTTTAAATTCCCGTGTTACAGTGCACAGTAAAGGCAGAAAGGCGGGAAAGAAAGGGGCCAAATGCAGGCCCGCTTTCCTTCTCGCCCCTTTAACCCTTTCTCCTTCCAGCTAGGGTGGGTAAGCCCCTTACCATGGGGGGTTTGGGGATCCGCCGGACTGCTGCCAGTCGGATGTCCGTCCGTGGGGGTGGGGGCGGATCCACCAGACGGATGATGTCCCTCCGTGGGGGAGAGGATGGATCTGCCAGCCCCGCCAGCCCGATGTCCATCTGTGGGGGTGGGGGGCAGATCTGCTGCACCAATGATTTCCATCCGTGGGGGGGTGATGACTGGGGGCTGCTGAAAGGCAAGTGGCCTAGCGGCGTGGCCCGCCGCCGAGCTTGCCATCCTTAGGGGGGTCGATGACTGTGGGCTGCCGAAAGGCAAGCGGCCTAGCAGCGCGGCCTGCCACCAAGCTTCTTGCTGTCTGTGAGGGGACAATGACCGGGAGCCGCCGAAAGGCAAGTGGCCTAGCGGCATGGCCCGCTACCAAGTTTCTTGCCGTCCATGGGGGGCCACGACCAGGGCCACCGAAAGTCAAGCGGCCTAACGGCACGGCCTGCCACCAAGCTTCTTGCCCATCCGTGGAAGGGGGCGACAACCGGGGGCCGCCGAAAGGCTAGCGGCCTAGCGGCGCAGTCCGCCGCCGAGCTTCTTGCCGTCCGTGGGGGGGCAATGACCTGGGGCTGCCGAAAGGCTAGCGGCGGCAAGCTTCTTGTCATCTGTGGGGGGGGGCGATGCCAAACGTCCGTCCGTGGTGGGGGGTGCAGGGCAGGCACAGGAGAGAAAGAGGGAGGGAGAGAAAGGAAGGTGGGAGGGAGAGAAAGAATGAATGAATGAGGGAGAGAAAGAAAGAGTGAGAGATAGAAAGGATAGAGAGAAAGAGGGAGGGAGAGAAAGGAAAGAGAGAAAGGGAGGGAGAGAAAGGAAAGAGAAAGGGAGGGAGAGAAAGGAAAGAGATGAGAGAGGAAGAAGGGGGAGAAAATTATGGATGTCAGAACTCGCGCATGCGTGATAGCGCGCACCCACACTTACTTTCTTTATTCATTCATTCATTCATTCATTCATTCATTCATTCATTTTTTTGCCAGTATCAATTTCTGATTTAATGCCTCTATTTTGAAAAGAGAAGCATTTTAAAGACTTTTTAAAACTGACTCATAAGTAGTGGTTCAGGGGGGGAGTTGATTCCAAAGATGGGTTAGGTTTATAAATTCCAGACACCATGGTGATAAAGTGGAGGATTTTGCAGTAGCAATATGATTGATCCACGCACAAATGAATTTTCCATGTGGGGGACTAGTGTGTCTACGTTTATTTTCATAATGGATCAATTTTTTTTTTCCTGTGAGGAATATGTAAGATGTTCAGGAAGTATGGGGGTCATCCGAAAGAGACTTAGCAATTGTACCACAATAGAAATAACTTCAGTCCTGCCATTTTGGAGGTTTAAAATCCCAGATCCTCTGATTATGCTCAGTCAAGGTCTTATCTGGGACAAGATATTTTATAACCAGGATATAAGAGCCACAATTAGCCAAGTCAAAGTCAGTTAACTTTGTCAGGGATCTGGTAAATCTACTTAGTAGAATAAGGTGAACTAAGGATGCTTTCCTGAAAAATTATTTCAAGTAAAACTATAAGATACTGAAATTTTAGGTATGCCTCAGAAGAGAGCCAAACTCTAACCAAATTAGGGCATTTGAGGTTGAGCAAGAACCCAAAACATAGCTCCTAAAAATAAATAAAATTAAGAAATAAACTGGATAGCTTCTAAAGTCAAAGCATCTTTAACAAACACACAGCTGGGCATCACAGCTGGGTACCAAGCCCCTTAGATCTATTTAATTTAATTGCTGAAGGGATGTGATTATTACTTTGATGGCTCACACATTTTAAGGATTACAGTACATTGGAGGCTTTCTGGGTTCCTACATAGAGCTCAGTTGTTTATTGCAGCAGGTAGTTCAAAATGGTTGCCTAGGTATTTGAAGTCCTTTACCTAGTTGACTGGTCTTTTTTAATTTCTCCATCTGAGCAGGAACTTTAAAGTACTTTTTAAAGAAGTTTCTAAATAGTTTTATTTATCTGAATTAAATAGTTTATAAATTAAATAGTTTAAAAATTTAGTTTTTAAACAATTAATAATTAAATAATTAATTTCAAGAAATTCTGTAGAACAGTAGAATAGTAAAGAAACTTGGCAACTGCAAAGGCCCACTTAAGTTACATATAAAATAGTTACATCATCTACATAAAGACAAACAGAGATAGATCAACTAGCTAGAATTGTAAAATGAAGTTCCAGCTTAGTAGAATGAAGTTCCAGCTTAAAAAGGGTCATAATAGTGTCATTAATATAGAAATTAAAAGTAATGTGCCGGTGCCTGGAGGCTGTTGGGGTCTGGATGGGTGTCAACAGACTCAAGCTCAACCCGGATAAGACGGAGTGGCTGTGGGTTTTGCCTCCCAAGGACAATTCCATCTGTCCGTCCATCACCCTGGGGGGGGGGAGTCACTAACCCCCTCAGAGAGGGTTCGCAACTTCGGCGTCCTCCTCGATCCACAGCTCACATTAGAGAAACATCTTTCAGCTGTGGCGAGGGGGGCGTTTGCCCAGGTTCGCCTGATGCACCAGTTGCGGCCCTATTTGGACCGGGAGTCACTGCTCACAGTCACTCATGCCCTCATCACCTTGAGGCTCGACTACTGTAATGCTCTCTACATGGGGCTACCTTTGAAAAGTGTTCGGAAACTTCAGATCGTGCAGAATACAGCTGCGAGAGCTATCATGGGCTTTCCTAAATATGCCCATGTCACACCAACACTCCGCAGTCTGCATTGGTTGCCGATCAGTTTCCGGTCACAATTCAAAGTGTTGGTTATGACCTATAAAGCCCTTCATGGCACTGGACCAGAATATCTCCGGGACCGCCTTCTGCCGCACGAATCCCAGCGACCAGTTAGGTCCCACAGAGTTGGCCTTCTCCGGGTCCCGTCAACTAAACAATGTCGTTTGGCGGGACCCAGGGGAAGAGCCTTCTCTGTGGCAGCCCCGACCCTTTGGAACCAACTCCCCCCAGATATCAGAGTTGCCCCCACCCTCCTAGCCTTTCGTAAGCTCCTTGAAACCCACCTCTGTCGTCAGGCATGGGGGAATTGACATGTTCCCCCCCCCCCCTAGGCTTATAAAATTTATGCATGGTACGCTAGTGTGTATGATTGGCTTTAATTTGTGGTGTTTTTTAAATTAATTTAAATATTGGATTTGTCTTACATTGTATTGCTATTGCTGTGAGCCGCCCCGAGTCTGCGGAGAGGGGCGGCATACAAATCTGATTAAACTAAACTAAACTAATTAATAAATAAATCTCTGTTTATCTCCTTTTAAAAGTAGGGAAAATGTGGAGAGGTCATCATAACCACCATTTATTTATTTTTTCATTTATTTTTTCATTCATTCATTCATTTATTCATTTATCAACAAGTGCAAGGAAACAGGACACATGAAAAATGACACAAATAAATGGATGTAAAGAAGTAAAACACATAAAACGAGTACATACAAACACAAACAGGTACAGTAGGACAGGGGTGGTAAGCATGCTGGTGCGCTTATGCACACCCCCTTAGGGACCCCTTAATAAAATTGTAAGATCCACGGTAGACAATTTAAATTTAAAATTCAAATTTCTGTAACAGTATTCTAATATTAAAAATTATCAGCCTGAAAAGGTGATAGTCAATGGGTATGGTGACTAATTTCTTCTAATATCTTCAGTGAGGAACAGAATTTCAATCAAAGCAACATAAGGATGCTTTTACGAGTGCTCAAACCTGCCTATTTGGAGAGCAAGATGTTTTCCAGGTTCATCCAGTCTAAAAGTTTGTAATAGATAAATCTAGCATAACAATTGCCAATTATTGGCAAAAGGCTCATTGACTAATTGTTAACAGGATTGTGTCTGTTATCTTTCTTTCTAACCCCCCCCCCCCCCTTTCTTATATACTATATATTAGGGGTTACAGAGTTCACCCACCTTTGGGAACTAATAATGAGTTTATTTACTTATTTATTTTATTATTTAGATTTGTATGCCGCCCCACTCCGCAGACTCGGGGCGGTTCACAACAAAGTGAAAAAACAATGTACAACAAATCTAAATTACTGTTTAAAAATATTTAAAAGACCCCATTTTCTAAACACACATGCATACAAACATACCATTTATAAATTGTATATGCCCGGGGGAGATGTCTCAGTTCCCCCATGCTTGTTAATAGCAGTGAACAAAATGATGCAGAAGCCTATCAGTTAGAAATTATTTTTAATAATTGTAAGAGATTGTATCTCTTTACCTTAGGGTTTACCAAATAAATTAATTTTTGAATATATGTTTATAAAATTGAGGGTCATTTAGGAATGGATCAGATAATAGAGGCCTATGAAAGTTACCAATAAATGGACCTTTCATTAAATCACGAAAATATTTGGTCCCTAGGAAGACTATGTTGTCGACACTAAAGCTGGATTTGACTGATGAGCAAAAGACAAGACACCAGAACACATGGTTAACTATTTTGTACTTGTTGAAATCTAGGCTAATTCATTAGTGAGTGACTTTGTTTTTTTCCTCTTTCAATTCCTTTTGTATTCTTTGATGAATAAATATTACCGTGGCCTTGGCTAAGGCTTAGAGTTGTCAAACCAAGGTTTGGAATATTGATTTGAGTTTGATAAAAGGGAATTTGATTCACAGTTAAATGATCCAAGACAGAGTTCTTGATTTGCAAGAAACTGTCTTTAAAGTACCGGTAATAATTTTATTATGCCAATAATGGTTCAAAGGATTGGCCAACAAATTGTAAAACAGTGACTAACAATTTAATGGAAAGAGTATTTTTGTTGAACGAGGGATCAGTGTGAATTTGTGCACATTAACAAATAACTGAGTTTTCTTCTATGTATTGCTTAAGGATATGCACTAGCAATTTTATTTAGCAACACATCTAAGGTCCAGTTAATGGACCACACTTGAATCAGAGTGTAGTGAATCTAAACATTATAAGTGACTTTATATTATCTTGTGAGTACTGTAGTAATATCAAACTTTGTCCCTGAGATTGTTCCAGATGGATATAATCTGGATACAGCACTGAAGAGCTATCTGATTGGTGAATTTAAACCTTAGTCTCCCTGATGCTATTCCAACATTTTAATCAGTACATCACACTACAACCTGTTTCCTTAATACATGAAAATTATCTTAGTGTTGGGAAGATGCTATGTGTGAAGAAACACTGAGAACCAAAATCATGGAGATGTCTGAAAATTACTTTCTTCCTTTGAGCTTCAATCATAAATAAGTGAATTGGTTTCTTACTTTCATTTTCAAAAGAGAATTTTTAAATTTACATCATTGAAAATCACACTGAAGTCATATTTCAGATAAATACATTAAAAGTACTGTGAATTCATATGTTCATTTATAAATTATATACAGTTGTTTAATGGAATAGTAAAAAAAATTGCTCTCTTTTCTCACCACTGGGTTTCTATCTTATTTTGATCATTATAATCTTGTAATGATGAATCTATTCCTGTATTCACTGCTGACTTAAATTTTTGAAAAGAATCCTGGAAAAATTGCCTATATATTGTCCCATTGGTATCATCTTCTGGGCATTTCCACTGGTTTAATAAGGACCACCTTAGTTCCTAGTTTCCATCTTGCTGCCCTGTCATGACTTTGCAGAAATGTGAAGATAAAATAATATCTTCAAAGATAAAATAGATAAAATAATGGCTTCAAAGACATACTATCCAGATGCCAATGGAAAATCAAGTATAGTGATTATCATAGTATTCTCACATAGGCAATTAATGATGGAGATTGCCTTGTACATACTCCAACTAAACATACATACATACTATACATACCTGAATATATAATTCTCACACAATACTGAAGTCCATTGACACCTGCATATTTATTATTATTATTATTATTATTATTATTATTATTATTATTATTATTATTATTATTTAGATTTGTATGCCCCCCCTCTCCGTAGATTCGGGGCGGCTCACAGCAATAATAAAAACAATGTACAATAACAAATCTAATATGTTTTAAAAATATATACAAACCCCTTATTTAAAAACAAGACATACACACAAACATACCATACATAAATTATATAGGCCTGGGGAAAATGTCTCAATTCCTCCATGCCTGATGGCAGAGGTGAGTTTTAAGAAGTTTACGAAAGGCAAGGAGGGTGGGGGCAATCCTAATCTCCGGGGGGAGCTGGTTCCAGAGGGTCAGAGCCACCACAGAGAAGACTCTTCCCCTGGGTCCCACCAGATGACATTGTTTAGTCGAAAGGAGCCGGAGAAGGCCAACTCTGTGGGACCTAACTGGTCACTGGGATTCGTGCAGCAAAAGGCGGTCCCGGAGATATTCTGGTCCGATGCCATGAAGGGCTTTATAGGTCATAACCAACACTTTGAATTGTGACCGGAAACTGATCGGCAACCAATGCAGACTGCGGAGTGTTGGTGTAACATGGGCATACCTAGGGAAGCCCATTATTGCTCTCGCAGCTGCATTCTGCATGATCTGAAGTTTCCGAACACTCTTGAATGGTAGCCCCATGTAGAGAGCGTTACAGTAGTCGAACCTCTAATATGTACTTGGTGGAGAAAACTTCATGCTTTCTATTGGGTGACATTCAATAAGAGACAGAGTGGCGCAGCAGGTAGAGTGCTGTACTGCAGGTCACTGAAGCTGACTGTAGATATGTAGGTCAGCGGTTCAAATCTCATCACCAGCTCAAGGTTGACTAAGCCTTCCATCCTTCCAAGGTGGGTAAAATGAGGACCTGGATTTTGGGGGCAATATACTGTCTCTGTTAAAAAGTGCTATTGCTAACATGTTGTAAGCCGCCCTGAGTCTAAGGAGAATGGCGGCATAAAAATTGAATAAATAAATAAATCTCTGTATACCATACTGTTAAACTGAAAACTAGTTTGCTGAAAAGAATGAAGATTATAGACCCTTTATAGCTGAATGTGCAGTTAGAGGATATGATTATCTACGCTGCATCCAAACATTTTTAAAATATACAATGCCCCTATCGCCCATTTTTTGCCTTTACACGCTACAAGGAATATGAGTTAGGAGAGAAAACAGAGCTTAGCAATGCAGTTTGTGGGAATTTGGGGAGTTGCAGAGGTTTGGTGAGTATAGTACAAGGGGGTTAAAATTCATGCGTGAGTCATTGTCTGCTGGTTATTTTTCCTGTATAGTTCATTCTAAGTTAGATTTGTATTTAGGTGCATTTTCTATTTAGTTTAGGTGGTAAGGAGAATAGTTCACAAATATAAAGACAATTTCATAATCTCGTACATAATGGATTTATTGGAAATAGCAACAATAGCTTGATTAGCTTTAATTTAGCTTTTAGTTTGGATAGAAAAATAACCAACTATTGTAGTTGTATGAAAAATGAGTTGCAAGAATTTGAAGTTGAATAATAAAGTGAATTGAAATACTATTTGTTCCTCTTTAAAGTTAGAATTGCTCCTGAAAGAAAAACCACACTTTACAATTGTTTTGCCTCTAGAATGATTATTTCACTGTTATAAAAAGTGAACTATAATTGTCATTTTTATTCAGGCTGATGTGAACAGGTGGCATGAAACTTTAGTGTAAATCTAATAATAGTAACTATGAAGAACACAACACTTTGACATAGCTCTGCATATAAAAAGATCTAGATTGAAATAATATTGCCGGAGCTTTTTTCCTATTCAACTTGTGGACAAACTAACAGTTTATTTCTACAGATACACCATTTCACAAGAATGTTACATTAAAGAAGTACCAATTTAAAGAATCTGTTTTGATAACACAATTATCCCTCTGCCACAATCCATCTCTTAATGCACCCTTTAGCCATTAATGCATACCTAATGCAAACCTTGTTAGCAATCTGATATGAAATTAACAAAGTGATTTCTTTTTATAATACCACATAATGCAAAAGTTTTAATTTTAAATTTTACTTGACTTCATCTAGGGCAGTATTAAACCCTTGTTTTGCAGAGACAGTTAGTTTTTTTCCTATCCTCTTCTTTCCCCCAGGCAAAAAATCATGCAAAACAGGGAATAAAAGAGGTGAAGAGTAAGTTGAAACACAAGGTATGTGGCAAAATTTGTACTTTCTTACCTTGTTTCTTACTTCAGTTTGAAGTATATACCTTATGAATCCCACAAGATTTGTGTTTTTAATGACTTTTGAAATATGCTTAGCCCTTTGTTCAACAATGCATTTTTTATAACAAGCCCTCTGGCAACTCTCTGTCATTCTGTGCATCTACTTGAATAATCCCTTTATTGTTTGCATATTTATCATGAAAAAAACAGAAGTCTTCAAAGATCTATTAACAGGATGTATGTTTTCATAAAGCTGATTACTTTGATGTCACAATTGAAGCCTTTGCTTCTAGCTGAGAATTTAAGGCAAGTGACTTTTACCAGAGAAATATAATTCAGCAGGAATAGTTGTCTGTTTAGGTTTCAGTGGTACAGTAAATGGTGTCATTATTTTAGCCCCCTAAGCCTTCCAAGCATATGATTTAAAAGTATGAGAGGCATCATATCAAGACTCCATATATTCAGTGTCTTATATGTTTATCTCCAATATTCATTTTTAAATCAAGTAGTTTGAGCACTATTTCACTTTCTCTTCAGGTATTAAGGCTCAAGTGTATGAAAGGAATTTTGTTATACTTTATAGCTTCATCATATTTAAAAAATATATGATAGTTGTTACTCCAGCATTTAAATCTTTTAGGTGACAAATGTTTTAATGGTGTGTATGTGTTTAACTTGATATAGAAATGTGTAGTCGCAAACGTTTTTCAGTCTTAATTTTCTCTGTAGGAAAGAGAAGATGGCCTTGGAATGTGTAGCTCAGGTTTTTCACAATATGGTCCATTCTGTACCTTTCATAATTCTCCAAGAGAGAACACAGAAAAAAGGCGACTTGCACAGGTAATTAAAAATGTTCTCCCTTTGAATGTTGTTAAGAAACGCAAGCTATTTGTTAATCAAGATGGGGAATGTACAGTAGTAATAAACATTGTGAATCTTCTGTTGATCCTTGTTCTCTGACCACTGCTTATAAAACATATAATGGGAATCTGGCTTTCTCCAAAGCAAAACATGTTTTAGCATTATTTTTATTTACATGAATGTAAGTGTCTCACATGAGTTAAATAGACAAGTCTAGAAAATAAAAATAATAGATAATTTTAAATTTTGTCTACAAGCTCAATAAGTAGGCAAAAGTAATAGAGATGTTATAAAGCATTGTTAGAAACACTCTCACCTGTTTTCTTCTGTTAATGCATTGAAAAATAAATAGATTACTCTTTTATAGTCATTGAGAGATGTTCTCAAAATTGCAAATGTGCCCAGTGGTCCACAAAACGTTGCTTAAAACGCACACACACACACTGCCTACTACAAGTCATTAGAATCCTGCCTATCTCAAATGTATCCAAGCTGACATTCATCTTATGAATAAAGGTGAATCAATTGTTTAATAATAGAGTTGGCTTTCAGAGTTGGGCAGCATGCAAATTTAAACAAACAAATATATAAAAGAAACTGCAATGAAAATGTAATTTATCTAATTACTATGTGCTTTTAAAGAAGTGTTTGCTCTGTAAAGACTAGAATTGTATTTGCTTAGGACGCGGAAGGTTGTCTTACATCATTTGTAGCAAGTATTTATATTAAGGGTAATTCCAATGCAATATTAACATGAATTTCTAAAATTTGGTAAATACTGCATTCACATATACTGTACATGTTTAGAATATCTGCAAAATTCCTGTAGGATTAGAGTGTGAGATTAGGTTCAATGACAAGTAGAGCAGGTATAGCTTCCTATCGAATTCTTAGTCCAAAAACAACAAACTCAAATGTAGACATATTAGAATTTTAACTAAATAAGTTGTTTATATCTACTGTAAAACTTTTTGTTTCTAAAACATTCCTTAGTGATAGACTTCTGCATCTGTAGTTTTCTTGGTGTCAGTAAAAATACAATACACTGTTCCCTCGATTTCCGCGGGGGATGCGTTCCGAGACCGCCCGCGAAAGTCGAATTTCTGCCAAGTAGAGATGCAGAAGTAAATACACCATTTTTGGCTATGGACAGTATCACAAGCCATCCCTTAACACTTTAAACCCCTAAATTACCATTTCCCATTCCCTTAACAACCATTTACTCACCATTATTACTGGTACTCACCATTGAATAAGACACTTAATGATCCTGATATTTATAAACATAATTATTTATTAACTAATTATTTTTTTTGTTATTTATTTGCAAAAATTATTAGTTTGGTGATGACATATGACGTCATCGGGTGGAAAAAAACGTGGTATAGGAAAAAAACCACAAAGTATTTTTTAATTAATATTTTTTGAAAAACTGTGGTATAGGCTATTCGCAAAGTTTGAACCCGCAAAAATCGAGGGAACACTATATCATGTTTTCCAGAAATCTAATTCTATAAAAATGTAAAATATTGAAAACTGAAGAAAGCAAATAATGCACGTAAAAAGTACAGATGTATAGTTAACACTTTTAAGCATTGTGACAACTAGCATGCCATTTCTAGCACAAGTTCACTATGTTGTATAAACGGAAATGGCAAATTGTATATTTTAAATATATAGCTGTCTTCTATAGACATAAGGAACAATTTCTAGGTTTAATTTGGATTTTCACATGGATTTATTTCTATATATCCCTTATATCCATGAAAAGTTATTTATCTATTTTCCAGTCTGTTTCTGGCACTTTAATAATTAATTGTTTAATAATGGAACCAGTGCATATGACATTAATACTGTGAGAGCAAAATACTTCCAGAATAATATGGGTTGATATGGGTGAGTTGTGAGCAATCTGTAGATTAGATCAGAATATGCCAGATCCTTTATAAAAACTACTCAGATTTTAGTGACTAGCTAATGATTATACTGCTAAAGTAATAAGCTGTATTGATAAATCTCAAATAACATTGGTGACCTTGAATTCCTTGATATGAATTTTGTACTGAAAACTAAAGTCTGGAAATCTCCAGTAGCTAGTTAAATGATCTGCTTATTCTATTGCATATATCAATTACTAATTAATGTATTTATGCCACTTATCCTAATGTCGAATTCTATTCAGCCACATTTTATTTATTTATTTATTTATTATTTGGATTTGTATGCCGCCCCTCTACTGCAAAATTTAACTATGCAGATTCTATAAAAATACATACAGTACTGTACATTTTTCCATGTAGCCCTGACTCTGCAATTGGATTTTAAGACTCAATATTTCTCCCTTTATGTTTGTTCAAATTAAATATATATTAGTAATTTAGGGCCGGTATGTTGCCCTTATAAAACAGTGCATAAATATCAAACTCATCTTCCTACTGGAATATCGTATTAATGCTGGTTTTTTTTTTTTTATATTGTCATTAGTAATATTGTGGTTTTCTAGAGCTGAGTATGAATATGCTTTCTACCCCAACAAATAATAGTTTGTATGCCAGTCTGCTAATTAGTTTGGTTATTTCCTATTTTTTTGATGAGGTTTAAATAAATGTCAAGGGTACAGACATGGAGATCTCCCAATTAGGCTTTGCATTTGTAAAGCCCAGCCCCTTTGCTTTTGTGTGAAGATGACAGTTCCAACTGCAGCGTCAGTCTAACAGGGCTCAAGGGAGAGGGTACTTCACTGCTTTTATTGAAAACAAGGCTAGTTTGGCCCAGTGAGAATATTGGCATTGGTCAGAGTGCAGATCAGTTGTTAACAATGAATATTTACTAATCTCTGTCACAGCCAAGATCAACTGCTTTTTTTTTTTATTTTCCATTTCGCCCATTCAGTGCTAGAGCTCAAAAAAACCCCAGTGCATTAAAATATGCATAGATTTTACACATGCACATAAAATAAGCATAAATAACGGTATTGCCAAGGGTTTCGTTGTACCGACTCCTCCATTGTACGTACAGCAGATTGGTGTTCTGCGTGCAACAGGGAAAGAGATCCCACACCATGACAGCACAACTGATCTTCACCTCAGAGATTCTGAAAAGAATTGTTCTATTTCTGTAAGACATGTGCCAGCCTCCTCATAGCTATTCTAGTCTGTTTGGTTGTGGGTGTGCAGAGGCGGGAGAGGGAGAATAAGGAGGAAGAGCTTAACTGCATTGCAAGTCAAAATTAACAGATGGATTGCCCTAAGCAAGGGAAAAGCCACCACAACAAAATCTAGTGAAAGCGGCAGGCTGAGGCTTTTTATTATTAATCCTTATTAAAATCTTGACGTGTATTTTGCAGTTAACCCTTTCATCCCTTCATGGTTAAATAATGATCCCTCTCCCCTTCACATTAACTTAGATTGAACAGAATATATTTTTTTAAATAAAAAATAGGAAACAGAAAGCAAATGACAGGATTTTTCACATATCAACAGTTTTCTCCCACTTTGCCTTTCCTTCCTTTTAATTTTTGCCTTCCTTTTTTTAATGGAGCCTGTAGAAATGTCTTACATTGTAAAAAAGATTATTGGAGTTTGGGATGATTTTCTTGAGTATCCATAGATGCATCAGCTAGATGGATCTTTTAAAATGCAGGTCCATTTCCACAGCATTGCTTAAAAGTAAATATTTCAGACAGAACAAAGGCAGATATATTTGAGGATGTGCTAGTTATCCTGAACATCATCTTCGGCTATAGTTGTGACCTATTTTAAATGAAGCCTTTCATGTTTTAAAAAGATATTGGCTTATACATTTTTGTCACACATTTGGTAGCATCGTGTGTAACATTGCTAGGAATATATGTTACAAAGAAGAATTAGCTATGCTTCCTTGTTTTTAGTGAAATGTGTGTATATGTATGGTTTGTAATTCAAAAGTATACAATTACTTCCAAGACTATTTTTTTTTAAAAAAATCCTTTTGTACAAAATACAGGTGGTTTTTTTTCAGAAATCCCACTATCTTTATTGAAAGTGAATTCTTTTTTGCTATATTGTATAGGCAATATAATTTGTCGCTGGAATAAAACTCCAGGGGATGTTCTTATAAGCTATGTAAAATATGTTAACTTAAAATAAACATTAGCAAAATCTACTTGGTGGTATAGAAGCTATTAGAAAATGTGGTTGAAGTGCTTGTGTATGATGCTTTCCTACTATTTTTTTTAATGCGGCTGCGCTGAATAAACATTTCCAGGTGCTTTTGAATTAATCATATGCATAATCAAATTATGGAATGTCTTTGAACCAATGCAAACCACTTGGCTCTGCAACCCTGTCTTCGCTGTGGTTGCGAGCCTCCTTAAGCTGACAGGTGGACTGTTTCCTGAAAGCAGGCAGTCCCCTACAGAGGAGAGCCCCATTTGTGCTTTTTCCACCCCCCACCATTCCCAACCTCAGAAATACGGTATAAGTTGTGTCCTGTTCTGTCTGTCAAGATGGAATAAACTGAGCAAATAGGGCTCAGTCTTGGCAACATTCAGTCCTATTGTGAATTGAAGGTTGCATGCAATAGATTCAAAGCAAAAATTGAACATCATTATTTTTCTGAAATGAAGAAATACTCTGTTTGCTTTCCAGAGAATGAGAGTCAGCGGAGCACGTTGAATCATATTGAAGTTCAGGCACCCAGCATTCCTCTTTTTCCTCTGTTTTGGCCTTTTTCAGGAAAATTCTACACAATGCTAGGGCACAATTGAGCTCTATCTAGCTATTTAAGTAATGTGAATAAAATATTGTATGTGACAGATGTCATGCAGAGTAACAGTGAGCAGTGTTGAATCGACAGTTTGGGAGCCTGTTTTAGCTTAAGATTTCTCGTTTTAAAAAAAGGTAAATTTAGTCAATTAGCACATTGTTTTAGACAAAAGAAGGCATAATCCATAGATGTGCTTGGCTCTGTTAGTTTTTGTTTGAAGAGACAATCTTTTGTCTTTCCTTGTCAATTATGATCCATCTATATTGCAGCCTGCATATCTTTTAATTAAAAATAGAAAATATAGGCTGCACAAAATTACGAGACTGCCCTCTAGTGGTGTAAATTACTTTTCAGGGAGGATGTAAATTAACTCTTCATATATACACAGTCCTGTATTTATAGAAAAGCAAGTAAAAAGCAAAACGGGGGATTTTTTTTTAAACTCATAGTAGTTTTTTAACAATTGTTTTCCTTTTTTATCTAGTACAGTCTGGAGATGTTGATCCTATTCTAGGCTTTTCAACATTTATTTTTTCCAAAGTATTTTTCCCCAGTTGATGCAAACCATATCTTCTAACATAGGGAAAGGAAGATGTTACTTTTTGATAAGCACAAGTGAAACAGCATTCTTTTAGTTAAGTGCAAGAGTTGGTGAGATTCATTGGTTCCTGGACATTGGAATGTAAGAACCCCATATTGATCAATAAATAATAGTGTTCTTCCTGACCACTTACATATTTTTAATTTATTTTTCTTTAAAATAATATGAAATGTCTTTTTTCTCTACTTATGACTCTTATTTATTACTATTACCAAGTACGATTTGAAACTCTTGAGGAAGGTGGTAGCAAAAGGTGCTTACAAGAAGAGCATCAAGGTATTTTCTCCATGTAAACCAAGGGCAGGCTACCTTTTGATAGCCAATAGTGGAGCAGTAGTACAATGAAATCACATGAGATGAGACCCTGGGTTTTTCTGCAGTAGTTGGGAAGGGATCCCACTATCACCATCGTTCTCATGTGCTATTCCTATTTGATGTCTTACATGCCATCTTTATTTTATTTCCATTTTATGTGCATTTATGTTAAGAGCCGGGGTGGCGCAGCAGGTAGAGTGCTATACTGCAAGCCACTGAAGCTGACTGTAGATCTGTAGGTCAGTGGTTCAAATCTCAACACCGGCTCAAGGTTGACTCAGCCTTCCATCCTTCCGAGGTGGGTAAAATGAGGACCTGGATTGCGGGGGCAATATGCTGGCTCTGTTAAAAAGTGCTATTGCTAACATGTTGTAAGCCGCCCTGAGTCTAAGGAGAAGGGCGGCATTAAAAAATCAAATTAATAAAGTAAATAATAATAATCTCAGTTGTACAGTATTTTGCAGCAGAATCCTATTAGCTTGATTTCTATGAGATCATGAAAGAGTTTGAAATAAAGGGAAAACAAGGAGCCACTGATAAATGTTTTCAAAGATGAGTTAGAGGTGGGAAATAGCATTATATATATTATACTATTTATTTATTTATTTATTTATTCAACTTCTATGCCGCCCAATCCCGAAGGACTCTTTTATCAGTGTTGGTGAAACATTTTGGCACCGAGTGCTGAAACAGAAGCACTCAGCGCTGGAAACTGGAAAAGCATCTCCCTGGTGCTCACACACAGGAACATCAGAAACCAGAAGGGCAGTTCCCCAGTCCACATATGTATGCCAGGAAGCTGAGGTTCTGGTTTCCAGTGTGCGCGGTCTTCTGGTTTCTGGCATGCATACACATGCAAAAACCAACTGACCCCGTAACCTGGAAGAGCAATGGGCGATAGCTGGCGTGCCTGGAGAGATGGTTCTGTGTGCCACTTTGGGCACATGTGCCATAGGTTCACCATCACGGATGTATATATTATATTAACAAATGTAGAACAATTCAGCATGCTGATTTGTTTGTTTGTTTTTAAAAAGACTGAATTCCCTAAGATCGTGCATAAAATTATCTACATGTTGTCATTTATGATTTGTTTAAAAAGAATTCAGTTGGTAATGTGTTGGACCTACCATTAGTTATATTCAGAGTAGATAAAATGAAATAGCTGTGATGGGTATGGGAATCATTTCTCACACACTTAAAAGAAATAGCTTGAGTCTATATCTTGACATTACCAAAAGAAGGAACAGATACAAATGGTCCATTCTAGTCTTTAAAAAACAACACTTCGCTTCCTTCAAATACAATCACTGGGAGAAAGAAGTACAGTGGAACCCCGACATAAGAGCTGCTCTACTTAAGAGCAACTCGAGATAAGAGCTGGGAGGGGAGAGATATTTTTGTTCTACTTACAAGCCCAAATTCGAGATACAAGCGCCAAGGAGCTGTCTCCTGAAGCCAAATGCTAACTTCCGCGTTCGGCTTCAGGAGACAGCTGCGAAGCGGCGCGCGTGTTTTAAAAGGTTGCAGCCGGCCTGGGGGGCTCGGGGGGGGTGCTTGCAGCTTTCTTTCTTGCTCTTTTTCTTTCTCTCTTTTACCTTCCCTTCCTCTATTTCTTCTTTTCTTTCTCCTTCCCACCTTCTTCCCTCCCTCCCTCCCTTCACTCATTCCTCTCTTACTCTCCCCTTTCATAAGTTTCCTTGCTTCCTTCCTCTGTTCCTGTCCCTTCCCCCTTTCTTTCTTTCTTGCTCTTTTTCTTTCTCTCTTTTACCTTCCCTTCCTCTATTTCTTCTTTTCTTTCTCCTTCCCACCTTCTTCCCTCCCTCCCTCCCTTCACTCATTCCTCTCTTACTCTCCCCTTTCATAAGTTTCCTTGCTTCCTTCCTCTGTTCCTGTCCCTTCCCTCTTTCCTTCCTTCCTTCCCACCCTCCGTCCATTCATTCACCCATTCCTCTCTTGATCGCTTAAAGCTGGTCCCTGGTGCAAAAAGGGTTGGGGACCTCTGTCCTACAGGATTGGGTGGCAGAGAAGTTGAACATATGTAAATTTAAAAGTTTAAGAAAGTTTACAAGTTAAGTGAAAGAAACTTCATTATTCATTTATATGTACATGTACATTTCTTCATTAAAAACATGTCTTTCTGCATAATTTAGACTAACTTTGTGAGTTTTTTGAGGGCTGGAACCAATTAAAATTATTTACATTAATTCCTATGGGGAAAAGTCGTTCGAGATAAGAGCTGCTCGACTTAAGAGCCCAGGTCCGGAACGAATTAAACTCGTATCTCGAGGTACCACTGTACAACAATTTGAATGTGGGTTACAATCAGTAGTGGGCTGTTGCATGGGCGACCTGGTATGTAGTCCCGGTTGAAAAATGGAGATACACATGCGTCTTACCTTTTCTATAATAAATCAGAAGTTTCTGTATCCTTGTTATATCTGTTTATTTTCTCCAGTCCAGTTTTCTGAGAAGAATTCTGATACAAATTGACTGTAATGGGCATAGGCTTTATTGATTTAATTGGATCTGCTCATAATATAATCAACTCCAATGTACTTTTCAAAAAGCCTTTGCAGTTCAGTATAAAAAATGAATATGTCAATTACTTTCCACTTTTATGAATTAAATCCATTCATGTTAATTTCTGCTTTTTCTTATAAAAATAACATTTTAAGATATTTCTTTTCATTTTAGCCAATTTAGAAACTTAATTGTTTATAAATCAAAAGATATATAACTCTAATTCGGTAGGATGGTCCAATACTAATTAACACACTGTTTTATTATAAATATAAAACAAATAAAGTGCAGCCTTAATGTTTCCTTATAGTATTAGATACTGCTTGAATAATCTGAACCTAATACTATACTAATGGGAACACAAAATGACTATGCTAAAAAAAATCTATAATTAGTCCTAGGATCAGTTCATGCTTTCACATTACAAAAAATTATTTTTTGACAGTTCAAAATCTTTATCCGGTTTTTCTTCTGTCTTCTAAGATCACACAAATGACTAACAATAAAACAAAATCTCACTATTAAAATTAACAATCAAAATGAATTCTATCCTTTAAGTGTGGGGAAAAAGAAGAATATTTTATTACTCTTCCAGAAGTTATAACTGGTTTGGATACTGACACTTTTGAAGGAATTGAGTTCTGCAATTGTGGGGGTTTCTCCTTTTTCTAGATAAAAGTGTGATAATTGTAATTACATGGCAATAGTTACCTATTTATAGTGGAAAAATCTATTTGTGGCGTCAGTTTGCCAAGCATCAAGGAAATGAAGACATTGATAAAACATTTGTAGTCCTTGAAGCAAATGCTTTATTTTCCATTCTTGCTTAAGTAAAGAGAAGAAGTCTGGTTATTATTAGAATACTAATCAAGAAGGAAACACAAGTCCATTTCTCTTCCGCTCTCCCCCTTCTTTCCAAAATTGGCAGGGGAGAAATGTACACATTTGAAAATGAAATAAAGACAGAAATTAAAAGGCTGAATATCTGCAAACAGCAGGGAACATCAATAAAATGTTACTATAAATAACATTTTTTTTCAGATGTGCATTAAGCTTTGAGCATCTTCCCCCTCCCCATTTCTTATCATTTTATAAGAAAATAACCTTTAAAATATGAGTAGAGATTATCTGTAACTGATATCTATTGCATACTGTCTATTATATCACTGATGATAAGTGACAGAAATCCTCTCTCTTGCCCACATCTCAGCCATGGCCTCTGCATACTGAAAATTGAGCTTAGCCAGAACATTTGTCTTTGATTTCATTTTCACTTTCATTAGTACTGAAAAGCACCTTAGTTTGTTTCCATGTGTTTTTAATTTCTTCCTTTAAACTTGGTCAGTTTTCATCCTGGACATTAGAAGAAAGTGCGCAATACCTTTCCAAGATGATTTAGAAGCTCTAGGGACCTGCTCATTCATCCCAAAAGCAATAATACAGAGGAGCAACTGGAATTTAGGAAGCTTAGGAGTTGTAAGCCAGTCCTTGAATACCCGAGTTAAAACATAAAACATAGTTGGAAGGTGCAATTTAGGCCATCCAGTCCAATGTCTGGCTTAATCCAAATTATAGCTTCCTTGACAGATGATCATCTGCCTCTTGGTAGAAAATACCCAGTAGAAGTGAATCCATTGTCTGTCTGTGTAATTGATTATAGTTTACTGCTTTTACAATTAGATTTTTTTTCCAATCAGAATGTTCCCTTTTGTAACCTACATCCATTACTCTGTTACTCATACTGATGTTATATGATTTTGGATAAACGAAAAATGAAATTGTGTCGTGACCCAAAGTCTGCTCTTCTCAAGAACAAACATTTCCAGTTTCTTCAATCTCACTTCATAGGACTTCTCTGAATCTGTCCATTTATTTGAAACTTTCTTAAAATGCTTTGCTATATAGACTAATACTGAAAGGGAGATCTGCCCAACACAGAATAAAGTGGATCTATTATGTTCAGTGATTTGTAAGACTATATTTTTGTTGCTGTAGTCAAAATGTGCATTGATTTTAATAATAATAATAATGTGCATTGATATTAATAATAATAATAATAATAACGATGATGATGATAATGGACTGATTATTAACTATGGACTGATCAACATCAGAAGGGGCATCTTCCAGGAGGACTCTTTGTCCCCATTGCTATTCATCATCGCTATAATCCCGCTGTCACTCATCCTACAGAAAACAAACCTAGGCTACCAAACTGCTAGGAATTCACCAAAAATTTCACATCTACTGTATATGGATGACCTGAAATTATACGGAAAATCAGAAACTGAGATACAGTCACTAACCAACACTGTGCGAATCTTCAGCAATGACATGAGCATGGAGTTTGGCCTGGATAAATGTACCACAGTGGCACTGAAAAAGGGGGAAATCACTGAAAGTGAGGGCATTGAAATGCCAAATACTCAAACAATCAAGTGCCACCAGCCAGAAGCCTACAGATACTTGGGAATCTTGCAACTGGATAATATCAAGCATGATCATGTGAAAACTGTGATCAGCAAAGAGTACATCCAGAGGACCAGAAAAATATTTGAAGAGCAAACTGAATGGTGGCAACACTATCAAGGCTATAAATACTTGATCTGCGCATGCGTCGCCCTAGATAGACGCACCGAGAGAAGGCTCCCTCATGTGAAGAAGGAAAAGTAAAAGTTAACCCCTGACAACCCTCTCTAGCTTGGTGAAAGTGGATTGAGAGGAAGCGAATTGAACAAAGCTGTTGAAAACCTTATGAGAAGGAGTTAAAAGTTGAAGCAAGCAATAGTTTTTAACGTGTGTAAGTGAAGAAGCGAGAACAAAGGAAAGATGGCGTCTACTATGGAGTTGGAAGGAAAGATGGATTCGTTGCTTAAAGCATTTGCTGACATGGGACAGCTGCTCCAAGATATGAAGAAGGAATTATCGGTCGTTGGGGCTGGAATGGCAGACTTGAAAGAACAATCCAAAACACAAGATCAAAGAATTGGGAAACTGGAGGTGGGGAAGCCTCGCCAGGAACTCCGCATCATTAACTTGGAGGACAGACAACGTAGGTCTAATCTTCATCTGAGGGGTTTTCCTAAAGACTTTGCGGAGAGCAAACAACTTATTCAAGAAATTCTTCAGTGGTTCAATGAAAACAAGGTTAAATGTGATCTACAAGAATTTGAAAGAGCCCATTGGGCTTTTGGATCCTGGAACCGAGGGGATTCAAAAGACATTATCATAAGGTTTGCCTCAGAAAGGAGAGTGGCAGAAATATTCAAAGAGTTGAAGCAGATTTTAAACTTACGTTACAAAGCTATTCCAATACGCGTTTTAAGAGATCTGTCTGCTGAGACCCTCAGGATGAGAAACCAGATGAGAGAAGTGACCTCCCAACTTTATGAAAATGGAATTAAATTTTCATGGCGTTATCCAGCTACAATATTTGTTTTTAAAGATTCCAAGGCTTTCCAGGCGAGATCGTTGGAAGAGGGAAGAAAGTTACTTCATCAGTTGGGGTTAAATCCGGATGGTGAGTCCCAGGCACAGATGTCGAAAAGCTGGCCAGAAGCAGCAGAGAGTGAGCTGTTTATGCTCCAACCGATCCGGGTAGCAGAACAAAGCAGGGTGGAGAAGATCGCAGCACTCCAGAAGGAACTGGACTCTCTCCAAGAGAAAGAGAAAGAGAAGAGGGACGAGCCAAGGGTCACCCGCCAGAAGAAAAAATAATAAACTGAACTGAGCTGACTTGCTAATATGGTATTATCATTTTCAACTAATTAATCTTTTTTTGTGTGTATTTTTTTCTTGGTTTTCTTCGCTAACTAATAAAGGGAGAGGAGGAAAGGAGGGGGAATCTTTTGATACGTTGCAAAATGGGGAGGAAGGGGGGAGCTTTCTGGTGGAACGCAGATCCAGGAGTGCCTCTCGATAACGAAAGTTTTTTTTGTTGCCTCCCCCTGGGGGGGGGGTTTGGGGGAAGGCACTAGGGTGGGGATTCATGGTAACTAAAAAACATTTTTCCGGTAGGCTCTGTTTTGCAGGAGGGGGAAATGTATTTAAAATTATGTAAATGGGTGATATAGGGTTATTATCGTTGAATGTAAATGGTCTTTCATCACAGAAAAAGCGTTTTAGAATCATGAAGTTAGCTAGGGACAGTAAAGTTGATATTTTACTTTTATCAGAAACTCATAAAGGAAGGGAAAAAACAGATAGATTAGTTACAAATAGTGAGTGGCAGAAAGTTTATGAGTCGAGAGGGACAACCAGTTCAAGAGGAGTCGCCATCTTGTTTAATCGAAGGGTTTATTTTCAATTAGTTAATATTAAAAGGGACAAAGATGGCAGAATGTTATTTATTAAGGGGAAAATAAAAAATAAGTTAGTAACCTTAGCGGTAATTTATGCTCCTAATGTAAATGCAAAACAATTTATAATAAATGTAAAACGGAAACTAGACAATTTTGCGGAAGGTATAGTGATTTTAGCAGGCGATTTCAACTTGGAATTAACAGCAGGGAGGGGGGGAAAGAAAAAGTTACACTTAAATAAAATCAATATGACGGATTTACATGGAGACATTGTAAACAGAGATACCTTTTATTCTGCAAGACACAATAAATTTAGTTGTATTGATTATATGTTAATTAATAAGACAGATGAGGCAAAGCTTAAGAAAGTGGAAGTGAAAAGTATCTGGTTATCAGATCACGCACCTCTCCTGGCAGTGATTGAGATAGAGACCTGTAGGAAACAATGGATATGGAGATACAACCCTCTGGTTTCAGCTAATGAGGAGAATAGAATTAAATTACAAAGGGAACTGAATGGATTCTTTTGTACTAATGCAACAGGTGAGATTAAACAAACAATAGTCTGGGATACACATAAGGCTTTTATGAGGGGTAATTGCATTAGTACTGAAGCTTTTATTAGGAAATCCTGGGAAGCTGAGAGGAAAAATTTATTAAGAGAAATAGATTTAATCCAAGAAACTTTAAAAATTACAAGAAACAGAGAATGGAATTCATTATTATTACTTAAGAAAAAGAAATTACAATTACTTGACGAAGAAAGATGGAATAAAATGAAGATGATTATAAAACATAGAATTAGGGGATGGGGTAATAAATCAATGAAGCAAATGGTACATTATCTGAAAAAAAGAAAAGAGAAATCCCACATCTCTGCTTTAAAAGATAAGGAAGGCCTAATTAAACGTAGTAATCTAGAAATGGAAAAAATAATGAGAGATTTTTATGGGAATTTATACAAAAAAGAGTATGTTATTTCGCAAACTATAGAGGTTAAAAAGAAATTAAAGGAAGAGGATAGACAAATGCTAAATGCAAAAATTACAAATGATGAGATATCTAGAGTTATTAAAGGGTTGAAACCTGCTAAAGCCCCAGGGCCAGATGGTTTTACTGCTGAATATTATAAAATGTATATGAATGAACTATTACTGCATATGGAAAAATTGTTTAACAATGTAATGGAGACTTTTGAAACTCCACAGATGTGGAAAATGTCAGAAATTATAACGGTCCCAAAACCAGATCGTGATTTAACTGACCCAGGTTCTTATCGCCCTATCAGCTTATTAAATCAGGATTATAAAATATTTATGAAAATATTGGCAAACAGGGTGGAAAATATCTTACCGAAAGTAATTGGAGAAGATCAATACGGATTTGTTAAAGGAAGGAAGATTTATGAACCAATAAGGAATGTGGTCAATGTTTTACACCATGCTACCAATACCAAAAGAAAACTAAGTATTCTAAAATTAGATGTCTATAAAGCTTTTGATAAAGTTAACCACGATTACCTATTTCAACTATGTAAAGATTTAAATATGGGAGATTCATTCTGTAGAATTATAGAAGCAATATATAAGGATAATATAGCTCAAATTAGAGTAAATGGTAACAGAACAGAAATGATTAAAATTCAGAATGGAACTAAGCAGGGTTGCCCACTATCCCCAATGT